>NC_084928.1:3987500-4293461 GCF_958298935.1 Phragmites australis | reverse complement strand
TCAGAAGATGCATTTCTTGCACAAGAACCACCAAAAAAGTACAAAACCATCTCGCGACAGGGACCGCCTTCAAAACCTGTTAGAAAAAACAATCGGACCTGATGAATTGTCAGCCAAACAAAATGGCCAAGAACAGGACACCATTTTGCGAATGCCAAACTTTTTTAAAAAATAGCAAGTACTGAATCGTATCAACACAAATGAAAACAAATCAGATTGTGCAAAATCTAAACAAGAAACTGATCAAAATAGTGTCAATACCTCAGCTAGTGTTGCCGAACACCTTCTCCCTAATCTTCAAGCCTATCATGTGCTGAGCTTTCACCTCATCAGTCATCTCCCGCTGATGAAAGATTTGTACGTTTCTATCATAGCCGCTCCTTCCGGAGCCTCACCGCCTCAATCTTTGCACGTGAAATGCACAGCTGGCACTATCATTTTGTCATGACGTTTAGTCACGGAACCTCGAGGTCTATTTATTAAAGTTCTCTCTAATTTAATTTTTTTAAAAATAATTCTTCAAAAAAAAAGATTACGTGGCTGAAAGTGATTCTCTAATAATTCTCTAAGATAAATTATATAGAGAAAGTGATTCGGTGAGATAAGTGAATCAGAAAAAACTAGTTTTTTTAGCTTACAACATCTAATTTATTTCAGAGAATCACTCTAAAAACTGCAACGTTTGACAAATCTCATACTAATTCTACTTTAGAAGTTGGTCAGAAAGCTCTGTTAAACAGATCGTGAATCTCCATGTACTTGTTCATGTCATCGTCCAAATCAGATTCATCAACCTTGATAATGCCTTTGCCTTTTGCATTGCTTAGTTTCTTAGCTGTTTTTGTCCCAATTGGACGCTTCCTTTCTCCAGCATCTTCAGGCGTGGGCATGCTAACCCCCAACTCCCCCTCATCATCCAACTTCTTTTTGTTCGACTTATCAAGTTCCTCCAAAACTACATGCCACTTCGGTTCGTCACGAAGAATCTTCCAGCAGTGCATAACTATGAATGGACCTTCCTTATAGTCATCCAAATAAAATTCCAAAGTCTTGCCTCTCAACTGGTCGTAACTCACAACCAAAACCTCGCTAAAACACTCTCAAGTCTAGTGTAAGATAGTAACTTTTGAGTACCCTCAGATGTTCGAGGCGCACTCGAAAGTAGAGCTGGAACTTGGACCGTGCTATTTTTGCCCATAGTACGATGTTATGATATGGCCAAAAGCACAGCACGGTATGAAATATTTTAGGCCAAACCGGCACGGCTTGAACACAAGGGTCATGTCGTGCCTGGGATCTTGACACGATAGCTTGGGATGTGCCCGTGCCGATATGATACGAAAAGGGTACGACACAATCTGCATGATCATTTTTCTATGTTTATCCTCTAATCTCTCTGATACAAAGCGTGAGACACTAAAATCATGTTTGTTTTGTGAGAGATACTAAGAGATAAATATATAAGCATGAGAGACATAAGTGTGAGATGGTAAGAGATAAATATGTAAGTATTATCAGGCGATATGGAGCATGAGAGAGAGATATATGAGCATGAGAGACACGAGTGTGAGATAGTAAAAGATAAATATGTAAATATTGTTAGACGACATAGAGCAGGACCGTGCCTAGGCCCGCATGGCATGACGATGGTATGGCGTGCCGAGGGCCATGCTTGGGTCTTTCTGGAGTTGACTCATACCGGCACGGCACGATACGATGGATCGATCGTATCTAGTAAGCATAGTATAACGTGACACGAGACACGGTAGGATTGAAATGTGCCGGCACGGTACGAAAGACACTTCTTTCAACTACTTGATACTTGGTTATCGGAGGGTGCGAGCTGCTTTCGGAATCTTTCAGCTAACCACGACAAGTGTTGGTCGTACTTGCTGACAGGGGCGAAGATAGGGGGCATGCACCCTATGTATGATGCAATTCCACTTAATACATGCGTGTAATGAGTATCAATGTTTCAGGTATTAATGCTTTTTTAACACATTTAAAGTATTAGATGTTGTCAAGTATATTACTATCCATGGTTATTATGATGCATGTAACAAATTTTTTTTTGCCAAACTTTACCAATTAAAAGTGTTTGTCCTTAATGGTCATAATTCATGTTTTATTAATCTACTATTTATTGACCTGAGCTTTAGCTACTTTTATTTATAGAGATTTTTTAGCATCTTATATGGTAGACCTATATCGAACTAGTAAAGACAATATCAAAATGTTGAATGGATATATATCATCATCTATTATTTGAAACGTCATACATTTGCTACCGTGGGCAAATTTTTGTACCAAAAAGAAAAAAGATGTTTTTAGTTGATCACGAAACATGGTTCCATCGTAACACATTTATTTTGTTCTTCTAAAGAATTAAAAATAGATTAACCAATATTAAGAGAAAATTGTGCTTTTTCATAAGGATCAATAATATAGGTTCTAAAACCGATTCAAATTTGTCTCTCCTTACCTCTTTATCGTCCAATCCTAACTCTGTCTCTACATGTAGGATGTGTGACTTCCATCTTGAATGGCCTAAGTGACTTGTTAAAAGACTGGAAGGCATCTTTCAACATAGGCACTGAGTGACTCAACTGTCTTCTTGATGGCTCTGGCTTCCTCTCGAACAAAGTCTGCGTCTAGCCACAATTTCTTGATCTTCACTAAAAAGTTGAACAAAAAGATTTGACCTAGTCAGAATTATGACCGGCATGAAGTGACCTTGACTATGTCGAGAAGTGATGGAATTAATTGGTTGGCACATTTAACCCCTAGAAAATTCCGGTGCCCACAGAATTTCAAATAGATTGATGGAAGTAATTGGCTGGGCCATTTAATCCCTGGAAACACCCACACAATTTAATACCTCTGTTACAAGGAGTTGAAGGGGTTTTCCTTGACCGTGCCTATATAAGAACGGGTGTTGTGCACAGAAGAACTAAGCCTCAGTCATCTCCCACATTACGCTGCTTTGCTACTGCTACACATGTTTCCCCATCCCTCCGGAACCCTACCTTTGAGATCCTACACTGGGAGAAGGCAAATAAGATTTTTAGGGAGCACTTTTTCGTGTGACTTCTCATGTTTGTCTCCGTCTATTTGCGCACGGCTTCATACATCTACTTCGTCTACACCGACCATGTAGTGTATGGCTACATCTTTTACAGCAAGCGAACAACTATGTCATGACAAGCGTCACCAACGGTACCACTGAAGTCAACAACAGTACCGTTGTGACCTTCCCTGTAAACATCATGTATGTCTTGGAAATCCTTCTATTCGTGCTTTGTTTGCCTATATCTTGAAAACTAGCGTGTCTAGACTATTGGAGAATATTTTGATGATGATTCACAGCCTGTTTAGAGATATTCTAATGTTTAAATGTACTAGCATGTCTAGTCTATGTAGGAATATCTATTTGATCAAATTTGCTAGAAAAATATTCATGTCATATCTAATATTTTTCTGGATTAGTTTAATTCGGAAATTGCTTAATATTTCAACAATCCAAAAACCTTATATGCAATTTTCGTTGTCTGGCTTTTCTACTGCGTTAAAATCGAGTACGTTTAATGGAACATACTTCAAAAGATGGCAAAAGTCACCTTGTGGCTCCCCGCTATGAAAGTGTACTGTGTGGTAGCTGGCAAGCCTGAGGGAACGACTACTCCTGAACAGGAGAAATTGTTCCAGGAAGCTACCATCATCCTTGTGGGTGCCGTCATAAGCGTGATCGGTGAGAAATTGGTCGATGCATATCTACATATGCAAGAAGCCAAGGAACTGTGAGACGTGCTCGAAGCCAAGTTCAGCGCAACTAATGCAGGCAATGAATTGTATGTCATGGAGTAGTATCATGACTAAAAAATGATCGTTGGTTGTTTTGTAGTCGAGCAGGCTCATGAGATATAGTGCATTGAACTTGAACTCATAAAATGTGTGTTGCCCGATAAATTTGTCGTTGGAGGCATTATTGTCAAGCTCCCTCCTTCATGGAGGACCTTTGCCACCTCTCTAAAATATAAGAGACAGGAGATCTCCATCGGGAATCTCATTGAGTCTCTTGATGTCAAAGAAAAGGCACATGCAAAGGACACACATTCCAAGGGGATTGAGGACCCTTCTAGCGCCAACTTGGTGCAGAAGAAGAATGACGGCAAGTTCAAAGGGAAAAACAAGATCTCACAGACTACCAACTTCAAGAATAAGAATAATTCAAAGGAACATCCTTACTTTTTGTGCGGTGAGATTGGACACTGGGCCAAGGACTGCAAGAATCGCAAAGGCGGGAAGGGTCAGCAAGGACAGAATTCTAAATCTGCCAATGTGACTATTGGCAACACCGAGAAGGGAGTATCGGAGTATGGTAATTTACCTATTGTTCTTTCGGTTAGTCTACCAATTGATGGATTGATACTGGTGTTAATGTTCATGTGTGTGCTGATATTTCATCATTCTCTTCTTATCAGGTCGCTCGGGATTTCTCAGTCTTGATGGGGAATGGGTCACATGCTTCTGCTACATGGTATTGGTACGGTAAATCTAAAGTTTACTTTAGGAAAGATCGTGCGGCTACAGAATGTATAGCATGCCCCTTCTATCAACAAGAATCTTATAAGCGGTTCTCTTTTTTGTTGAGATGGGTTTAAGTTGGTCTTTGAGTCAAATAAAGTTGTCTTATCTAAGTGTGGACTTTTCATTAGTAAAGGCTATGAGTGTAGAGGCTTGTTTCACATTTCCCTCTCAGACTTTTGTAATAAAGTTGTAAACCATGTTTGTGATGGAGTTAATGGAGGTTGCATGATGTGACTTGCCAGTTTGAATTTAATCCCAAAAGTCATCTTAGCCAAAGGCTCTAAGTGTCTAGCTTATGTGCAAGCTAAGCAACCTCACAAGTCTCATAAGGCTACAGAGGAAAGAAACTTGGCACCATTAGAGCTCATAGATTCATATCTCTATAATATGAATGGTGTGTTGACGAAAGGTGGAAAGAGATACTTCATGACTTTGATTGATGACTTCACTAGATATTGCTATGTGTATCTGTTGAATTCAAAGGATGAAGCCTTTTCACTACTTTAAAATCTATAAAGTAGAAGTCCGATTTACACCCTCCAACTATCACAGAAGTCCAATTTGCAACACTAAATTACAAAACTAGACATACTGCAAGCCCTAAGTGACGAAACTGAAGAAAATACCTCCCGCACCCAAACCACTCCAGTTTCAGTACATGTCAGTGTGACATGGCAGTGATTTTTGCTAATGTGGCAGTGATTCAGGGTTAAAAATTGGACTTCTGTGGCAATTGGAGGGTGTAAATTAGATTTCTACCTAAAAAATAATTGCAGAAATGGGTGCACTATTTGAATAATTACAAAACTAGGTGACTAGACACATGTCGGCACATGGATTGCCGATAGGCGCTTGTCTGCAGAGGGTTGGCCTACTAGGGTTGCCATGCTAGATCCGCGTCGGCTAGGGTGGATCCATGTCGAGTAGCAAGAGCATGTCGACAATTGAGTGGCCGACAAGAGGCCACACATCCTAGTCGGTAGCTGGCAGACCGACAGGCCTTGTCGGTCGCCCGTTGGCCGAGATGCCCGACCCTGTCGGCATCTGGTTGGCAGCCCAGATGCCGATAGGCGCTGTTGTTTTAATTGGTTGGGACCGACTGAGCCTTCTTCCTCACAGAGAAAAGAGAGGTCTCGTCAATGCCAACTGGAAAAGAAGAGGGAGGTAGCGAAGGAGAGGAGGAGAGAGAGAGGCAGCGGGGAGAGGAGGAGAGAGAGAGAGGCAGCGGGGGAGCGACCGACAGTGGCCAAGGGTGGACCGACTTCAGTCGCGTGATAAGTTTTTTTATTTTTGTTCAACTGAGGTAGATAGGTTATATTTAGGTTAATAGTTAGGTTATATTTAGGTTTAAATCTAGGGTAGATAGCAAGTAGAAGTATTTAAGTTTACACCCTTCAACTGCCACAGAAGTTCAATTTTCAACCCTGAATCACTGCCATGTCGTGCTAACATGTACTGAAACCGGAGTAGTTTGGGTGTTGGGGTAGGGGTTATTTTGTCCAGTTTCATCACTTGGGCATTGTAGGATGTCTGGTTTTGTAATTCAGGGTTGAAAATCAGACTTCTATGATAGTTGGAGGGTGTAAATCGGACTTCTTCCATAGATTTTTAGTGGTAAAATCTGGAATACCTGACATGCACATTGATATAATCATGGAGTCTAGCGATGCTACATTCTTTGAGAATATTTTTACTATGAAAGACATGCTTAGCAGTTCTAATCCAGAGTCTGATCAAACTCCTGAGCCTGTCATTCCAACGGAATATGTTGAACAAACACTTGAGGAAAATCTTGAGGACAAAGACAATGAAGCTCCTAGAAGGAGCAAGAGACAAAGGACTATAAAGTCTTTTGGTGATGATTTCATTGTAAATCTTGTGGATGATACTTCTAGGACTATTTCAGAAGCATATACATCTCTGGATGCAGACTACTGGACAAAAGCAGTCAGTAGCAAAATGGATTCCATTATTGCTAATGGAACTTGGAAGATCACTAATTGTCCTTATGGTTGCAAACCTATAGGATGTAATTGGGTGTTTAAGTAAAAGCTTAGGCTTGATAGTACAATTGACAGTACAAGGCATGTCTCGTGGTCAACGGTTATACTCACAAAGAAGGCGAAGACTTCTTTGACACTTACTCACCTGTGGCCTGAATGACCACCATTCAAGTATTACTATCACTGGTTGCCTCACATAGTTTTCTCATTCACCAGATGGACATTAAGACAACTTTCCTGAATGGAGAGTTGGACGAGGAAATCTATATGGAACAGCCAGATGATTTTGTAGTAGATGGTCAAGAAGGAAAGGTCTGCAAGCTATTAAAGTCTTTGTATGGACTTAAACAAGCACATAAGCAATGGCATGAGAAGTTCGACAGAACTCTCACATCATCAGGCTTTGCTGTGAATGAAACTGACATGTGTCTGTACTACCGCCATGATAGGGGTGAAGGAGTTATTCTGTTCTTATATATTGATGGCATAATGATCTTTGGTACCAACCTTCATGTCATCGAGGAGGTCAAGACTTTCTTATCTCATAATTTTGAAATGAAGGATCTGAGAGTAGCTGATGTTATTTGGAACATAAAGCTGTTGAAAGGTGAAGATGGTGGAATCACACTTTTACAATCCTACTATGTGGAAAAGGTCTTGAGTCATTTTGGCTTTATGGACTGTAAATCTTCTCCAACACCTTATGACCCTAGTATATTGCTACGAAAAAACCAGGGAGTAGCTAGGGATCAACTAAGATATTCTCAAATCATTGGCTCACTTATGTATTTAGCTAGCGCCACCAGACCTGACATCTCGTTTGCTATGAGCAAACTAAGCCGATTTGTCTTTAATCTGGGGAGGATCATTGGGATGCTCTTGAGAGAGTTATGCGCTATCTGAAAGGCTTCAAACTGGATTTCTGATGCTGATGAGATCAAGACCACTAGTGGATATGTATTCACTCTTGGAGGTAGCACAGTTTCATGGAAGTCTTACAAGCAGACCATCTTAACGAGGTCAACAATAGAAGCAGAGCTCACAACATTAGATGCAACAACTATTGAAGCTGAATGGCTTCATGAACTCTTAATGGATTTACCAGTGGTTGAAAAACCGATACTGGCTATTCTGACGAACTGTGATAATCAAATAGTGATTACCAAAGTGAACAGTTCTAAGGATAACATAAAGTCATCTAGACACATGAAGAGAAGGATGAAATTTGTCAAGAAACTGAGAAACTCCAAAGTGATAGCTTTGAATTACATCCAAACGACTAAGAATCTAGTAGGTCCTTTTACAAAAGGTCTATCACGGAATGTGATAGACACTACATCCAGGGAAATGGGTATAAGACCCACGTGAGTCAACCATGGTAGCAGCTCAACCTATGTGATCATAGATCCTGTGAAGTAGGATATGAGAAAAATAAGCCATTGGTTAACTGGAGGAGAGTACCTTTACAAATCCACCCCGTTGGAGATGCAATACTCTCATAACCTGTATGGCAGGTTGATTTTATCTTAATGTATTTGTGGCTTTTATAAGCAAAGATATTGTCCTACAGTGCAGTCTTAAAAGAACACACCTATATGATCCCAACTGCTAGTCACAATCTATGAGATAGGGTAATCTCTAATAAGTTCATGAAAGACCAGGAGTACAACTTATATGCTCCAAAACCGAGAGGTAGCCTATGGCAGCCTAGTACCAGTAAAGACTTTAAGTGAAACTTATTCGCATAAAACTATCAATTCAAGGCTAAGTTCATTGTGCAGTTGCATATGAATGTAGATTTCTATTCTAGGTGAATGTTCAACCCTAACCAGTCTCCACTGAAACATTGGTATGCCAAACATTACAGTGGATTAGATGGCAATTCCATGTGCCTTGGGATCTGGTGGGGAATTGATGGAATTAATTGGCTGGGCCATTTAATCTTGGAAACGCTCAAACAATTTAATACCTCTATTACGAGGAGTTGAAGGGGTTTTCCTTGATCGTATAAGAATGGGTGTTGTGAGGAACTAAGCCTCAGTCCTCTCCCACATTCCCCTATTTTGCTGCTGCTACACACGTTTCCCCATCCTTGCTTTGACGTGCATAGAGTTAGGGAGAGCTAGCCTCCGGAACCTCTCCTTTGAGATCCTGCACCAGGAGAAGGTGAATAAGGTTTTTGGAGAGCACTTCTTCGCGCGACTGCTCATGTTCGTCTCTGTCTATTTGTGCAAGGCTTCGTACATCTACTTTGTCTACACCAACCATGCAGTGTACGATTACATCTTTTATAGCAAGTGAACAACTACGTCATGGCAGGCCTCACCAATGGTACCACTGAAGTCAATAACAGTACCGTTGCGACCTTCCCTGCAGATAATATCATGTATGTCTTGGAAATCCTTCTATTCATACTTTGCTTTGGTTGTCTTGGAAACTAGCATTTATAGACTGTTGGAGAATATTTTGATGATGATTCATAGCCTTTTTAGATATATTCTAATGTTTAAGTGTACTAGCATGTCTAGTCTGTGTAGGAATATCTGTTTGATCAAACTTGCTAGAAAAGTATTCATGTCATATCTAATGTTTTTAGAATAATTTAATTTAGAAATTACTTAATATTTCAAAAATAAGAACACTTACCTGTTATATCCATCTTCAATGCTGCTACCTCCAACGAGTGGGTGTTTTCCTTATTGGGGATTGCCTTCTTATGTTCTTCTGCAAGTCGAGCGGATTGGGCTTTCTCCATGGCGTACTCTTCCTTGAGAAACACGAGCTCCTTCTTGAGTCACTCATGTTCCTCCTTGAGGTGCAGGGTGCGAGCCTTCTCTTCCGCCAACATGAGTTGAAGCTTTTGTAGCTCAATGGTGGGGGTCTAGGAGGCCGTGAAGAGGACGCGCAACAAGTCCATGAGCGCCTCAAAGTTATTGGAGGTCTGGAAAACAAAAGGAATATATGAGGACAAAGGGGGCATGTATCGAAGAACTCCTGAGTAAGAATTACTTACTTGGATGATGGCTTGGCTCCTAGATTCTTGGGCTGACGCAGCTACCTAAGTGCAAGGACCTAGTACCTACTGGCAAGATAGGCAAAATCTGGCCCCCGAATAGGCTAGTAGCATGTACACCACTGGTCATTGGGGGATCGATGGGGACCTCAGATGTAGTGGCCACCACGTCCTTCTTGGTGACGACGACCATTGCCTCCTCTGCCACGCATGAAGAACATGGAGAAAGAGGAAAATTTTGATGCCCCATGCATGCTTTAAGAACATACAGATGATAATGCACCTATATTAGCTGAGGAAGAGGACAAATATAATGAAAAAAGTGCTACACTCTAATAAGGTGAGAATTATATTGATGTGCTGAAATTGCCCACTACTCATGCTATTGTACAGCAACCATTAGTGGATCATATTGCTGATTAACCTTTGTCACAAGATGATTTGCTTGTTTTTCCTTGTGATAAAGAAGAGTTGTATGATAATACTTCACTCATTTATATACCACAAGTAGTGAATGAACATTTTACTTTTATTTTGGAACCACATAATTGTGTTGAAAATAGACATGTTTTTTTCAAATTGCTTGTGAAAACGATGAGCTAAAATTGTTGTCTTCTTTAAATATTATGGGTTATATTAAATTTGATATTTTATGTGATCTCACTAGTTTAGAGGAGAGAATTTTTTGCCTATTCTGATTTTTCATGGTTAACTAGAAATACTTTACATATTATAGGCAAATATAATGATAAAAGAAAGTATATAGCGCATCAAGTATATATTTGATAAAATATGAAAACCTCCTTTTGTTGTGAAACAATATGATCACCTAGAGGGTTGCAATAGCCCTAATCATGCCATGTCAAGTTTCCCTAGTTTTGTTTTAAAACAACATGATCAGTCTCAAGAAGATGATCATTGTTGGTTGCTATCGTACACTAAATCCGCTCCATGTGCCTAAGAAAAAAGATCAAATTGTCATTTTATACACATCGGTTCAAACTGAGGACAGATTGTTGTCAAGAAGGAGAGGATGGCGAGACCACGTTCATCATGGACGTAACCATAGCTAGGTAATCCGTACAACTGGTATATTTTTGTGTACGTGATTTTTTAGATTTACATGATGTAGCAAAAATGGTCCTATTATGCTATGATTGTAATTTGGTGATTAATGATAATATAGTCAATGAGACTAACATGTTTGTCAAGAATATATGTTCGTAGGTCTCATGGATGCAATACATAAAGAAGTCACTGTAGCCGGGATAAAGTTTGGTCGAATTGAAAAAGTCCTAGAAAGATTTGCCTCACTAGATGATCTGGTGCTCTGTGTGTTGAACTCACCGGAGCATATTTGACAAAGGGAGAGAGAGGCCTGAAGACCTCACCGGAAGGTTCGGTGATTAGCGAGTGTACTCACCGGAGCAATTCTTCTAGAGAAGGGTATCGTGCTGAAGAATGAAGGCTAAGCCTCACCAGATAGTCCGGTGATTAAAGTATGGCAACACTGGAGTGTTTCTGTCTAGAAGGCAGAATGAAACAACCCACCGGATAGTCTAGTGATCGGAGGAAGATACACACCAGAGTATTTCCACCAGAGAAGGTTGCAACCATTAAAAATCAAATATCAACATGCCGGAAGGTCCCGTGATGAAGCAAGGCTACACCGGATAATAAATAGTGCAAAAAGGCAGAACAAAATCTAAGGCATCGGATAGTCCGCCTGATGAAGTGATGTGCACCGAATGCTAACACCGGAGCAATTTACACAGAGAGGATGCATTTGGCTCGGATGGCTCAGGATAACTCACCGCATAGTCCGGTGATGGAGATGAAGTATACACTGGAGTATCTGGTATTCACAGAGGCTTAAATGGGGTTCAACAGCTAGTTTGTGAGAGTGTACTCATCGGATGATCCGATGTTAGTAGTATTATTCTCACCAGATCATCCAGTGTTAACAACTTTTCTAAGCTGTTGGGTTAACAGCTAGTGCGCGGGTTTGAGACTATAAATATCCCTCCACTCAGTTATTTGATGGTGCGGCATACTGCTGAACTCTAGAGGAAGCTTATACATACTTAAGAAGACATTCAAGCCACCAAAGTGCTTAATGTGATTATCCAATGTGATTAAGCACAAGATTAGTGAGTGATTAGTGCTTATAGGCCTAGAGAGAGTGTTGCTAAGTGATTGTTGCCTAGAGAGTGGATCAATGAGTGATCCAACCTTATACCAAGTAGTACGCTGCCTTCTTGGAGTCTTGGTGACTCACTGGTAAGCTTATTGACCCTCTAACTTGGTGTGGAGCGGCGTCGAGAAGTGTGTACAGGGACGCAGAGACCCTTACCTTGGTAGCTCAAGCTCCAAAGTGATCAAGATAGCAAGAAACCGGAAGAGATGCTAGTGGTGAGACCTTGCCTTGGTAGCTTGGTGGCTTATCCGGGTAGAGGCCTTGTCTTTGTGACTTGGTGGCTCAAAAGCCGTGACCAGGTGCCGATCGAGAGTATATTCTTTATGAAGCTCTAATGTGGATTAGAGGTGGCATTCATAACATCGATACCACGGGATAAAAATCTCTTATGCCGAGTTTACTCTCTCTACCTTATTTACGTTTTGGTATTTACATTCTTGCAATTTACCTTTTTAGATAGGTTGCAAGCGTTTTGATTGGTAGAGTAGACTTACTAGATAAACCTAGAGCATATTTAGATAGAAATTGATATAGATTTATCTTGTGTAGTTTTTCGAGTCAAATAGATTCTAAGTGTCCTAATTCACCCCCCCCCCTTCTTAGGATGTCACCGAGCCCTTCACATGAAGATAGGCATAAGATGATGAACAATAGCATGCCACTGCTTCCCTTACTTCATGGTGATCATGATATTGTGTTGTACTGTGACAACTATGACTACTCCAACATATACAACTACTTTCACTATATGGCCGAACCTACCTCTGCTTCATCTATATCGACACAACTACAACCAGATCATGATAGATTGATAGCACCATATTATAAAGGTCATAATTATTTCATCCGGAGTTTAATTGAGGCGTATGAGTAGTTGATGGAAATCATATTGTCTTATATTTCCAATGGACCCAATCCCACATCAAAATTCATCCAGGAAGGCCTTCAAAATGTCACGACAATTTGCTATTTGTTTTTGCCAAATGTTACATTACCTTTTATCGGCCTTTGGGCCTTATAATTTCATTTGGGATCCAGACTCATGTTATTGTGCGCCCCTACCACTAAGAGCACACCAAGGGGTGCCCTAGGGCATCCACCTCCTTGGTTATCTCCCCCTCCATGCCTACCCACACCCGTTCTCTTATGTAGTTTGTTGCCATCACTCTTAGACTTGGATTTTTCTTTGATTATATCTACACACATTGTTTGTGAGGTTTGTGCTTCTGTACTGAACCTACTAGGCTACTACTTTAGTTTGTGAAACCACAACTTTTAGTGCTTAATCTAATTCACAATTTTTAGATTGCTTCCTCTACGTTCGTACTTGTGGTCTCAATTCGCATGCAGAGATTAGCCTTATTGGCTAGGTTAGCCATGTTTGTGCGTGATTGATAAACAATGGGGCCGTGATGTAGCAATCCATGAAGGCCTTCAAAATGTCGCAATAATTTGCTATTTATTTTTGCCAAATGTTACATTACCTTTTATCGGCCCTTGGGCCTTATAATTTCATTTGGGATCCAGAATCAAGTTGTTGTGCGCTCCTACCACCAGGAGCACACCAAGGGGTGCCCTAGGGCATCCACCTCCTTGGTTATCGCCTCCTCCATGCCTACCCACACCCGTTCTCTCATGTAATTTGTTGCCATCACTTTTAGACTTGGATTTTTCTTTGATTATATCTACACACATTGTTTGTGAGATTTGTGCTTCTGTACCGAACCCACTAGGCTACTACTTTAGTTTGTGAAACCACAACTTTTAGGGCTTAATCCAATTCACAATTTTTAGATTGCTTCCTCTACGTTCATACTTGTGGTCTTGATTCATATGCAGAGATTGGCCTTATTGGCTAGGTTAGCCATGTTTGTGCGTGATTGATAAACAATGGAGCCGTGATGTAGCAATTGCGAGGGTTGTGTTCAGTTGTGATCGGAAGCCTTATATCATCAATATCGAGTCTCTACAAATCGACTTATCATTACATGTCAAAAGATCAGGCCAAAACTCCTCATCATAAACTAGCGACCCTCTTCTAAGCAGAGTGGGGGGTCTAGGTGATGAGAAATATGTAATTAATAATTATATATTTACTCTAAATATGATATATCCATAATGGGTATCCACCTTTCACGTGTCCTTAACCCGTTTCGGTAGTTTTCATAACTGACATGGGGTAAATAAGGCATGTGCCGATATTACCGGTAATTAACCATGCTCGATGCGAACGTCGTCCCCAGATTAGGAAATAATCTCCTAGATATCTTGGAGAAGTATGATCCGAAAAATCTACGCTCAGAAGAGTCCAAGTAGGATAAGACTGCCTCGCCCGGACTATATAAGAAGAGGAGGAGGTACATCTAAGGCATCACAATCGAGGAGAAGGAGGCACAAATCGACATCCAAGAAATCGTCAGACAGAATAAGCATAGTCAGGTAAGAACCAGAGACACCCAACGAAAATCCACGACAAGATTAGATTCATTCGACTAGGTTTTTTAGACATAGAACATGAGAAATTTTGTCTATAGGCTTCGAATTAGATCTGTACACCCTAGTAGTAATCATCTTTTACTAAGATTAATCAAAACAAGTCATAATGTAAGGCTATTATCCTAATGGAAGCTTGAATCTGTATAAAAACTTATGTCTCTATCTCCGATATGCACGTTGTGAACAGCAAGTATCCCTACTTAACTATAGGTATTTGCTATGGATTTACTAATTATTGACATATACCAGCAGACAATTAGGGCTCTACAAGGGTTACCTCTGCATGTATGCAAAAATGGTCCAGACTTTCATGGCATGAAAGAAACCCATGCAATGCTGCATGAGTGAATGAGTGGTGCTTTGGACCAGGGCAGTTTTGTTCCTTTTTTCATGCATGTATGTTTGCTGGTGATCTGATCTGACAGATAGGATTTTGAGGAAGGGTCAGGAGAGTGATGTCATGTTCTGGGGGGGCCATTGGGAGATTGGGCAGGTTGCTGCAGTGTGCTTCTTTTGGAGGCTCATGGCATACGCCACATACACCAAAACTATTGAGCCATGTGGGTGGGTTATAACTGTAGGTAGTACTTCCTAAAAAAAATAGTTATTGTTTTAGAATTTTATTTTTTTCTTATATAGATGTTGTTTTAGATTTTCTAGGTAGTGTTTTTTAAACAACTTTTAATTATAATACTTGGAGGTTGAAATATGATTAAATCAAATTAGCATGGTGGATTGGTGGGTTGGGTTTATTACTTGGAAATAAGAAAAATCTATAGGGGTAGATATGTTAAATGTGATAGTATCGATTGTCACATTGGTTGAATGCTAAAATGACATTAAAAAAATAATCGAAGTTAGTACTTAGTATTTTTAGACTATCTTCAACAGATACTCTAAAAATTCATTCCCTATAATACTATTATAGTATCCCCTAATACTATTACAACATCTCCTATTTTTTTCATCTCCAATAGCTACCTATTTCCTACCTTTTATTACTCTCCTCTTCTTTTCGGTCCCACAGTCATACTCTATAAATAGTGTTCGCAAATTTGAAACACGCTCCCTCCCAACCGTATCCCTACAGCAGGTGATACAACAGCTATTAAAGACCGATACGGGAGCTAGGATCGGTAAAAGAATAGTATAGTATCGAGCACATTGTTGCAGACTCGATTTTGCAAACTTTGCTGGAGCTTGCCTTAGGCAGGGGTGGTGGTAAGCAGGATCTAGTCTAATCACTTGATAAGTGATAAGGATGGAACCTCATCCATGCTGGCTCTTATGTCTCTTTTATCTTCTTTTTGTTTGTGTGGACTAATTTCTTGCTGAGGAGGTTATGACGGGATGTTCATGTTGATTTTTTTATACAAATGGCAACCGCCAATTGGCTAACATATATACTAAACAATGTTAGGATCTAGCATTCTTTGCTACATGAACCTCAGAAGAATTGGGTGCATACTGCATCTACCTTAGTAGTAGGGGCATTAATCAGATTAGCTCAGAACATGATAACACATGCTATAAAGAAAAAGAAATGTGCATCAGGTTTGAGTTTGACGAAGTGCTGCCGATTACAAAACATTATAAATTTCGCCATGCATAGAGTTTCTATCAAGAAAAGAGTACTGGACTAGTACGATAATTAATAAAAGGGGAGATGAATAGAGGCTAGGGCTCTGCTACCCCAACCATTTTTGTGCAAGCACGGGTGTTTCTGCCTGTTGAACTGACAGTCCGCCATGGCAGGAAGCACGAGCTGCTACTGCTAGTGCTAGCTACGTACTGCTCATACACAAGTCCAAACACAACATTACTATAAAATAAGTCAAAAATAGTGATATATTAATACGGGTTGTACTGAAACTAAAATTAAACATGTATCAGTATCGGTTCTTAAGTTTTCATACACGAATAATAAGTGAGTCGTTAAGAATCGATACTGAAACTATTTATCAGTGTCAGTCCGTAGCTAGAACCGGCACTGATATTAAGTATCAATGTGGGATCGAGCCACGAACCGATACTAATGATTACTACTGTCACAATTTATCTTAAAAAATCATAACTTTTTCACACAAAGTTGGATGGTGAAAAACTTTATATGAAAATTGTAGATCTCGATGAGATCTACAACTGTGTAGCTGACAACTTTTTAATTTAAGATCATTTAAATGCCCAAATAATTTTAACAAAATTTTAGCTATGTTCGATGACAACTCATCTTAAAAATATTCATAACGTTTTTATACAAAGTCGGATGAAGACATACTTTATATGAAAATTATAGCTCTCAATGAGATCTACAATTGTTTAGTTGATCATTTTTTTTATTTAAAGTTATTTAAATATCCATATAACTATTCAAATGTTCGGTCAAAAGATATCAAAAGAATTGATTTTGCTATTATAGTCAAGAACGAACGATAGCTGAGATGATTAGAACTTTCACGCGTGAGGGTTTGTTGTGAGGTCGTGTTCGAGTCCTGATTACCGTATGCGAGCAAAAATTGCGTGACTTGTGCAGTCAAGAGAGCAGCATGACTGGTTACATGCCTCTGGTTGCAATTTTTTTTTTCTTTTTTCAACCTTAAAAAATTTAAATAACCCTAAATAAAAAATAGTGCTGGTTGATGGATCCAACTGTACTATCAATATTAAGTGGTGGCTTTGATCGATATTAATATAGTTTTTAGTATCGAATAATCAACAACGGTTAGAAATACATCACTGATAATAATTTTAAACTGCCGCTATAGTGCAAGCTCGCCATGTCGTGGGGGCACGACGCCGATCGAGCTGATCGAATCCACGGAGAGATCCCGCATCAATCAATCGCTGGTCCTTGCTCACGCCACGCGCTGGCGTGGCCGCACGACGGCACTCCGGCCCCTACGGTCCCATGGGAGAGAGGGACGGTCGTGTCAGCAGTATTCAGGATCAGATGCTGAGTTCAGAAACCAGAGATCCGAGGGCGGATCCTGGTCTGATCTCCCGATCTGTGGCCCTGTGGCTACACAAACGCCCCTGTCCAGGAGCAGGCAGACACATGTTAGATAATGATTGTTGTTGTTGTGTGCGAGTGCGAGGAGCGCATATGGTAGATGATACAGCGAACCGCCAGTACTGGATAGGGTAATATTAAGCATAATTCGAGATTTAGAGATGTTGATGTGATATAAGAGTCTTGCCGAACTAATAAGTTAGGAGCGATATCACAGTTTGATTTTATATGAGATTTGAAAAAGAGAAGATTATTCGCTAATTTTTCTTCTAGTTTCTTTATTTATTTTTATTAGTAAAATCAGTTTTATATCTGTAACCGGTAACGAGACGAAGAGAGTGGAGAAATGATAAAAGTAGGTAAAATATTCTAATTTTATGTGTTTTTATTATATGATAGGAGATTAGGGTAAGAGATGATGCAAGAATCAACTTATATGTTATACAGTAGAGATTACTTTTTGTTCGTTTTCGAATAATCCACACTTTTGACGAAATGTGTACAAAGTTCAAGTCTTTGTGAACAAAACTTTTGGTCAATTATCAGTTGTAAACGAAGGGAGTATGTTAGTAAAGAATGATGATCTCACCTGCTGAAACATTTGAAACATGGAAGGAAGGTTGGAAGTAAGTGATATATAATGATCAATCGCTGGTGATGGATGAGGATCTGTTAATCCAACATGATCATGTCATGTTCCTCTAGGGGCTCAGTCAACCATGTGAGAGCTGCTATGCTTGGTCTCTGCATGCATGCAAGTCCTTGTGCTGTTCTTTTATTTTATTTTCCTCTTCAGAGGCTAGCACTAGCAGCAAAAGTGTTCCTCTTCGTCCTTGTTTATTGTTCTTCCTCTCTTTTTTTCCTCTCATTTTTTGCACTCTTGTCTCTCAAGTTTCAGAGAATAGATGAATGATAAAGGGTCAGGTCCATCATATCATGTCACCTAACACATGCACCGGTTGCCCTCCATCATATCATGTCACCTAACAAGTCGCAAGATGTGAGGACTCTGTGTATTCCAATGAAGTCACATCAGTCCATCGCCGGAAGCATTTCCATGCAGAAGATATCAATCTTCAATTTATTTTCATTTCTGAGCTTTCACATTACAAAAGCATATTCACAATTAATCTTTTTCTAGGAATTTCCCAACAATTAATCTCAATTTTGAGCTTTCAATATTAATTAAAAGAGTGGTCGAATGCGGTCGTCGGTTTGTTTATAAATATTTTGACATGCTTCAATGTATAATTTGAACTACCATCTTCTTACTAAGATATATTTATAAAATCTAATAAATTAATAAGATTATAAAAGTATTCTTCAAGACAAATTTACCTATATGATTTTTTATGTTTTCAAATTAAATATTTTAAAATTTATTGATAACTAAAGTTTCTAAATTTTAATTGAATCTTATCAAAAAATTCAAAATATTTCTGACCGGGGGGAGTGCTAGTACAAAACAAACACCCGTTCGATTTTCAAGCCGACAAAATTATGTGAGGGCATGCGTGTACTTTGAAGCGGATTAAATCTAAGTGTGAGCTAATGCTCGCAAACATGAAACGTGTAGCGCGGCTCCCATTGCTCGAAACGGAGTCGATACATATTGCACGTGCACTTATTGCACTTATCACTGATGAAAAACAAGAGCATCTCCACGTGTTGCTCAATGAACAAAACGAAGAGCACTTCCACTCCGAAGAGAGAGAGAGAGAGAGCATTTCCACGTGTCGCTCATTCTCGGTCGGCACATGATCATCGCTATTCGCCAGCTCTTTTCTTATGTACTAGTTGCTAAAAAAATTCTTGCCATTGGAAAAACACCACCTAAAAAGTACCATGTAGCCATGATTGTGAGGTCCATAAACCATAAGGACGATGAGAGTGGCCAATGGGATTCTCGAGGAGCTCAGAGTTCATCCCTCAACTTTGTCCCAAGGCCGAGCTCACCGGGGTTTGAACCCGAGTGTCGCACCTCCCCGAGTAAGAAGGGCCCTATTAAAAAAAAACTTTTCCTTTAGCCTCAAATTAGTTTCGGATCCAATGTGAAGCACCACATGGCGTGCGTAGTCAGCGATGAGTCACTAGAGTTTTGCGGTGGTTGTGTGCGCATATGAGAAATGTCAGTTATACTTCTCATGTAGCCCGCACCGAACCCATCTATTTCAACCTGCTTTGTCTCTCCTGCCCCTTCCGTCTCCATAGCGGTCTCATGTCATGCGTTCTGAGCGCAGGATGAGTGTGAGGAACGAGGAACTGAGTGCAAGTCCGGTACGCAGCCTGTGGGTTCCAATGGCATGGAAGTGGAGGTAAGGTATTTGCCAAATTTGAGTTAGGATTGGGGAATGAGGGATCAATTGGTGTCGAGATTGTTTTGTTTTCCAAATGATCTTTTGAATTTGCTTTGATTTTGACTGAATTTTGTAGCTTAGTCGATTACTCCAAGAACATAGAGAGGGCAAGGTGGCTAAGATAGGGCTAAGATGCTGCTATGGCCTATACCCAGTCTTGGCTTGCAACTGGTCTTGCTTAGATGCAGGAAGGAGGTTCTTGGCATGCTCCCAAGTCGAGCAGCCATGCGTTTTCAAGTACTAGATAGACCTAGAATTTCAAGTACTAAGAAAAGATGAACGGGTTGTGAGCCTGATCGGACTAACGGAGAAAAATAAGGGCAAAAGAGACAGCGATGACTCACCAAAGGGCGCTCACCGCTGACTAGGCACACCTATGGCGCTCCACATCGGATCAGAGACTAGTTGAGGAACGAAATTAAGATCCTGTTTGTTTACTCTAGATTGTGAATTCTGCAAACAAACGGTTAGATTCTGGAAGTGGATTTTGCAAACAAACGGTTAGATTCTGGAAGTAAATTCTGCAAATATATTCCTGGATTATGACATAATCCACAATCCACTCAAGTTAACCTTCTACAATTCACAATACAAAATCCAAAATCTAGAATCTAGAACAAAACAAACAGGGCCTAAACCTTGGCGCAAAGTTGAGGAACGAAAATGGCTAATCCTCCCAAATTAAAAGGCTGGCCAGCAAAAAGTCCGGGTTCCATTACGGCCGGAAATAGCTACCCAACCCATTCCCTGCCCGGCAAGAATGTTGGGCCAAGCCAACAACATTTCTCGCCCAGAATGAGCCTAGTTCATCTTGGACTGCCCATTGGCTGCCTCTCCAGCTCATAAGTGATATCGGGCCAATTCTGGCCATGCTGCCATTGGCCCGCGTTTTGGTTATCAGAACCTTCTGATTTTGATCGATGGCTCGTACAGATGAAAGAAGAAGGCACTAGTGTTTGCATAAAAGCAGAGATCTGAATTAGTTTGAATATCAATAAAAAAATTCTAAAAATTTTATACCGGGAATATGGGAATACATATTTATATTTGATCCCTCACTTAATCAAAATTGTACTAATTCCAAAAACTGTTCATACTATCATTATATTTTAGCAATAAAATATAAATTGATTCTCCCATCACCGCTTTCCCCTACTCTCCTCCTATGTAATAAAAATCTCTAAAATTTAAATGATCTATCTACTTTTTTCATCCACTCTCGTCATTCATTCTCTCCACCTTGTTACTAACTACATATAGGTGACATATTTTACTAATAAAAATAAATTAATAAATTATAAGGGAGATTAACGGATAATCTCCTCATTTATTGGATCCCATCTGAAATCAAATTATGATATCACTCTTGACGTATTTTTTCAACGGTGCTCCTATGGTGTATCCGTATCTTTATATCTTGAGTTTGTGCTTGATGTTACCGCGTCTAATATTTATGTTTTCGTTGTAACGCATATGCACTTAACTAGTTATAGTATAACGACGAGTGGTTGCACTTTTTCTGTTCATATGAAGGAAATGAATATGTGATTTAAAAAAAAAGTATATACCCTTTACTAAAACTATATGACAGTGTTGTGGCTATGGGTGGATCTCCGGGGCAGGGGCCTTCAGCTCCACCACCCGGGCACACTTACAGCCCCACTACCTCCAGGCACATTTCACAGCCCTCCTCCCCCTACATAATTCTTGGGCATAGAAGACGATGAAGAAGAGGAGAAGAGGAGAAGAAGAAAGAAGAAGAAAGAAGAAGAAAATAGGAGGGGAAGGAGATGAAGTGGCAAAGCTCCTGCTTCTGTGCTCTAGATAATTCACTGACAGTGATGAAAATGGTTACAAAAGAGGGTAAATCAGCCGCTTTAAGGTTATCAACCTAATATTTTCGGAGTCCTTATGTGAGGAATTACAAATCCTGTCTGTCTTCTGGGTTTGGAGAAGTACCGATTTTCAAGAAAAATGCTAAGTACTTTTGCAATGGCAATTGGAATGATATTAAGTCCCGAGGAATTCGAAAGTGTACAAAACGTAAACGTAGGTACGAGGCCTGTAAGCATTGAAGCCCATCCCACTCTTCTTGTTCATTAGAAGCCCACTACATCGAAAGCCCATTCCACCCCCTGCTCGCCCCCGATATAAACCCGCACGGCCTCCATTTCGCCGAATCCTCCGATCCAAGGGTTTCGTCGCGCCGCCTCCGCCTCCGCCGCCGCCGCCGACGCCGCAGCCATGGTACGTATCGCCGACCTGTATGCTCACGCTCTCGAATCCATGGGCTACGCTTTTAGTGTTTCGCTGACCCGACGCTTCTTTCCGTCGCATCGCGTCCCCTCGCAGCCGTCGCACAAGACCTTCCGGATCAAGAAGAAGCTGGCCAAGAAGATGCGCCAGAACCGACCCATTCCCTACTGGATCCGCATGCGCACCGACAACACCATCAGGTTCGTCGATCTCGACTCTCCTAGTCGCTTCGTCATCTCGCGGTTTCGATCTCCGATTGGGCTTGTCCGTGTGTCAGGTACAACGCGAAGCGCAGGCACTGGCGCCGCACCAAGCTCGGGTTCTGAGCGAGGGATGAGGTGCAGGGCGACGATGCTTGGGGAGGCTAGGGTTTTACGAGTTGCGTGATGCTTCCATGTCCCCGCAAGCTAGGAAGTGATTCGGGGATGCTCTTGTTAAGATTTTGCTTGTGTTAAAGGGATTATCAAGTTGTGCTTGTAGCGTACTGAGGATATTATGTTTTGCTGATCACTGAAGAACCAGCTTTTGTTCTGCTGAAGTTTACTTACCTGCAGTGGCTTAATCAGTTGATCTCTAGCAAATCATTTCGATATCCTGATTTAGTTGTCTGAGTGTTGTGCTAATCCATTCCTGGCATGTTGTTCTGATATTAACTAGGAGCTGCCTAGTGTGGCTCACTGGTGATTTGGTAGGACATTGGCCTGCTAGTTTTGTAGTGGTCTTGGCTTCCGTTGAGTGACCAGCTGTAGGCTTGCGCGATTCCTTGGGCAGTACTAGTATTATGCGCAAAAAAGAGTTATCTTGCCTTTTGCTGTCAGATTTTGGCCCAAGAATAGAGCAAACAGTTGTGCTGACAGTTTCATTGCTACCAGAACTTTAAGAATATTTGTTGCTGATTTTTTTGTTATCCTAGCAGCATTCCTACTGGTGTAGGGTTTTTATGGTCCATATTACTAGAAGGATACTCGACATTATAGTGTCAATGCACAGATGCTTGTAGTTCTTTCAAGTTTCAACTATAACCTAAAAGTTATTAGGCTGAGTAGCCTTGGTGTTGTATTGTCCGCCATTGGAATTGTGACTGTGGGAAGATCAGAGTCTCATGAAAGTTGAGTTGCTTCATTGATTTGTAGTTTTGTGAGTTGTGGCACTGGCAGGCCCATTTATGAAGAACCTTGATCTGAACATGCTGTTGATTGTAACAGGAAGCATAAGTATTTTGGATCTAGATTTAATGGCAAGGAAGTGTTCTGGACTCATGGGTTTTGCTACAATTTTGTGTAAGCTATTGAAATTGTATTATTGTTAGTGCAAGAAGATATTTTGCACGAACAAATGTGGTGAGAGCGTATTCATAGTACCAAGAGGGAGGAACATTAAATATGTTGATGGTAAAAAAGGTCGGTAGTCATCTATATTTATAGTATCTGCAGAGTGAAATATACAAATATGTCTCTACAGAGATGATATAAATATAGCCATGTTGTATGTGTATAGATGACATGGGTCTAGGTGAGATGCACTTACTCTTAATCGAAAGATACTCTCTAATACGACAATATTGTGGTGCAAGTGGCTGAGGTGTGGTGCATGACTGGTTATTTATTACGACATCATACTGTCAAGATATCAGAATGACCTTTATTTGTGCTTAGATGTTTGGATGGTCTCTACTTGCACCCTATTAAATGTAAGTCACTTCCTTGTAGGTGGAGAATGACGGGTGGGTCACCTTTAGTTGATCTTCTTTTAAGGTCTGACGACTCACTCTCGGGGCTTTGAAAAGCTTGCCCAGACTTTGGAGGGTATGGGCTTCGAAAGGCTAGGGTTTTAGAGGGTTTCAAAGCCTGATGATCTGCAAAGCCTCTAGTGACACATTTGTCCGCAAGCGCGGGTTGGTGGGTCTAGGAGTGTTGGGGGTTCTTAATGACGACCCTCAACAGGAGCCTCTTGCGAGGACGGTCAGCAAAGCTGCTAGTCCCATGGTTTTTTTAGCAGGGCCCCTAGCGGTCTCTGGCTGTGCAGTCGATGGCTTGTAGCTCTTTGTCTTCACGCAAATCGTTTGGAAGGTCCCACCTAGCTGGTTTGGAATTTGATCGTCCGACAACTCCTGTGAATGGGGTATTAAATGCGACTTGCGGTTAGCAGGCAGTGGCGCCTTGTTAGGTGATAAGGGGGCACGTGGCGCCTCGTCGTAAGAGGGTCGTGGGGAGCGGTTCTACTCCTACATGATTGTGGCCTCATGGGTGAAAGGATGGGGGCGTGCATGAGTTTCCTCAGGAGTAAAGAACCCCCCTTATCTTTATGAGGGTCTCGACCAAGCGGTGGTTTTGCTCAGCACCTTGTTCTTACCTTTGTCTGCATCCACGTCCGCCTGTGTGTTCTATCGCAACGCTTACAGCCTCCACCGTTGTTCAGCGTTCCTCGCCACCTCCTTGGGGCCCTCATGGCCAGTTCCAGCGCTCGAGGCAGGGTCGACATGTCGTCGATGGGTGGGGTCGATGAGGCACACGGGGCGATCGGTACACAGGTGGCGCCGATACCTCTGCCACTTCGGGGGTCGTCACCGGGCATGGAGCTCCGCCGTGCTAGCAAGAAGTATCCCCAGCAGACCAGCGTGCTAGAGGAATCCATTATTGACGACGTCGCGCTTGATCAGATGGTTGAGGAGGAGAAGATCCCTTCCAGATCTGTCGTACGGGCTCCGGGGGGAGAGGAGATTTCAGAGCCTCGGGGTCATCAGACCATGGTGTTCGAGGCCTTCCTTAACGCGAGTCTTTGTTTTCCGGTTGTGTTGCTCCTTGATGAGGTGCTTTGCTACTTCTTCGTGGAGCTTTCGCAGCTCCACGCTAACGCTATCGCTCGCATGTCCATCTTCGAATGGGCCATGCGAGTGGAGGGGTGTGAAGGAAGAGTGAACCTTTTTGCCGCCATCCATTATGCGAGCTATCAACCGAAGATACGGATGGCGGATGGGGTGATGAAGGCCCTCAGCTTCAGCAACGTCAACTTCCAGATGCAGTCGAAGTATCACGACCTGTTTTCAGCGAAATCCATCAATGGTCGGTGGTACACTGGGTGGTCGGAGTGGTGGTTTTACTATGATGTCGGCTTCGGGTCCCCCCTTCGCTCCACAAACCATGACATCGAGTACGTCTCGACTCCAGTGACCGACATCTCGAATGCCCAGCTTGCTGTGCGGTTCATGCTCCTCCAATGGGTGCCCTAGAGGATGAGCATGTGTGATCTTGATGAGGAGTTCACCATACTGCGTGTCTGACCCCTTCGGGCAGACTAGAATTATGTCTTCGAATAAGGTGGGGAGGAGGAGGTGAATGTGTACTTCGGGCCCACCATCATTTCAGGTGAGTCCTCCCCGTTGTTTTAGTTTTGAATCCGCAGATGTGAAATACCTCTCCTTTCTTCTTTTTTTCTTCCAGAGGATTGCCTTCAGTTGGAGCGAGCGGCCGAGGTCACGGAAGTGTTCTTCGGTCTGCCTATTGTCGCGGAGCGAGACCAACGTGTAGGTTTGGTCAGGGGCTAGGAGCGGTACACCGCATCTGCCGCTATCTCGGGACAGATGCTTCGGTGTGGTTAAACCTGCTGGAGCCCAAGGTTACTGGGAAGCGAGGGCGCACAACTTCTGGTGCCACGACCTTCGTGATTCCTGCGAACCCACTCCGGGCCTGGTCTCCATCTGCCTCTAAGGGCTCGCAGACCAACTCGATGGCTAAGTCGTCCGGAGCGCCGCTAGACGATACGAAGCGTCAAACGTGGGCCGGGAGCACAGGTGGCCTGGCCGAAGATGAGGCCCAACCCGAAGGAGGCGACTAGGGAAAGGAATCGATTCTTTCGAACCTCGCCGACCATGGCCAGAGCTGAAGAGGGGGTGTGGCGTACCTGGATTTTGATTGGGGGTTCGTCGACTCAGATGATGAGGACTGTAACATCCTGAGTTTTAGTATTATAGAAAATCGCACAATTCACTCCTACTTGCATGCCACAACCGTCACGTAGGCCATACCTTCAAGATGATAGAGGGTCCAATGTTGCTCTGGCACGGAGGCTAGGGCTTCGAGATGCCAGAGGGTCCAATGTTGCTCTGGCACAGAGGCTAGGCCTTCAAGATGCCAGATGGTCCATGTTCGTGCAGGCATGGAGGCTAGTTAGGCCTTCAAGATGCCGGTGGGTCTATAGTGTTCTGACACATAGGCTAGGCCTTAAAGATGTCAGAACATCCATACCCCTCCGGCTCGATGACGGAGGGAATTTTGAAGAAGAATATAACTCTATGTAGGTTTGTATGTATTGTTATGAGTGAATCACTAATTTGCGGTAGAGACCCTTCCTAGCTCAGTTGAGTATCCCCAGCATGCGTCAACCTAAGGCTATTTTGCAGGCCATGTAAAAGGCCAAAGGTTAACTGCCATGTTGGAACTGGATCGGAGGGGTGGATGGTATGTTGTACCTTATATGGGTAGGGTCTCTTCGGGGAGTCCTGAGCTAGTGGCCCCCCGGATGGTCCAGCGGCTGGACTCCTACAACATGGTACTTGCGGTGGGTCTTTGCGTTCCAACTATGCTCTAGAGGGGTCCCTTGTATGTCTGCCAGACGGTAGGAGCTAGGCCTGTTGGACTTGAGGACCAGGTAGGGGCCTTCTCATTTGTTGCACAGTTTTTCTAGAGCTAGGGCGTGTTGAAGCACTAGGTCTCTAGGTTCGAAGCTTCGTGGTATGACCTTAGGATTGTATTAGGTCTTGGTTCCGGTGATGTAGTGGTTGAGATTCCGAACAGTGTGGAGCCACGTGCCTTCTGAGAGGTCAAGGGAGAGCTCTCTTTTCGTTGTAGTCTACGGTAGGTGTACCTAGAGTGAGTGTCCTTTCATCTCAGTTGGAGTCATAGCTTCGTCACCGAATAGGAGTCGAAAGGTGGTGAAGCATGTGGGTCGCGTGACCGTGGTTCAGAGGGACCACAAGACTTTTGGAAGTTCCTCAACCCAAAGGCCTCTAGCCAGGCCTACCAGGCAGCGATTCAAGCCTGAGAGAATGTTGCCATTGGTGCGCTCGACGACGCCGTTGGACTGAGGATGACGAACGGTGGCGAAGCACAGTTCGATGCCGAGTCCGGTATGGAATTCTCTGAAAGGTCCAGAGTCGAATTGCATTCCGTTGTCGACCGTGAGTTGTCGTGGAACGCCGAAGTGGCAAATTATGTTTTTCCAAAAGAAGCTCTGGACATTCATCGATGTGATTGCCGTGAGGGGCTCGGCCTCGACCTATTTTGAGAAGTACCCCAATGCTACTACCGCGTACCAAAGGTTGCCCTTGACGCGAGTGAACGGTCCGATGAGATCCATTCCCTAGTGCGCCAGAGGCCAGACGAGGGCGATTTGCTATAGTGAAGCCAGGGGTCGGTGGCTCCGGCACCCCATCCATTAGCATCCTTGGCAAGTGTAGTCAAACTTCTCCTCATTGGACATAACCATGGGCCAGTAGAGCCCCTGGCGTAGTGCATTGCCAGCCAGGGCGCGAGGCGCTAGGTGATCACCGCAGAGTCCTTCGTGAATTTCTCGGAGGAGGTCGACCCCTTTTTTTTCTTAGTGACACAGCGGAGGAGAGGAGCACAGACCCTCGCTTTATAAAGTGTGTCGTCTACCAGGAGATATCCCCTGGCGTGGTTTTTAATGCGATGGAGCACGATGGGGTCGTCCAGCTCCTCTGCTCCGTTTAAAAAGGAAAGGAGGGGGACCCTTCAGTCTGGGGCTCCGATAGGAATAACAACATCTGTCGTCTTATCTGGGGTGTCAGTTGCTGGCCGGTGGAGGACCTCAAATAAGGCGCCTAATGGCATGTCTCCATTCCCAGCAGCAACTTTTGCCAGGACATCTGACTGTTCATTGTCTGTTTGTGGAATGCTTCGTACTGATATACCACGGAACAACCCTTGGGCCTTGTGGATGGCCTCAAGGTATCAAACTAGGTCCGGATGTCGAACCTAAAAGCTCTTGTCTACATGCCCCGCGATGACTTGAGAGCCGGTCTGGACAATGATTCTGGTGGCTCCTAAGGCTCGAGCCTTCTGGAGACCCAAGAGGATGGCTTCATACTCAGCAATGTTGTTGGTTGTCTTGAACTGTAAGCAGATGGTGAACTTGGCTTGTTGGTCCATAGGGAAGATGAGGACCACCCCGGCCCCTGCGCCAGCGGAGCCATACGCTCTGTCAGTGTATATTATCCACACATCTTGAGTAGGATTCGTGGGAGGTCCAGTGGGCGCTAACGTCCATTAGGCGATGAAGTTGACTAATACCTGCGACTTGATGGCCGTCTGGGCCTCCGATTGTGAAACATGTCGCCAACCAGGTATGAGGTTGGCACAGTAATGTCGTGGGCGAGGAAGTTGTGCTGGAGCTTGTGTGAGGCCATCAGGAGGGCATATTCAATCTTCTCAAGCTTGGTGTAGTGTGTCCTAGCCCCCGCTAGGGCCTCCTACACATAGTACACGGCTCACTATACAAAACGACCTTTGTTGTCCTCCTTCTGTATTTGCGCAACACTTATAGTGACGGCAGAGTCGGATAAGTACAGAAGGAGCCCTTCATCGGGAAGGGGTATCGCAAGCGACTTGAGGTTAGAAAGGTGGGTCTTGAGGGTCTCAAAAGCGGCTTGGCACTCCGGGGTCCATTTGAAAGGCTCAGAGCCCCCCAGCGTTTTGAAAAATGGAAGGTCATGCTCAGCGGATTTGGCGAGGAAACAACTAAGTGCTACAAGGTGCCCGGCTAGGCGTTGGACTTCCTTCGTATTGGTGGGGGGTGACATTTCCGTGATGACACGAATCTTGCTAGGGTTGGCCTCGATGCCCCTTCAGGAGATGAGATATCCCAACAGCCTGCCAACCTTGGTGCCAAATACGCACTTCTTAGGATTAAGTCGCACGCCTGTAGCTCGGAGGATGTCAAATGTTTCTTGGAGGTTAGTGACGTGGTCGGCCTCGAGCTTGCTCTTTATGATAATGTCGTCGACGTAAGCCTCGATGTTGCGGCCTAATTACTGCTCCAGAATCTTGTGTACCAAGCGGCAGAAGGTGGCTCCGGCGTTTCGGAGGACAAAGGGCATCTGAACGTAGCAGTATACCCCGAAAGGGGTGATGAAGCTAGTCTTGCTCTCATCCTCCGTAGCCATCCACACCTAGTGGTATCCAGAGTATGCGTCTAGGAAGCTCAGCAACTCACAGCTGGCGGTAGAATCTACCAGTTGATCGATGCGAGGAATAAGGTATGGATCTCGGGGGCAAACTTTGTTAAGTGAGGTAAAGTCGACACACATTCGCCATTTCCCACTGTGTTTCTTTACCAGGATAGGGTTCAAGAGCCACTCGGAGTGTATGACCTCTCGGACGACGCTGACCTTCAAAAGCTTCTGGACTTCCTCCTTTGCGGCCTTCGTCCTCTTAGGGGAGAGTTTACGGAGCCCCTAGCGCATCGGCCTGGCCTTCGGATCAACTCGGAGGGCATGCTCGATGATGCAGCGGTCAACCCCAGGGAAGTCCTGCGGGGACCATGCAAAGGCATCTAGGATACCTCACAGTGTGGTCAGGAGCTGGGCTTCCCGCTTCTGACTGAGTCTGCCCCTATTTGGAAGGTTCGGTCGGGCTGGTCTGAACAAGCAGGAAGAAATTTCACATTCCCATCCGCTCGTGGTTTCGGAGGGCCACTGTGCCTGGGGTATGCCAAAGGGGGGGGTCCTCCGAGATTTCTGTGGCCCTGTTATAGATGTGTCTTCCATTGAGAGGGGCAGGGTGCCCGTACTCAATGTGCCTTGCCAAGTCTTGGTCGCTGTGGGTGGAGATTAGCCCTTAGGGTCCGGGCACCTTTAGGCAAAGATAGTTGTGATGGGGGACAGCTTCGAATTTGTTCAGAGTCCCCCGTCCCAGGATGACGTGATAAGCGTTGGGTACATCCACAACGTTGAAGGTGATAACTTTGGTCCGCGCAGCGGGGCCCTTGTCGAAGACGACCGGGAGCTCTATTTGGCCTAGGGCGTCAAGTGGAGCCCCGTTGAATCTTTGCAAGGGCCTATGGGCCAGGGAAAGCCGACTCCGCGGGATATGGAGCTGGTCGAAGGTGTGTACAAAGAGGAGGTCCGTCGAACTGCCTCCATCGACTAGTACCTTCCAGACCTCAACTTCTACAATGCTGACTGAGATGACCAAGGCATCAGAGTGGGGGAACTTCACCCCCTCAGAGTTATCAGAGGTGAACGTTACAGTGGCGTCGGCCCGTCCAGGGGAATGGTGATGGATACTGGTTACCCCAACATGATTCACCCCCCCCCCCTATGCGTAGTCTCGCCACTATTGATTTAAGGAGAAGCCAGAGCTTCCTCCCTCGATTATAGCGAGCACCACCTACCTGGCTATGCCCCCCTCTGGGATGTATTGGTCCGTAGGTGGTGGAGATGGAGACGGTAGAGCTAGCTGAGAAGGGTTCTGCAAGGCCAAGTGATCAACCTGGTGAGCCGTTGCTGATCCACAGCCTTTGGGTCGCTCGCTGTCATCCCTCTCAACTATTGCATAAGATGCCTGCCTCCCGAGGTACTCCTCTCGGAAGGTTGTGAGGGTATGGCAATCTTCAATGCTATGTCCACGTTCGGCCCCATGTAGAGTGCACCAGTGCCCTTCCTCAGGGTACTGGCCCGGGGCATGGTATCGTACAGGGAAGGCTTTGGGGCGCCCCCGGTCGCGACCCTTAGAACGGGGCGGGTTCGGAGCCCCCTGGCCCGGGTTGATGTTGAGGTTGTCGCGGCGCTGTCACAGTCGTCCCTTATGGCCTCCGGAGCCGTTAGCCTCTTCGGAGCCCCTTTTCGCCAATAGGGGAGGAGCATGGGAAGACCATGCTTGCGAGGTGGACTTCTCGTGAACAATGGTGTGGGTCGTGGTGGCTTGTGCAAGCCCCTGACGGAGCCGCTCCTCCTCCGCGTGTGCATGCTCCTCAAACTTGCACAAGAGGGCCTCCACTGATCGCACCGGGTGCCGGTTCAGCCGATCGTAGAGGAAGCCATCGACCAGACCCTGAGTTATTGTGTCGATGATCGATGAGTCTGAGATGCTCTTAATCTGGGACTTGGTTCGAGAAAACCTCCGAAAATAATCTCATAGGGTCTCGCCTGACTGTTGTTTAACGTTGAACAGGCTTTCGGAGGTCACCGGCTCGATGAAGATACCCTGGAAGTTGTTGCAGAAGAGGTCTCGGAGCTGGGCCCATGCGTAAACAATCCCGGGCTCCAGCGTCTAGAATCATCGAAGGGTTACCCCTTCCAGGGCGAGGGGGTAACACTTGGTCATGGCGGCCTGTCCACCTCCGCTGGCTTCTAGAGCGAGGGCGTATGAGCGAACAAACTCATCTGAGTCTGAGTCGCCCATAAACTTAGGCAACTTCGGAGTCCGGAAGCCCTCCGAGAAAGGTGCGACCTGCAGGTCCGCCTACAGGGGAGAGTTGTGATTTTGTTCTAGGGCCTCGCGATGACGAATCCAAGGCTCCGAAAACTGCGCACTGACTGCAGGGGGTGCCTGGTGGCTATGGGCTGTGGGGATGAAGCCCTCGTCAGTCCCTGAAGCCAGGGTCGTGATGGCGCTAGCTGTTAAGGGAGCGGCGATGGTCCCGTGGGCAGGTTGCTGTGCTACCCACAGGGCCGTTTGCAGATCCTCCAGCTGAGTCTGGAGGGCCGCAACGCGTGACTATTGCTCGGTAAAGGCGGTGTTCACAGCGATGGTGCCGGCTACAGCCCCTAGGGACGCGACTAGGCCCTCGTTATGCTGCTGCTGCAGGGCCCCAAAGGCGGGCCCCCCCAGCACCAATCATAGCCGTGGTCAAGGCCGAGCTGCTAGTGGCTATCACCAGTGTGGCGTGTGGTCCTTCGCATAGGCGTGAACGGGGCATCAACCTCGTGCGTTGTGGTCTTGGTGGTTTTTTTTGGGTGGCATACTACCTCTCTAGCACTTCTATGTTCGTCCCCACGGACAGCGCACTATTGGAATAAGAAGATATCTTGCACGAACAAGTGTAGTGAGAGCTCACTCACAAGAGTGGCTCAAGCTTAGAAAAGAAGTGAAAACAGAGAAACACCAAATATATTGATGGTAAAAAGGATTGGTCCTTAGCCTGATGGCCAGGGATCTGTATTTATAGTACCAGCATGGTGTCAAATGTACAAGTATGCTCCTACAGAGATGGTGATACAAATATTGCCATATCGTATGGGTATAGACTCAGTCGAATCACACAACATGGGTCTAGGTGGGATGCACTTACTCCTAATCGGATGATAATTCTCTACTACGGCAACATAGTGGTGCAAGTGCCGGGGCGTGGTGCACAGCTGGTCACCTATTGCGGCGCCGCACTGCTAAGATGTCAGGACGGCATCTACTTGCGCCGGGGATGTCAGGATGGCCTCCACTTGCGTCATATTAAATGTAGATCACTTCCTTGTAGGTGGAGGACGGCTGGTGAGCCTCGTTTGGTTGATCTTTCTCCAAGTTCTGAGGACTCACCCCCGAGGCTTCGAAAAGCCTGCTCAGACTCCGAAGGGCTGGGGCTCCGTAAGACCAAGGCTCTAGAGGGTTCTAGAGCCTAGTGATCCATAAAGCCTCCGAAGACCTGTTTGTCTGCAAGCGTGGGCTGACGAGACCAAGAACGTCAGGAATTCTTAATGACGACCTCAACAATTGTCTTAGGATCATGAATTTTACCTGAATAGATCCATTTGCTGATGTTTCCCAAGAAATGTTGTCAAGCGTTTTGCCCATCTGAATCAGTGGATTATAGTTATTTTTTTGCTGTTTTACCCCCTCCCCCCTAGATTGGGATATTTGCATTCACTAACATAGATCTCATTCGTTGAAGCTTTTTCCTATTGTGAGATTTTATAAAACAATTTGAATTGTGAGAGTTAATTTTTATATTCTGATAATATATTTTTGCTTTTGCTGTTAGAGTTAGAATCCATAATTAGAATTCAAAAAAGCAAGACCTTTAAACCAATTGTTATTCATTCTTACGTCTGTCTTCTGTCCTAAGATTTAGCTGTCTATGATCAGTTCAAAAAAATTAAACTAAATTCTAAGCTATCGACGCACATGTTTGTAACTTCGCAAGGCGCGGCAAAGGAGTTTTGAGGTCCCGCGAGAACGAACACGTCGGGAGCTCGCAACACCTGCTCCGAGAGAATGAGATCCTCTGACTCCACCATGAGCTGCTGTTGAATCTCAGATGAATATGATTTGATGCTACAATATCTGATATCATGTTACTGTTCACATTCTCACAAATTAAGTAAGAGGGTTTGGATCCTGCTCAAGATGACACGTGGCGCACGTACGTCGAGCCAGCGCATTCAGAGACGAAGCGCGAACCAGAGGCACCCCACGAAGATCGGGCAGCCAAGAGCTCTCGGCCCCGGCGCGCGCGGTGCCCTATAAGAGGTATGTCCCCGCGGCATGGCCACGCCGTCTTCGCCCATCCACGGAGAGAGAGGCAGAGGCAGGCAGGCAGGCAGTGCATGCCCGGCCCTCCCTCCGTGCACCCCCTCGCCGGCACGGTGAGCCAGCCGGCGTCCTCCTCTCTGGCAAGAAGCTCGCCGCACCCACCCCTCCAATAAAAGAAGAGAGGGATCCAATAAAAGAACACAAAACGAGAGTGAAAGTTTCACCAAGGGAATAAGCAACCATGGCGTCCATCTCCCTGGAAGACATCCGCAACGAGACCGTCGACCTGGTACGTATGCAGCATTCGTTCTCAGTCATCGCCATTGACGGGCGCTGATGCTTGGTTTTGGGTTTTGCAGTCGAAGATCCCGGTGGAGGAGGTGTTCCAGAAGCTGAAATGCGACCGGAAGGGGCTGTCCGGCGCGGAGGGGGAGAACCGGCTGAAGCTGTTCGGCGCCAACAAGCTGGAGGAGAAGAAGGAGAGCAAGCTGCTCAAGTTCCTGGGCTTCATGTGGAACCCGCTGTCGTGGGTCATGGAGATGGCGGCCATCATGGCCATCGCGCTCGCCAATGGCGGCGGCAGGGCGCCCGACTGGCAGGACTTCGTCGGAATCGTCTCGCTGCTCATCATCAACTCCACCATCAGCTACATCGAGGAGGCCAACGCCGGGGACGCCGCGGCAGCGCTCATGGCTGGGCTGGCGCCCAAGACCAAGCTGCTGAGGGACGGCAGATGGGAGGAGCAGGAGGCGTCGATCCTGGTGCCCGGTGACATCATCAGCATCAAGCTCGGCGACATCGTCCCGGCCGACGCGCGGCTTCTCGAGGGCGACCCGCTCAAGATCGACCAGTCGGCGTTAACCGGCGAGTCGCTCCCCGTGAACAAGCACCCCGGGCAGGAGGTATTCTCCGGCTCTACGGTGAAGCAAGGCGAGATCGAGGCCGTCGTCATCGCCACCGGCGTGCACACCTTCTTCGGCAAGGCGGCGCACCTTGTCGACAGCACCAACAACGTCGGGCACTTCCAGCAGGTGCTCACGGCCATCGGCAACTTCTGCATCATTTCCATCGCCGCCGGCATGCTGGTCGAGATCGTCGTCATGTACCCGATCCAGCACCGCGCGTACCGCGACGGCATCGACAACCTCCTCGTGCTGCTCATCGGCGGGATCCCGATCGCCATGCCCACCGTGCTCTCGGTCACCATGGCCATCGGTTCCCACCGCCTTTCCCAGCAGGGGGCTATTACCAAGCGCATGACCGCCATCGAGGAGATGGCCGGCATGGACGTGCTCTGCAGCGACAAGACCGGCACCCTCACCCTCAATAAGCTTACCGTCGACAAGTCCCTGATCGAGGTGTACTCCAAGGGCGTCGACAAGGACATGGTGCTCCTCTATGCCGCGAGGGCCTCTCGCGTCGAGAACCAGGACGCCATTGACACTTGCATCGTCAATATGCTCGCTGACCCCAAGGAGGCCCGCGCCGGCATCAAGGAAGTCCACTTCCTCCCCTTCAACCCGGTCGAGAAGCGCACGGCCATCACCTACATCGACGGCAATGGCGATTGGCACAGGGTCAGCAAGGGTGCTCCAGAGCAGATCATCGAGCTCTGCAACATGGGCGCCGAGGCCGAGAAGAAGGTCCATGCCTTGATCGACGGGTACGCCGACCGCGGCCTCCGGTCGCTCGGTGTGTCCTACCAGCAGGTCCCTGAGAAGAACAAAGAGAGCGCCGGCGACCCGTGGCAGTTCATCGGCCTCCTGCCGCTGTTCGACCCGCCGAGGCACGACAGCGCGGAGACCATCCGCCGCGCTCTCCACCTAGGCGTCAACGTGAAGATGATCACCGGTGACCAGCTCGCCATTGGCAAGGAGACCGGTCGCAGGCTCGGCATGGGCACCAACATGTACCCCTCGACCACCCTCCTCGGCGACAAGAACAGCACTGTGAACGGCATGCCCATCGACGAGCTTATCGAGAAGGCTGACGGCTTCGCTGGAGTCTTCCCCGAGCACAAGTACGAGATCGTGAAGCGGCTCCAGGACCGGAAGCACATCTGCGGCATGACCGGTGACGGCGTGAACGACGCGCCCGCGCTGAAGAAGGCGGACATCGGCATCGCCGTGGACGACGCGACGGACGCGGCCCGGAGCGCGTCGGACATCGTGCTGACGGAGCCCGGGCTGAGCGTGATCGTGAGCGCCGTGCTGACGAGCCGCTCCATCTTCCAGCGGATGAAGAACTACACCATCTACGCCGTGTCCATCACCATCCGCATCGTGCTGGGTTTCCTGCTCATCGCGCTCATCTGGAAGTTCGACTTCGCGCCATTCATGGTGCTCATCATCGCCATCCTCAACGACGGCACCATCATGACCATCTCCAAGGACCGCGTGAAGCCGTCGCCCACCCCCGACTCGTGGAAGCTCAACGAGATCTTCGCCACCGGCATCGTGCTCGGCACCTACATGGCCCTCGTCACCGCGCTCTTCTTCTACCTCGCCCATGATACCGACTTCTTCACGGTACGCACACCCATGCCATGGATGCCATTACCATGCACCGACTTCTCGCAAGCAAGCTCACATACTCATTCACTGACCCTCCGGTTTCGATGCGAAATGAAATCGCAGGACGTGTTCGGCGTGAGGTCGATCAAGGAGAACGACAGGGAGCTGATGGCGGCGCTGTACCTCCAGGTGAGCATCATCAGCCAGGCTCTCATCTTCGTGACGCGGTCCCGGAGCTGGTCCTTCGTGGAGCGGCCGGGCTTCCTCCTAGTCGTCGCCTTCTTCGCCGCCCAGCTGGTGGCGACGGCGATCGCGGTGTACGCGGAATGGGAGTTCTGCCGCATCCAGGGGATCGGCTGGGCTTGGGGCGGCGCCATCTGGGTGTTCAGCGTCGTCACCTACCTCCCGCTCGACGTACTCAAGTTCATCATCCGCTACGCCCTCAGCGGCAAGGGCTGGGGCAACACCCAGAACAAGGCAAGCGAAGCTTTCCTTCTTGCCTTCCAAAAAGGAAGCTATCCTTCTCAAACTCCTCCATTAATTATTGATCTTGCGATGCCGTGGTCCTGATTGGTTGCGTCCTCTCTCTCTCTATCGTCTCCAGTGACAAGGGCGAGCGCGAGGCACAGTGGGCGGTGGACCAGCGGACGAGCGCGAGGCACAGTGGGCGGTGGACCAGCGGACGCTCCACGGCCTGAACCAGCCCGCCACCTCCTCCGACCTCCTCGGCAGCAAGGACGAGCGCTCCGAGCTCGCCGAGCAGGCCGCCAAGCGAGCCGAGGTCGCAAGGTATGTTCTTCTTCGGCTACTCGGCCGATCATCTTGCCATTCCTCTTTATGGAAGCAATTGATGGTTGGTTTGGCGGCGTTGCGTTGCTTGCAGACTTGGGGAGCTGCACACACTCAGGGCACGTCGAGTCGGTTCTCGACATCGAGACCATTCAGCAGAGCTACACCGTCTGATCAACGGCGCCCGGCGGTCTGCGGCGGTGGCCGGAGAGGGAGTCCTGCGTTCTTCGTTTCCTTAGGTGATCTTGTTTTGTGTGGGTTTTGAGCGGCAAGAGCTTGTAAAACTCTGCTCAATATGTATGTACGTGTTGTTGTGTTCTCTACTTCTATAATATACGTACTGGTACACACACTTATAATTGTGTTCGTTCCATCATCGTCTTGTCAGCAATTTGTTGCATCTCTGTTCTACTTGTGAGTTATAATATCGCAATGCATAACTGATCCCCTACATTTCAAAAACATTTTCCACATTTCCAAATGCACGACTCCTCAAGACTATTGGAACACCACTGCAGAATATAGGTTAAATGGTTGCGATTTTGCAACTCAGTCTCAAACAAATGGTTTTCTGGAAAACAAAATACTCTATTGATCTGAATAATCTCTGCACGCAAAACAGTAAGAAGTACGGGACAAAATTAGGGAAAGAAATGGGAAGCAATTAGAGAGTAATCTGGAACTCTAGGTAAATATGTCGAGGACCGGCTCTGATGCACTTTAGTAGGCCTAGAAAATGCTTCCTGGGGCAACAAGAGACTCAGCAAGCTTCAGCACAAACATGTAAGTTCACATTAAAAAACATATAGGTCTGAAATACTTCTTGAACACCGAACTTGGACATCTGAAGTGAAACCAGTCTGGCTTGTAGTTTCTGCTATGTGTACTTGAATCGGCATAATGGCTTCATAGTTCAATATGCACTATGCAGTAGCCCTGAGCAATGCACCATACAGGATGAAACCCTGCGATTTGTGCAATCCTCCTTAGACTTCAACTTATCCACCAGTTTCAAGTATCTCCCTCAATTAGTCACATGAATATCCCAGATGAAGCATAACATGCTTGAAGTTTGAGCCACAAAATGGTATTCACGGCGAAGCCTTCACCTTCCAGCACGTGAACTCAGAAGGTATTACATCTTCGTCACAGGAAATCACAGCTTTGGCAGTCACCTTTCCAACCAAACCATGATACAAAAGACCCCTGGCACCAAGCCCACCAACTAGCCAAAATGTACAGTTGCTCCTCTCGCCCATTACCTCATTCAAACAACCCAAAAGTGGCAATGATCCATTAGCTGTCAGTGGAGGCATGGCTCGTATCCCAGCTCTTGCGCGTACAAAATCCCATTTACTTATTCCTAGATAAACACCAGAAGCTTTTGGGAGCAACTTTTCCATTGCAGTAAGAGCTTCTTCATCGGATACCACTGAAACATAGTTCTCAGACTTACATTGCCACGTAGACCCAATAGAAACGGTACGGGGACCTTGGAATGTCAGCCACACATCAGATAAAATTGAAGGGCTCTGATTGCCATATTCTTCTCTGTAGGAAGTAAATGCATTAATCAGATAGTTCCAGCTAATGCTGTAACAACTAATGACTTTCAGCACAGAACCTCCTTACACTGTATCTGATGGCAACTGGAATTCAGCAATAACTCCTCTACAAGTTCTAAGAGGCAGCTTATTTGCGAGTTCTGGAAGTGAGCAAGCTTTGGCCCCAAGGCAGATGATAATCAAATCATAATCTCCGTATTGGACTTTCCAGGTAGTGTACGTTGGGTTAGGCCCAGAGAACGGGGCGAGGTCCCGAATGAAGGCCCGAACAATTATTGGACCTTTCCAGGAGACCAGGAGTATCCAGCTACATCACGCTTTCCTCTCGAGGAGAGCAGCAGCTCCACCACCAGTTGAATGTACAAAGATGGGTGAATTTGGAAAACACAATCACAAATATCACCTAAGTTGAAAAATACCATCAGTATCCACATATCACCCTCACATCCAAGGGTATTTTGCAATATAGGTATCTTTGCAACAGTGTACACATAATTCTCATATCATCATCGAGCATCCGGCATGGCAGCAGGCATGTACAGTTACAGTGTACTTCGACAGCACAGCACTCAAGCATTACAGAACATACACAAGCAACCAAGCAGGCGCAAAATTACTGTACAAGTATCAGGGCAACAGATACAGAACAGAATTCAATACATTTCTGCTGTGAAGACGCTACACGCTAAGCATTTGTTGGTTGTTGCTGGTCAGGGCTAGATCAGCGCAGGTGGAGATTCTGATGGAGTCTACTGGTCCTACGTTAGTGCCGTCACAAAATGCATCCCAACTACAGTGGTAAAAGGCTTGCTGCTTCAACATAGGCAAACCCACCAGAATGCGCCCTATGTCTAAAGGTTACTTCAGCCGGAACGAACACGGCTAGGGATGCAAGTGGGTACACAATAGGTAGTTCTGGGTCAGCACTTAGTTTATTTTTTTTCCCTTAATTTAATTGGGTAGGAGTGAATCTTTAGTTCAATTTTTTGAGTTGTAGGTCGACCCAATGACCCAGAAAATACTAAACTTACATCCCTAAACACAACCTCCAGCATCTTGTCCACCTAAAGTTTCTCCATTACCTCATCATGTTCCTCCACTTATCCTTCAGGTCCACCTACAACATACAATCAGTCATACTTCATGGAAGATTAGTAACCAAAGCAACTCCACTGTAATATCCAAGTACCCACCGGTGTTCTACCGATAAAAACATCTGGATTGTTAGTTAAAATGTCCTTCCAATTGCCACTACCATACCTACACACGAAACAAGTAGAATAAAACGGTGAGGAACAAACAAGAAAATCACAGAAATTGCCAAGAGGCAATTTAAACAGCATTTGCGTAGAATGAAAAAATTCAAATGCCAAAAAATAAATTTGAACAGCAAGACAAAATAACATACTGTTCAACACCCTTTCTTATTGTTTCTTCTTCTAACATGCACCACTTCCTTGCCTTTCTACGTTTATTTTTGTTTCCTGCCGGTTGCAAAGGAGAAACTGGCATTCTCCTTGGGCTAGGCAGGTGCGGTCTACGTAACGGTGGTTCCAAACTCTCAGGATCAGGTGACTCCTCCCACTGCAAACAACCGTTTTTTTAGCGTCATGACCAAAATCTAATGTTTTTCTGGTTATGTTACCAAGTTATCTTACAGGCTAACTAAAAAGGGTTCTAATAGAGTAATACCCAATACATTTAACTTGCACGTCATGATAAAAACCAGATTATATTAACATTTACTTTGTGAGATGCACACAGCCAGTCTGATGCGCACAGGGACTGTAGTAAAAATTATTCATGATTCAGTATTCTAATTTAAGTAGATACCTTACTGAATGCAGATTATATCACCTAGCAAAATAAATTCCACCAACTATTAGATTTCGTAACTTCATTTGACCATTTCTTGCCATGGTCTGAACAACTTATCCAACAAAGCATGTCCTCCATGTATTTCATAATATATTATCCAGATTTTGCAGAAACCACAGTAAAAGTAGGCAGGAGCAGAAACGTAGCAACATAGAGAACAGTTTATATTGAAAGCTCAAGCAAGGGAACAAACAGCAAAATGTATACACATGATGTTTAATGCAAAATATTGACATGATCAAGGCACTGAGATTACGTAGATTCTTTCAACTATAATGATATTCCAGGCTAGCTAGTATAATCACAAATTCAATTTAACATTCAAAGTGAGTGAGGTATGGACAATGTTCAAAAAGTAATGGAAAATACATGTGAAAAAAACACACCTGAAAGGTCCGTGCTGTTGGGTTCCAATCCATAAGGCTGTGAGGTGTGCCTTTACTCAAACCCTTATCTCTGTCATTAAGAGCACTTGGGCCTGCAGTGCCACAAGTCGCTGGCTGACCACTTACTTCTTCAGCATTTAAATTAACTGCCTTATCCATCCTTGTAGCCAACACCTCATCTGCAGCTGCCTTCGCAGCTGGAAGTGGATCTTCCACTACACTGTGGAGGTCGGCACAACTTGTTTTAAGCGCATCCACCACCTTATGAACTTCTGGCGTCGAAATTGGATTTACATGAGAGGTAGGTTCTTCAAGTTTGCCCAGAATCTCACGTGTTTTCCCTCTCCCAGCTGTAGGTTTCATTTTACATAATCAATTATATGCTAGGAAGGTCATGACCTTATGCACAAAAGAATCTCAACAAAGTAGGGAAAATGGTCTAGCAGCTAACATTACTACATTAGGCATATGAATGATGCACATAAAGACCTGGAGGTGGCTCAAAAGATAAGAAACTCAAACTGTTACACCAGGTTGCAGCCAAAAAAAAATACACTCAAACCACTGATGTTAGTGGTATACAAAGCATTAAAATATTGCAGTAGCACATTCAAATACTCACAAGAATAATATCATGTAGCTCGATCTATCATAAACAAAAAAATAGCAGAAAGAGCAAAATTAGCAAACAAGAATTCAAAAGCCGATTCAGGGACCAGATTCAACTCTTGGTGTTTTCAAAGACCAAGAATGCCCACTTAAATAAGATTCACACTTAAGCCAGATATATTTCCAGACCATGATGAACATGACCTCTACATTCTTACTCGACGTTACTAAAAAGAGATACAGGTCCTGCGTGCTACTTCCCTGAACTGTAGCACAGATAAAGCAAGCTACACTCAAATCCTACAGGCCACATATCAACCAAAGGTCCAATTGAGAACGAGTTCACTCGTTGAGCTAGGTTGCTACATCAGTATTAAAAACCATTATATGGACTTGCGGCCTAATATGCTGAAAGAAACTACAAAGAGCACAATGCATGTATGTTAACTTCAGTTGCATCTACATTACACGGTATAGATAGGGTATCTTTCGCTGCTCCCTCTGGGAGGAAGAAAAACAGCATGACCAAAATCATAGCATCGTGATTCATCCAATATAGAGGCTACCCATCAATTTGAAAATGAAACCATAATGATTAATCTAAAAGTAAACCTAAAATGGCTGCACTGCAGCAAAAAGATCCTCACCTAGCACGCGGTACTTGGCGCGGGTGGTCTCATCCGCCGCACGCCATGTCTCGAGGGCCCCGTTCCCAACGATCCGCTCGGCCGCCGCCTCCAGCCGCGACGGCCCAATCGCGGCCCATTCGGCGGCGAGGAGACCCTTCACCCGCTCCTCCGCTGCAGCTCTGTGGCCCCACAGCCCCCTGAGCACCACCTGCGAGAAGGAGTTCCCGACAGCGGCCTCGAACTGGTCCGCGACGGCGGCGGCCTCGTCGGAGCCGAACGCGGGTGACACCCCACCGACCCCGCGGCGCGCGCGACCGTCGGGGCGCGCGAAAAGCGCCCGCGCGGCGGCGTCGAAGTCGGGCGCGGACGCGGCGAGGAAGGCAGCGACGGCGAGGTGGGCCGAAGCCGCGGCGGGGGAGGGGGAGGGGGAGGGGGAGGGGAGGGAGGCGAGGAGGTGGAGGGAGTCGAGAGCGGAGGCGGAGACCGGGTCGGAGGCGAGGCCGCGGAGGAGGACCGCGCGGCGGAGGCGCGGGGTCGGGTGGGAGGGGAAGGGGAGCGCGGCCAGGAGCGCTTGCGCCGCGGCGGCGGGGACGGAGGGGTCGCCGAGGACGTGGTCCAGGATTAGGGTCGCGTCCGCTGGCGCCAGCCGCGGCATTTTTTTTCTCGTCGGTTTGGGGGCCGTTTTGGGAAGACGGGGAATGCGAGCGAAGTGGAAGTGGGTGTTCAGCGCCGTGTGGTGTCATGGCGGGCTCACGCGCCGGCGCGGCAGTTTTGCGCGGTTTCGGGGGGTTTGGGAGGGAAAGGATCCTAGAGAGTGAGGCGTGTTTGGTTTGCTGGCCGAGCGCTCGGCCAGGTCGAGCCTATACAAGCGCGTGTGTTGGGTTGCGTAGCTGAGCGTTTAGATAGGCTCTGAGCTTGTGAGGCTCATGGTAAACGGATTTAGATCCTGTTTCTCGCAGGACTGCTCGTTAGGTGCAGTAAAGTCTACGTGTGTATTTTTTATTTAACTCTTGATTTTATTTAGAGTATAAGAGTGATTTAAATATTTTTAGAGCAAACTAGAGGTCACTAATAACCCATTTTAATTTATTTGATACAATGAGCCTAAGCTAATATTTAATTAAAATTCTAAAAAAACCTATTTTTATAACTGTAGCAATTTTTATGCATCAAATAAATTTCCAAAAATCAGAAGAAAAAAAATCACTAATATTCTTATCATATGATGTACTAATTTATAAAAATATTTATAACCCTATGTTATTGAGTGAAAAAGTAAGTTGTTGATAGCACTAGGAAAAATGCAACTTCACATGTGGGTGTGAACACACGGGTTATCGCGCCTCGTCTTGATATCTATTCATCCATCGATTCTCTTGTTTATCTTTTTTCCACCTAACTCTTCAACACGAATCTCAACATAAATGAATGATCTTTATAGTCCATACGTCAACATGGTCAGTGGAATCTTCCCTTTCGGTTGGGGAGGTGCAGCGGCAAGACGAGGGGAGCCGCCGAGCTACCATGCCTCGCACTTCTCCATACGCGAGAGTAGCACATCCATCATCCGTGTCCGTGTAGAGATGTGCGGTGCGACGGATCTCTCCTCGCTCGGATATTTCTGATGTAACTCTAGCATGGCCTAGACAAAAGGTAGCGTTTGGTTGGTTGAACGAAGTTGAATAGCATATGATTGTCCTAGATGGAATGTGACTGGACAAGATAGTTCTGAATGATGTGATATAAGTAGGTTGTTTGGTTAGATATATGAGATAGTATGATAATGTATTTGGTTGGTTATATGTAATAGGGTGACTTGGTATAAGATTCTATTTAGTTTGCTGAATAGATTGATTTGGTTAGGCTGTATAGGATAATAAAAATATATATAATAGAGTATTATAAAGGAACTTACTTTTTCACTATATAAACTATGGCTAGAAATAATTATAGAAATTAGTTCATCACATAAGAAGATTATTAGTAGATTTTTCAGATTTTAGGAATTTATTTGAGGTCGTAACGATTGTTACAAATTATAAATGTAGTTTTTTTTAGTGAATTTTAGTTTCAATTTTGCACAAGCTTTTTGTATGAATCCAATTAAAATGGGTTGTACATGAATTATGAAACACGTCGATTCTATGATTCTTGAGAAACAGAAGACCGCTGTTTTAAATAGAAAAAGAAATTTTGAGTAATGCTCATTCATGATTATTGTTCACATATGGACGGCGTCGTTCCATCATATCTACCGAATGAACCAGTATAGCATCTAGTAGGAGTATTTCAGACATATGTATCGGTTCATCCAAAATAAAATAATGTCATTCAAGGAACCAAACACTAGGACTAGCTGATATCCTGGACGAGACCATCTAGGCATCCAAACACACGTAAACTAATTGGACCGAAACAGCTGGGGCGTTTCTGAACAAAGGAGGCGTGCCTTTTATGTCCTCAACTCCAAATCCTGAGCAGCAAATTGAAGCTCATAATAACAAGTGCTATCAGGATAATAACAGTAGCCTCAGATTGTTTAAGTGTTATCAAGAACATTAAGGAGATGCCTAGATGTTCCTGTATGATGGTTCTCTAAGATATTTATGAGAGGTCAAAATCTTTTGATTGTGTGCAGTTTGCAAACGAAGGTAGGGAATACAACAGAGATGCTTATTATCTCACTAAGTACGCTTGTATTCTTAGAGCTGGCCAGCATTTCTTGGCTCCCCTCCTGTATTCTTGGATGTAAACGTTCCAATGAGAAATAAAATCTTTATCTTCCTCTAAAGAAATAACGAGTGTCAAGTTACACATAATAGACGATGATGAATTGCTAAGTAAGCATCACATGGTCATATGGTCGTAGTTGGTACATCGGGACATTGGAAGGCGTCAAGAAGGCGTCAAGCACATACTGACCCGTCCTCGTGCAGTAGCCCGCTAACGTGCAAGTGGGTTCACATCCAGGCGCCACAATCCACTGAAAGAGGCAAGCCTTCGACAGAGGACCTAAAGACAAGTAGGAACACCACCTTCACCTCGCCAGTGGTGATAGTGATGAGAGGCGTAGGTGATGGGAGGGGACCAGAGGCAGTGAATGAGGAGAACAACATCAAGTTGAGCAATGAGAGCAACCACAAGTCCGACCCAGTGTCGGAGCAGCAGGGCATGGGCTTAAATGCTGAGAAGCAAAGAGAGATCAACAACAACACGCAGACATAGCAACACAAGAGAATGAGGCAGGCGCAGATGATAGACCAGAGGGCGGAAGTCATCATCAAGGAGAATCGTACAGTTGGCGTTGTCCAGATGCTAGAGAATCATTGTGACCCTATGATTTTTTAGGTAAACAATAATCCAATCATTGTAGGTCCTCAAGCCAATCAGCAAAGCCAGGATTCCACCTCACCGCAATACACACACCTGGAAGCCACGATCCAATGGCTCACAGCCGAGGCTGAGCAAGAAGACAGGTTCACGCGAGAGGACACTCCGAGCAAGGTGGCAAAGAACATGCCAACGCAACGTCGGATATGGCTGGCCATGCCAACACCGAGGTACATAACTTAAAAGAATTCATAACTAGTGTCACAGTGGCACCTCCACTGTCTCTGATTAAGGAGCCACCAAAATCAACTTCCTCACTGCATAAAAACACACAGCACACACCAAAAATGCCAAGACGCAATGATAAAATTGCAAATAAAATTACACCATGCAAAACAATCAAGTAGCTTGCGCAAGAAGTACTTGCCAAAAAACATATTGAACTCTCACCGCCTAGATTGACTAACAAATAACTAATCACTATTTGCAGTGCTTCGAGCAGCCTATGAGCAAAGAAGCGATGGAGGTCAGCACCATGTTGGTGGACAAGGGGAACCATCTCAAGTCAAAGAAGTCCAAGAAGGTGGCACCCATGGAGGTGGCCACAGCTTGAAGGGAAGGTTCTGCATGAAAAAGGTGCATCTTCTAGTCCATCATGAATAATTGTAAATGTGTAGTGAACATCACTGGTTGTACACCAGATGTAGTAATCCATCTGAGTCCAGTACTGCGTGCTTTCCATGTCAAGGCCAGTCTACCCTCAGGGCATTATCTAGAGTTATTGTAGTAAACCAGTAGCAGAATGCCTGCTATCAACCTGATGAGCCACAAAAGGAGAAATGGGAATAGCCATTGGTGACGAGGATTGAAGCAAAGGAAGAGAAACAACCATGAGATGAAGTTTTTGTCAGAGTTTGTACCATTTCACCCGCTTCAACAGCCTCCTAGTAGTGATCTATGTCTAATTAATGGCTCAAATTAAATGCAATATTCTATGTTGGAACGTCCATGGCTTAAACTCCTTGGTAAGAGATCCACAATGCGAAACATGGTGACATCCACGATGGCTAAAATTGTATGTTTGCAAGAAACAAAAATGCATGATTGGTCACAACAAGATGTGCTAGGACCTGATTGTGCCCAAACCTATGCGTTTCTTCTGTCCTTGGGGGTCAGTGCCAGCATCCTACTCGCTTGCTCATCAAACCAATTCTCCTTAGGTAACATCACTACAACTGAACACACCATTTCGATAGACATAACAATGCTCAACGACAATGTCACATGGTCAATAACACCAGTGTATGGACCACAAATAGGAGAATAGAAGTTGGCTTTCCTAGAGGAACTGAAGGTGGTCAAACAACATATGCATAATGAGTGGCTGTTAATAGGTGATTTCAATCTATTTTATAGGGCCGAGGACAAAACAATAGTAGACTAAACCACCGATTGATGGGGAGATTCAAGCGAACTATCGATGAATTGCAAATCAGATAAATGCCACTTAAAGCGAGACGTTTCACTTGGAGCAACAGACAAGAACTGCCAATGTTTACCCGAATCGGCCGGTGCTTCACCACACCGAACTAATCTTTTGTTCTATTGAGCAGGCCTACATGCAGTTTCATCGATGGCCTTAGATCACTGCACGTTAGTAGTCCACGATGAGGAAACGCCAGTGAAATATACATGTTTCCATTTTGAATCCTATTGGGTCAAAATTCAAACTTTTTGAAGACCGTTCAAGAAAACTAGGAACAACCGATACATATAGCGAATCCTTTGTTATGACTTTGTGTCGGGCTCAACAAAATAGCAAAGGCGCTAAAAATTTGGGCGCATAGATCGATTGTAAACACCAAGCTACGGCTGCCAATTGTGAACGAAGTGATCTACATACTAGATGTGGCTCATGAACAACTAGCGCTGACTCAGGAAGAGAGGGAATTCAGACGTCAACTTAAACAAAAAGTGTTGGTACTAGCTGTGATTGAATGTACCCGACAGAGGCAACACTTAAGAATGACGTGGGTCTGGAATGGGGACACAAACTCAAAAAATTTCCAAATTAGAGCTAACGCGCATCGAAGAAAACATTTCATTCAAACACTACAAACAGAAGAAGGGATTGCTCTAAATGCTGAACAAAAGGAGGCCGAACTCCTAAAGTATTTCAAAGGCCAACTGGGCATCAATAATTTGAGAGAATTATGCCTTCACTGAGAACAATTGGGCTACCAAACGACTGATCTCTTTGAGCCTGAGCAACCATTCCTGGAAGATGAAATTGAACAAACTATAAAGAGCATGCTAAATGAGAAGTCCCTAGGACCAGAGGATTTTTTGGGATTTTCTACAAGGCTTCCTGGAACATCATAAAGTATGATGTAGTGGCAGCGGTTCAAAGTTTTCACAGCCTGAATACTCTAGACCTTGCTCTCATGAATGAGGCCAATATCCTGTTGTTACTGAAAAAGGGACAAGCAGTGAAGGTAGCTGATTACAAACCCATTAGTCTCATCAATAGTGTCTTTCAGATCATCACAAAGCTTCTGACAAACCAATTGGGACAAAGAATCAAAGACATTATTTTGATCAACCAAAGTGAGTTTATTAAGAAGAGATGCATACACGATAATTTCATCTATGTCCAGAGCATAATTTGAGAACTACAAAGATCAAAAAGCCGACTCTGTTCATCAAACTTGATATCTCGAAGGCTTTTGATTCCATAAATTGTCCTTACCTACTCGAGGTGATGTAAGCTATAGGCTTCGGCCAAAGATGGAGGGGTTGGATATCCGAGCTCCTAAGGACATCCTCATCTAGAGTTCTTCTCAATGGCCAGCCAGGGCAACGAATCTGACATGCCAGGGGCCTTCGTCAAGGGGACCCTCTGTCATTGATGTTATTCATTATAGGAATCGAACCCTTACAACGCCTAATAGAACTGGCGGCATAAGGAAAAATCATCAAACCGGTGCTGCCACGAGGGGCACGCCTGAGATGCTCCCTATATGCAGATGATGCAGCAATATTTGCACGACCGGACACCACTGACCTCACGGCTCTCAGCATGATCCTTTTGGTCTTCGAGAGATGCTCTGGATTGGTAATGAACATGCAAAAAACAAAAATTTACCCAATAAGAAGTGAGGACGTACAAACGGAGACCCTACTGCAAAATTTCCTAGGCAAGGTATGTGACTCCCATACCGCTATCTGGAACTACCGTTGCACATGAGAAAACTGAGGATATCATAATTTCAACTGATAATTGAAAAACTGGGGAGCAAGCTACCAGGATGGAAGGGCAATTTACTATCTTTGGTGGGCAGAGAGACATTGGTCAGGATAGTAATGTCGTCGCAATCAACCTACTTTTTTGACCGTGTTCCCTCTTCAAAAATGGCTCACCAAAAAGATTGACCGTATTAGAAGAGCATTCCTTTGGAGAGGCGACGAACCTGAGAAGGTCACAGGGGCCACTGCCTGGTACGTTGGGATACGGTGTGCATGCCAAAGAACCTAGGACTATGCATACTAGAATTGCAGAGATTTGCTCGTGCACTATGACTTAGATGGCTATGGTACAGATGAAAAGAGGAGGAGAGGCCATGGGTTCACATGCAAATTCCTTGCGATCAGGCAGACCAGGACCTCTTCATTGCGTTAACCGTTGTAACCCTCGGAGAAGGTAAGAAAACACAATTTTGGCACTCTAGCTGGATCCATGGCCAAGCCCCAACGAACATTGCACCGAACATATATGCAAAGTCCAGAAGAAAGATACAATTGATTTGCAATGTGCTCCCCAATCACCAATGGATACATTGGCTAGGCCCAATAGAAACCCAATCAGCACTCGATCAACTGGTACTCCTTTGGGAAAAGTTGCAGGATTTGAGCATCACCGAAGGCACCCAAGACACCATCACTTAGAGATGAACTGAAAACGGAGAGTATACTACAAAAAGTGCATATCGAATACAATTCAAAGGAAAGTCCATAAGGCACAATATGAAAAACATATGGAGAGCAAAAGTGGAACCCAAATGCAAATACTTCTCATGGATCCTTCTTCAAAACTAGGTCCTAACGTGAGACAATTTGGCTAAGCATGGATGGGGCGATGCTCTAACATGTCGACTATGTGATCAGGTGGACGAAACAATTCCTCACCTGTGTAAGGACTGCCCATTCACCAAAGAAACATGGCAACTGATCACTAATTGGTTCAGCCTAGAGCATATTCCATAGATGGGTTCCTTCCAGACAATACGAGCGTGGTGGCACCAATCCAACAAACAGGTTGACAACAAACACAGAGGAGATTTCAATGGCATTGTCATCTATTTCTGGTGGCACATATGGAAGGAATGCAATAGAAGAGTTTTTGAAAATCAAACAATGATCGCACAACGAGTTGCCATATTGATCAAAGAATCCTTGATGTTAGGAGAGCCGTGTAGAGGGAACAGGTTGTTGATTCAAATGACGATTGAGTTATCATCTGTAATAGGCTCCGATTAGTCAGGTTCTTCATTTTGTCCCCATGTGGTGTTTGGTGTGCCTGGGTTACTATGTCGTTCCCCACCCAGGCGAGGTTTATTTTGTTGTAGTATGCTGCGTTTAACTTTGTAATGACTTCCTCTATTTTTTCTATTCTATGAAAAAATTAGCAAAGCTCCTGTTGTCGCTTCGAAAAAACATGGTTGAAGTTGGCAGATTACATAATACTCCATTTATAGCATATAAGTTTAGATGACCAAGAACAAGTTTGCTATCGTGGAGCGACACCGGAACTTCAAAAGTATATCACAGTTCTGATGAAAACACTGTCAACATAACTTGACCTTATGCTGAAAGTTCACCGAACAAGGAGCCCAAATATCAACTGTGGAAACCGTGATGGCATTGGCAATGGAGGAAGAGTATCCAAGGTAGAGTGTCGCTGATCGGCACTGGTCCAACCAACCTCATGGTCATAGGAAGAGTCGATTGAGGTCAACAGTGCGGCAAAATTTTACTTATGTCTTAAAGTCGATTAATATTTTATAATATATCTGAAATTGATCATCATTTTATTATATGTTTTATAGGGACTAGTTTGTAATAAAATTTTGTATCGATAAGAAAGATAAAGAATAAAGTTTGTTATAAACTAGTCCATATAAGACATAGATTAAAAAATAATCAATTTTGAATATATTATTATAAATTGATTAACTTTGAAACATATAATATAATTTAATTTTCCACCACCATTTCCGCTTCCGGAAACAATGTACGATGTATCCACCGATAAGAGTGACCTGCTCAGAGGACAAGACCAGAACGAACACGATGAACAGCAACAGCAAGGAGGGGAAGAAAATGTGACTAAAATCCATTGTAGTTAGACCATTCTAACTATATTCCTTTCATTTTGTTTTTTTTCTTATTTCTTTTTATGTTCTCGTTCTCTTTATTTTTTTTTATCTCTAATAGTTTTTTTTAAAGGATTTGTGAAAAGAAAAGAGAAAAAAATCATATCTGGAAAGGAATGATATTGAAAATTTCTCGTAACGAGGGCCATAAAGAAATAATTGAAACACTAAAAGAAAAAAATTCTTCGTGAAGATATTCTCATCCCTACATGGTCTTACGTCTCCGTCACGTTATTCGTTTGTAGCTTTAGACATTCTTATCTACTATTAGGACGAAGGTCTTGGTTTACTAGAGTAATCAGAATCCTATGGCTCCTAAGTAGTCAGCTCTATATCACGTCGCTGTAGAACAACGCGTAACTTATTTGTCTTGTTCCTGTTGGCTTACACGTCATTACGTCGCGTTAGATACGTTCCACTCCATCAAAACAGAAAAAGCCGTACCACACTTTTCGTTTTCTGCGGGTAAGCATCACGCTCTGATAGAGGAATGCAAGAGCATCCAGAAAATTCACAAACTTTTGCAGGAATTACATCACTGGACATCTCTAATAGTTATAAGTACTATCTCTTAGCTGAGAAAACATACTTTTTAATATTATGATTAATAATAAGTTCTAACTCTTAAAAAGAAGAGATGAAGAGCTATCACTTTAGCACATCTCTGCTTTGTGAAGTATGATAAATTATAAATGGTAGAATTCATATAAATTTTAAGAAATAGTTTCTCTGTTAAAAGATAATAGCTATTTATAACTATGAAAAATGCCCTAACTTACATAAAACGTCACTATCCATGTGACTCAGAAGGCTTAGACAGCACTTTTTCTCACCGCGCTGGCACATCAAATCAAAACGACAGAATCGAGATAAACCATGAACACGAGGGTGCAATGGACGCCGGTACATGAGATTTACCGACCGCTGCTACAACACCTCATCGTGTACATGCTCACGGTCCACTCTTACATTAGGGCTGCCATGGGTCATGGCCCATGGGAAAAGCACGACAGGAAGCATCAAGCATACATCGACTCTATAACTCTACAAGCATGCCATGTTCTCTTATCTTTTACCTTATTGATGTACAAAATCCAACCAACCATGACACGGACTGACACCTCCCAGGTTGCGGAGGAGACAGGCCGCTGAACAGAAGGGCGAGAGCTACGGCATCTATTTCTGTTGCTGCGCCTTGTTAGGAGAAGTTGCCATGGCGCGCAGGCTCTTGCCGATCTCTGTGAAGCTCGGCCTTACTAACGGTTCGGATGACCAGCACTGCTCCATCAATGACCTCCACTGGGGATCGCAGGACTCGGGCACGGGAGGTCGCAGCGTGTTGTTCACGATCCCACCTGAGCGAAGTTGGCAGAAAAGCTCAGGAATAAGAATGGCATTGGATTCGACCAGTGGGCTATAACCAACGGTGTAAGTTGTGATCGTACCTATAATGGCGCCATAGTGCAATTCGGCATAAGGCTCCTCACCAGTAAGTAGCTCCCACATCACAATTCCAAATGAGAAAACATCGACCTACATTCAAAGCATATGAAGGTGATTCGGGGAAATGGGAACGTATTCGTCCAGAGGCAGTTCAAAGAACGGGTGTGCACATTGGGGTGAAGGATGCAGCGGAACAAACCTTTTCAGAGACGAGGCTGCTGCTGCCATTCAACAGCTCAGGGGCCATCCAAGGAAGTGTTCCTCGCACTCCACCAGAGATTAGCGTCTGGCATTTAACCTTTGACAAGCCCAAATCACCAACCTACAAAAGTAAGACAGTTACAACAAAATCGGAGGCCCTTTAGTCAGAATGCAACCATAAAAATCAGAGATGCCTAATGTTCTATTCTACTAGTGGTGGAACCAATAGTCCTCTAAAGAATTACACCCTTGGAATGGCAAGTCAAGATATCTTTGATGTGACCCTTGAAAGATACAATAAAATGTACCCTGATCTCTTTATCAGAACACATATGATTGCACTTTATATAAAAATACAACTATACATGTGGGTGTACTTGATTAATACAAGTGAAAACAGATTTGGTCTTACTTAGCCACTTACTGCCTTGAATACAGATAAGAGGTCTATATGCATTTTTCAACAATGCACAAGTATCATAGAAGCATCATTACCCATACTTAGTCCCATACTAAATACCAAAGCATCGTCCATTGAGGAGAAAAAGCCCAATAAACAAATTGAGCTTTCGCTATACAAGGTACAAACTCATAGCTTTACTAGCTAACGTCACAATCACTCTTACATAACATGAGTTATAAGGGCTTTCTGATTTAATTTTCTGTGCTTGCACAATATTCGGCAGTGAGGGGATACGAAGAAAAGCACCTTGCATATAGGGCGTTGAGGATCTCTTAGGTTGACGAGCAGATTGTCACTCTTCAAGTCGAAATGCACAATATTCTTCCCATGCAAATATTCCATACCAAATGCAACATCCATTGCAATCAGTAGACGCCTACGCCGATCGAATATCCTGCTGAGTGAATAAACTGGGATTAAAAGTGTCACCATATGAAAAAGCATAATGTTTTGGAACTGAAAAGAGTAGCATACTTTTCATGTCTTTGCAATGCCTGTCGGAGTGAACCATTAGCCATGTACTCGGTTACCGTTGCAACAGATCCTCCTGGCCCATCTACAACAACACCATAAAAGGCTACAACATTTGGATGGTGCAAAGATGCAAGCTTGCCTGCTTCATTCCAGAAATCGGTCCTCTACAGACACAAGGGAAAATTAGAACATGGTGGATTCAAGTTAGGGAGGAAAAAAAAAACCCGTAAAGTCAAGTACACACCATGCGCTCTTGCTCAGATGCCTTCCCAGCAAAGCAACGATCATTGATTCTCTTTATAGCAACATCAGATCCTCTCCATTTTCCATGGTAAACAGTACCAAAGGTTCCAGAACCCAGTTCGCGCAATTCCTCAAGATCACTGTTCTTTATTATCTGCAATTAACAAAGTCGAAAATAAGGATGATGCACTTAAAACTGCAAAGGAAAGGTGTACATAAAAATAAAAAATAATTTGACAAAAACCTGAAGGTTATCGATGTCATCTAAAACTTGAACTCCTTGGCTTGATTTGTCTAACTGATCATTCCCCTCATCCTGAACCCAAAAGTAAAGCAAAAAGTTATAACCAATCAAAGGACAATCAAATTGAATTAGAGCAGCCAAGATAGAAACATCTCCCACCTGAACTTTTGCATCAGTTACTTCTCCGTGTGAATCAACATGATCCCCAGACAGTGCAGCTGTTTTGTCAGGATAGGGTGACTGAAGAACTGATGCTGCCACCCCTTCAGCAACAGCTTGTAATTGTTGCTTAATACTTTCTTCTCCAAATCCTTTCAGAAGAAAAAAAGAAAAATGAGGAAAAGGGAGGCAGAGCAATCATAACTTAGTCCATTATGGTTGTGAAATGATATGATAGTATTATCACCGAAATTTGTATAGAATGAAAGACTATACCAACCTTTGTTCAGTTTAACTGTGTGAATATCTTTAAAACTCGGGTCCCGAATGTGTGAAAGATTGCCCTCTTTTAAGAGTGTGGCAGCATTTGAACTGTTGATGTCAACCACATGGCCATCCACATATTGATCTCCAGAAACAACAGGTTCCTTAGCTAACTTGTTCGGTCTTGGAGGCACTACAGAAGCATTTCCCACTGCGTTCCAAGGATCCTGGTTTGAGAAAAGTGAACCTGTGTAAGCTGGTTCCCGTGTAGCTTCAACACGATCAATACCGGCAGTAGCCTGCAATGGAATTTTACTACTGCCATTAGGGGCAGCAGAAACAAGGTGATTCAGCATATCCCTAGGATGCTGTGGAGGAGGTCCAGCAGGAACCTGAGCACCAGAGTAAGGTGCCCTCACAGGAAACCTTTCATTGGAAACAGGTGGTTCGACTGGCACTTTAAGGTTGTTCGGGACAGGCACATTGAGTGGATGCTGGCTAATGTCAGGATGAACATTTCGTGCACCAACATTGAAAGCAGAAGGTGGTTGTTCATTATGACTCGCAAGGCTGTCGTCTTGGATCAAAGCAGGAGTAGTAAAGGCATTTGTAATTCCCATATGATACCCTCCAGCTTGAGATTTGAAGACAGAACTACCATCAATATTCACCGGTGGCATCTCAACTTTTGCGCCGCCAATGGTACCATGAGGAATAGCAGGCTTTCCTTGCACACTAGATTCTGGAGGGGCAATAGGACCCAAATGAACTGCTTGCACACGGGCATCAATAGCTTTGGCATAATCATGAGGAAGATCACGACCATATTCTCTAAGCAGCTCCACTACTGGATGATTAGAATTATTATATGCACTGGCATCAATCCCTTGTGGGCCATGCACTGGGACTTGTGATGGTTGCATGCTATAAGAGTACGGCTGCTGCTGGTACCTGAAAGGATCTGCCGCCCGAGACTGTGGAGGATGACCCACAAATGCTCCATTTGGAGCAGGTGCACTAGAAACTGGTAAAGCAACCATGGTGGGTTGAACCAGCACACCTGTATCTGGAGATGCAGTTGCCTGGACTACAGGTTTTCTGGTAGGAGGTATCGGCTCAAATTGAGCCATCCCTGCTGTGTTCTCAGCTCTTGGTTCTGACACATAATTAGCAGGACCTGGACTAAGTTTGCTGGATGCACTATCTTGATGCAGGCTGTAAAACATTGAAGCGGCCTCAGGGTTGCTCACTGCACGATGATTTCCCTGCTCCTGGATCATGTTATCTGAATGGGCGTGCGGCAATGCTTTCTGGCACATTGTGCAATCATCATACCTCATTGATGGAATGGTGGCCGAGCTAACCACCACAGGAATTGTCCCTGGGCTCGTCGCCACTGGCGTGCTTATTGTGCTTGTCACCACTGGTTGAACACCGTATCTCTGTGCATCACTTCTCTGCAAATGCACAGAAGGCAAAGGAGGAAGCTGCGACAGTGGTGTCTGCAGCACTCGGTAGTTCCGATCAACCGGAGCTTGCACTGGCCTTGTGAAATGCATGTTCTCCAGAACAGGCTCTGCGCCTGCAGAAACAGGCCTCAACGTACCAAATTGAGAAGCAGAGGTCGCCATAGAAGTCGTCACTGGAATGCTAGGCACAAACCGGCTCATTTGCACGGGCATAAAATTGACAGATTGCGGCACACCATGCACACTAAATTGTTGCGGATTGATGTATTGGACTTGCTGCGGCTCTATATACGGTTGAGGCATCTGCTGCACATACGAAGCAACCTGAGGCTGCTGGTGTGCCACATAAGTGGCAACTTGAGGCGGCTGGTGCGGCGCATAAGAAGGTACTTGAGAAGGCTGATGCGACGTCGCATAAGAAGCAGCAACTTGATGAGGCTGCAGCGTTGATGGCTCTGTCCTAAGCAAGATGGGATTCTGCGCCGGGATGCCCATCGCCGGAGCTGACACCGTGACGGCACTGAACCCCACCGATTCCGGGAAAGCATTATGGTAATGGGCTCCACCTGAATACGAATATTCGGACGGAACGGAAGGAGGCGGCGGCACCGCCCGCGGCGACATACCTTCCGCAAGGCCGCTGAACTCGGAGGCACCGGAGTTGTGCGCCGAGGACCCGGCGCTGGCGACGCTGTCCTTCCGGCGCATGGCCGCGACGGCCTCCGCAGAGACGCAGTTGATGGCGTCGATGTACCGCTCCCCCGACTCGTCGACGGCCGCGGCGAGGTGGGAGCCCGAGCCGGCGCCGGAGTCGTGCTCCCCCGCCGCGTCGCCCCCGGAGGCAGGGAACAGGAACACCCGGAGCTTGGCGGAGCCATCGGGCGCGGCGGCGGCCAGCTTCTCGTACTCCTCCATCATGTTATCGTAATCCTCGGGGTCCGACACGGAGATGAGCGAGTCGAGGTCCTCCCCGGGGAGCTGGTACTTGAGGAGCACCCCGCCGGAGGCCGCGGCAGCCTCGTCCACCGCCTCCACCTTCCGCAGGAACTCCCCGAAGGAGGCGGTGCGGGCGACGGAGATGAGCCGCGTCTGGCCGCCCACGTACCGCAGCGCCCCGTCCCCGGGCCTCGGCGCGATCAGGCCCCCGAAGCTGCACATCAGCTTCACCTTCCCCGCCCCTGCGTCCTCCTCCCCCGACCCCCGCGCGGCGCCCGGGCTGCTCGGGTCCCCCAACCCCGCCACCCCGCCTCCCCTGCTCGCCATCGCCGCCTTCTCTCCCAGGGCTCCCACTCACCCCTTCTCCTCCGCCCGCGCACGCGCACCACCTCACCGAGGCGCAGCGGGACGGCGGAAGGGGAAGGCGCGACGCGACTCTCGCGGGGTTCTCCCACTTGCCACTCTCGTCCGCGCCCGGGCCGGGCTCCACTGCGGCGGCACCGAACCGAATCGCGGAATCGGCGGTGGACCGGTGGTGCGGCGCGGGATAACTTCTCTGGTGGCCCCACTCCAAGCTCGTGCCTGACCCGCTGCGCTTTCGCCGTGCGCCCATGCGGGACACGGCGCGGCCTTATACGCGGCGGGGTCGATCAGGCAGCCGAGGCCATCATCGGATCGCAATCGTACGGTCGGATGGCTGGGTGATTATATACTACTATTAGCTAGCGAAATCTGGGAGATTTGCGTCTGCAAATAGAATCTTGATCAGTTAGGCGAACGTCGCTAACATACCACGCGCACGTATCTAGCGCGCAATAACGGCTCCAGAAGAGGCTCAGTTTCCTCCTCTTCTTCCTTCTTTTTCTTCACCTCTTTTCTCTCTCTTCCATTCCATACTAAAAATTAAAGAGGGAGAGAATATGTGTGAGGCTCTATGTATCTCCAAAAGGCTCTCTAAAACCCACTCCCTATATCCTCATATAGGGAGCCTTCCTAATAAATTTCACTCCCTATATTGCTATCCTCTCCAACAGACTCTTTATACTCCAATCCCTATATTCCAACAGTTCCCTTTCCTATCTCACCGACAGGTGGACCCTGACCGTCAGCTCCATCTCTCCCGAACTGTTCATCTGCGCTGCCATCTGAATCGCCGGTCCGCCTGGGACTGCGTCGAATCTTCGGCTGTGCCGCCGCTCACCGTTCACACAGCGGCTCACCTTCGCGAACACGAACATATTGAGCAGCCACGGCAGCGCACAGGCGATCAACCAGATGACGGACGTGAGCACCAACGCCACGGTGGGGCGCGTACGCTCAGGAGGATGACGAGGTGGGGTGGGCCCAGGGGCGGGAGAGCGTTTTGGGAACCAAATACGTTCCTCAAAAATGGAGAGCGAGAGAGGTGTTTTTGGAACTCCCTAAAGATAGGGAGTGAGATAGAGATACTGTTGGAGATGAATTTTAGATCAAAATCCTTATATTTAGCTATAGGGAATCATTTAAAGAGTCTCTTGGAGATGCTCTAATATCTTATGAGTAAGGAACCTGAGATATGTAAATTTTATAGAATCAGATCTTATAAAATAATTTCTTCCTTGTGATGATACGTGTATTCTCTCTCCTTTTCAATCGTTAGATAAAAAATATATGATTGGATCAGCATCAAAAAAAATTTATAAGAAGGACATACAAAATTTGCTTAATTAACAAGTAATTCCTGGAGGCTGACTGACACACGGGCCCACGTGAGCCAGTGTGGGGATTAATGGGCAGGTGATTCTTTGGATAATAGGTTGAGTGAAACATATAAACTAGGTGATGTTTATTGTCTGTTTTGTCTGTTTTGTAGTGTTTGGTATGTAGGATGGGATGTGATAAAGTGGATTTATCTTGTTTTTAGTTGTTTAGGTAGAGACAAGCGGAATCTAATAGTTTAGAATTAGAAAATATTTTTTAAAGATTTAGGATGAAGCTATTTTAAAAAATAGAACGTATCCATCCTAATTTAAATATGACACTAATAATAAATCTAAATACTAAAATAAATTCGTTTCATCTCAACTGTCAAACAAATATATATATATATATATATAATTAATCAATATTTAAATATATAAATAGAATTAGTGTATGTTAGCTCGTTCTTGGACAAAAACTGCTAACCGCTTGCGTCTAACACACCCAATCCTCACCATGGGGACTGACGGCACCTCACCCTAGGAACGTGCAGCCAGGGCGTGGGCGCGTAACAGGCAGCGAGACGCGCGCGGGCGTCGCGATCCGGCGTCCGTTGCAGCGCTGCCACCGGCACACGGGCGCAGTCTCGCAGACGAGAGCATGGGCGGACGTCTCAGTCATTAATCTAATCGAGGGGACAAAAAAAGGACAAAAAAAGGTAACGTGCTTCGGCTCGAAGGCAAGCTCGGAGGGGCCGGCGCGTGGCGACGACGTGTAGCCCGCGGCGCGCGCGCGATAGCGGCCGGGATGCCGTACGGCTTTTTCCAGGCAGGGTGGATGGTGGGCGCGGCGGCTCCGACGTGCGCAGTGACCATCAGCCGTCGATGACGTGTACTATCTCCCCGAGGTGCTTCGGTGCTCGAGGAAACTCGTGGAGGGTACCCCGCCACCACTCCAGTCCATGAAGTGTGTACGGTTTCGACAGGGTCGGGGGCACAGGGATCTCGAAGCATATTTTATAGTATTCGATTTTATAAAAAAAGTTACATACGTGTTCATAATCTTTTTTTTTAAATATGATCGTTGGATTATAAGATGAATAATATATATTAGATCTTACAGATTTTATAAAATTTACTTCACAGTAACCTTTTCCCGTTAACCAATAAGAGAGGCCCCATTAATTTTCAGTCAAGTAATTAATTAAATATGTCCTCATGTGTTGCACTTTTAAATCTAATAAGAAAATTAGAATAATCAAATAAGGCTTTGTCTATCGTCAGTAATTTACGCTTGTTTCACACCGAATGTTTGACTTCCTCTATTTCTTCGCATTGTCACTACCTACGGATCACCCATGCATATGTTTTTCTCAATGCATCAGGGCTATGAAGCCTCGATCTCCAGAAAGGTACGTCACGAATTCCAAGTTTAATATATTTTGATAGTTTCTACATGTTGACTTGTTTAGTAATGACGAAGAGGCTAAGCACGATCGATAGCTTTTATAAGTCAGTTGTTTCAAATTTTAGTTATGCCGAAAATCCTAATACAACTATTGATAAAACTATTGAATCGGTTAATATGTAAATATTTTGTCAGAATAATTATACACCACCATAAGCTAAATAAGCAAAATTATAACTATAACATTTGAGAGAGACCTAAATAAACGTCTTCAAATTTGAGATACTTGTTAGCTAATTAGTAGACAAAACAATTGACTTTCTTTTGTATCACAAAACATATGTTGCTATATTTTTTATATATGCTCTAGTTAAATCAGTATATGTGCATATATACCATCATGTCATACTTGTTATCAAATAACTGTTATCAATATTTACGACTTCACCCCTTATGGTTCAATCCTGGCTTCGCCTCTGGATTTCAAGGACTGCGAGAGCAAGGTTAAGGACTTCAAACTGACTGCCATCCTCCCTGAAACTCAGTCCAGGGTCACTGGGTTTACTACCAACCAGGTGGCTGAAGAAATCATCTCGATTATGTTAGAATATATGGGTTTGATCTATTTTATTTTGAGAATAATTTAGCACATATAGATGAAAGGACTAAAATACTACATGTGCTCGTCTCTCGTCACACGAATTTATCTATATATAACTACCATCCGTCATCGTCCCGCTACATAATGATTAAGAGATATGTGCTGTCTTATTACATATATATCTAAGAATATATCATGCTATATCATAATGCTAGTTTATCAATTTGTATCATAATTTATCTAATGATTAAACTAAATTTAAAAGTATGCTTTTATTTAAAAGGCTATTGTCTTATAAGCTGATCCCTTCTTTGTTCAAAGATTAAAAGGGAAGCAAGAATTTCCCCAGTAGCGTGACCGACTGACAGGGCGTCGGCTTTGCTTGCAAGCGTCATGTCACTCTTCAGCTTACAATAATAATGTTATCTCCAACATATATTTTTAAAATTAATCTCCTATAATATTATTATAGTATTTTTTTGACATTATTACAACATCCTCTATTTTTTTTCATCTCCAACAGCTACCCTATTTTCTACCTTTCATTATTTTCTCATTCCTTCAGACCCACAGTCATACACGTAAACAGTGATGCGCCCACCGGTTTCCGTCCATAAATTTACCGCTAACTCCTCCTGTCCACTTCACTGTAGCCAGCCTATAGCTGTGGAAACCGCATCTGCTGGAGTGCTTTGCGGGCGGATGGATCAACAAAAAGGACGTGAACAGCGATGCAGCCGGTGGAAACCTCCTCTGCTGGAGTCGTCCTAAGGCCTTTTAGATATTGGTGTCTATCGCAAAATCGAGTGCACAACAGCACCAGAACAATTGTTTTCGCGACAAATCTTGGTACAGTTTGGTTAGCCTTTTTTCTGACTACTCACGCCTAGAAATTGGAAGCCCAACTAAATGGGATGTTTCTCAAAGCTGCTTCTCATAAGCTAGCCTCCTTCAAAAGCCGGTTTTGTATAGAAAGTGAGAAGTAAGTCTAGATGTACTTCTCTGGCTTTTGCGGATGGGAGAAACGAGACCGCTTCTAAACTTTGTGCATATTTACCCACAAATACCATCATATAATAAAGGTTTGAATCAAGCGCTCGCGACCCTACATCTCTCTCATCCGCTTGGATTGACCTCGCATCCCCTGTGCAACTAGGGAGTCTAGGGTTGCTCTATCGCTAGTGCCACCGTCACATCCACCATTGCTGGTCCACCACCACCTCATTTGTCATCCTCAGTTGTCATCTCCTGTGTCGTCCCTGCCCGCCGCCCCTTCCATCGACGTATCACCCTCCGTCATCCACGCCTGTCGTCAACGTCGTGCCCCCTTGTCCCCGCCCCGCCCGCCAACTCCTCCATTGATGCCGCCTCCTCTGTTGTACCCACCCGTTGCCTCCTCCGCTCGTTTTTTTTGCAAGTTTGCACTAGATTTATAAGAAAATTTCTTTCATTGCCTACTGATGGCATTTTCTCAATTATATTCACATTTGTGCTCAACTAGATTCACATTTCTGCTCTATCTTTATTTGTTTTCACTCCTTCAAGTATATGGACAATATGTCATAAATGTGAAAATGTTTAGTTTCCAAAGGCCTGATTTTTTAGCTTCTTGCATAAGCATGTGTTTTATTCCAATTTCATTTTACCTAATGTGTCTAGCCTCAAATTTCTACGAATAATTCAGACCATGGGATGGGAAATTTCATTTTACCTAATGTGTGTAGCCTCAATTTTTTAGGAATAATTCAGACCATCTGAGTTCCATACTTGTTGCATATGCTTCAGTATCTGAACTAACAATTTAGCTGTCATTGATGTTGTGTGCTCCAAAACCTGCAATATGAAAACAACATCAAAACCTTTTGATTGGTCTTCAGTTCATCTGATAAACAATACTAGTGCCTGATCTTAACGATAATATTTTGTTGCAGATATTTTGAATAAGAAAACATTAAATTGGAATACTAGTTAACCTCCAAATATTTGTTGCCTCCTTCCCTGCTTATGGCCACATTATTGTTAGGTAAAATTAGGTGGATACTTTTGTTATTGTTATTGTTAGGCAAAGTCTTTCTGAAATAAAAATGATAGGTTATGTACTCTTGTATAGATGAAAACAATTGAAAAGACTAAGAAAAACGGTTAAGAAATGAGATGCATTTACCACTAGAGTTTTCATTAAAACATGTATACAAGAAGTGCTTGCTAAAAACATACCACATAGTTGTTTGAACAATGATGGCTATGCTAACCTAATGGCTAAGTTCAAAGAATGCACAGGCAGAGATTACTTACATACTCAATTAAAGAATAAGTGGGAATCCTTAAAGAGTGATGTCGGAGGGTTGGCTCCTGTCACAGGGATCCTGAGAGACCCCTTTTTAGAGATTCGGCCGGGGGATGATTCTGAATAAGTTTGCTGGAGAAATAAATGGATGTAAATGCGATGGCTGGTGGGGTAGAATGATCTAATGTAGAAAAGAGTAAATGCGCTGGGGGGATTTTTAGACAGGTTCGGGCCGCACTACGCATAACACCCTACTCATGTGTGGATGCTATAAATGCCCTGAGAATGTCTCTCAGGAATGTGCTGGTTACAAGAATGTCTGTCTATCATAGAGCCTGAGGCTCCTTGTTCTTCGGTTTCTATGCTCGTACGAAGGTGTTCTTTGATCTGTGTGTGCCTGTTGGCTCTAGGTGCGCTTGGACTTTCCGACCTTCTCTACTTCCTTAACTTCTTCCACCTTTTTTTGTCCGTGTTGCCGGTCGCTTTAAATACCCGCCAGCAGTAGCGTACCCCGAAAGGGAAGGCACGAGTTCCAAGGCACCATAAATGGAAATGGTGTCATCATGGCCTCTGTGCGAAGTAACGGGGGTTGAAAACGCTCCCCGCGCCCGGTCTTCAGTTGTCATGATGGCGCTAGCAACGGGCGCCGTGGAGAGGGCCCACCGGGCAGCCACAGAGCGGCCCGGCGTGACCGCCCAGTCTTGTTCGCCTGCCACAGCAGCGCGGCAGACGGAATGCCTTGAGCCTCGCGACACTATCCCGAGGCGCACCGGATAGCGCGGGATGGGACCCGTGCATTTAATGTCCCCACGTCCTTCTGCCAGAATATGGCAGGAACTGACACCGAGCGTGGCGGGAGCAATTGGAGGTGACAGGCCACGCGCGCTCTTAAATGCGGCCTCGGGCCTTTCACCGGCTGATACCTCATCGCTGGACCCTTGTGGGGGCCACTGACGGAGGGGCTTCTTGGGTCGTCGGGGAACCAAGTGATCGGGGGTCACTGTTCACCTCCCCGATCACTCTCTCCCGAAAACGCCCTTTCTTGGTCCTCGGGGAACCGAGTGCTCGGGGGCCACTGTTCACGGCCCGAGCACTCTCTCCCGGTCTTGACTGTACGGATCCTTGAGGAACCGAGTGCTCGGGGGCTGCTGCTCGCAACCCCGAGCACTCTCTCCCGGAACTTCCTTCGTGGAGTCCTCGGGGTACTCGGGTGCCCGGGGGGGCTACTGCTCGCAGCCCCGGGCACACCTCTCCCGGTACTCGATTTTCCTGGTCGTCGGGGGACTTGAGCATTCGGGGGTCACTGTTCACCTCCCCGAGCACTTTCACCACGGTCACCTTAGTCTTCGCAGATCATCGGGGAACCCGGGCACTCGGAGACCACTGATTGTGGCCCCGAACGCCCTCTCCCGGGACTTAGTCTTTTTTACCTCGCGGAGGTCACCCCACGGGATGATGCCACGTGGCGGATTGCTGGCCTGGCCTCATGATTCAGGGACCCCTGGTTCCTGATTCACCGACAGGTGAATATGTAACATAGAAAACATTAAACATCCATATGTTCGGGTTAGGATGATATCAAAAACTAGTATAATTATTGCATCTAATGAGTGGTGGGAAGAAAATATTAAGGTATGCAATCTTTTAGATATTTTTACACCATGTTTACTATTTGTTTTCATTACATGGAATGACTTGTCTATATTTTTTAGCCATGTTAGAAGCCAAAAAAATTTAGGTTTGCACCAATACAAAATAAAAATGAACTACAAATCTTGTTTGATGATGGATGCTCACATGTCTAGGAGGACATGGGAGGAGAGTAATAAGCGTTAGACCTCATGTGTCGTATTGCATGCTTGCATGGTTTAGAATCTATTTAGTATTTAACCATTTATCTTTGTTCATGAGTTGTATTGTATGGGAAACTATTTTATTCAATTCACATGAGTTGTATTGAACCTTTTTTATCTTAATTCATGTGGTCAAGTTTTGTTGATATGCTCATCTCTTGATTACATCATCTTTCTTTTCACCTGCAATTGTTATTTTTGGACTCACATATGCTTCCAAAAATTAAATTATATGGTTGCTTAATTATTTGCCATTTTTAATATAACTTAAGCAATCGCTCATACAATAGTAAATATTAATAACAATAACTCAAATAATTACATAAACAAATACAAATACAATCATTTTAGGCAACTAGAGATATTTCAGACGTTAAACACTCTATTCAACTAAAAACCATCAAACAGCCTATCAGCTCCTCTAAAACCATTAGCCAGAAGTAACTTTTAGAAAAACTCCAGTCTAACTAAATATATAGTGACATCAACCATGTTCTAAACAGGGAACGTGAGCCACCTGCAGCACTTGTAGGCTGGAAGTGGACGAGCACCATGTTCTAAACAGGGAACGCGAGCCACCTGCACCCTCCTGCAGAATTTTGGACCTCGGGTGGCACGACCGGACGCGCCAGCAGGTCGGCCGATGTTATGGCCTCGTATGTTTTTGCTTATTAGCAGCTTCTCCTTCTCAGAAAATCTGATAAGCTGAAATAAACGTTAAACTTATTGTTAGCTTAGGTTTTGTCTGCGAAGCTGGTTTCTGTTAAAATGAACTCAAAACTAATAAGTTGGTTGAGATCAGTTTTTTTTAAAAAAACTGATGTACCGAGGACTAAAAATTAAATCCATAAGCTAATCATTTTTCTTAAAAGATATAAGCAACTTTTTAGATAAGTAATTATTCAGAAAAATGTATAAATTTTTGCTATGCCCAAATAAGACTATAAGTCAATCACTTTCCTCTCCACAACCAAGATTACACGTACCCAAGCTCTCTTTCGCTTTCCCAAACCAAAGGCTCTTTCGGCTAATCTCGTCAGCCGATTCTCCGTTACACACCCGATAATCTCGTCAGTCGTCACTCCTCTTTCAGTTAGGTCCAGAAACCGAACTCAGAGCCCAGCTTTTCAGCTTGGCCGTGGACCGCCGGCCAGCGCAGAGAGCGAACGGACGGCGTCGGGTGTTCACGGGATTCGGATGGCTGTCCACGTCGAGAGTCAAAAATATTGCAGCTCCCGAGCTGAGAGCGAGCTCTTGGTGCCACGGCACGCGCGAAACTACGCCGAAGGCGGGGAGCTCGCGTCGCTCGCGCACTGGCAACTGGCGTCAATGGCACGCCTAGCTAGCTCGGTCAAGGCCGGTGAGACCTCAGCCGCGGGCCGCGGCGGAGGCGAGGTGGAAGGTGGCTCCGACGTGTACGCGACGCGCGGACGGCTGCGCGCGTGGGGGTGGTTCGTGGCCCCGTGTGGTTTATGCGTGCGACGTGCGGTGCGCCCACGGCGGGAGCGACGAGGACTTAGGTATGTTTGGTTGGTTGACTCGTCCAACTCGTCTCACCTAGTCTCATTCGGTAAGGCTTGTCTTGTTAGTTCTATAAACAAAATACGATAAAACCAAGTCATACGAATAACTCAAGCTTGAAGGAGAGATATAGAATAAAGAGATATCAAATTATCTGGATAATCTTTTTTCTCCTTTGGCTCAATGACCATAGATCTTTATTTATACTGATATTTACAGTGTGAATATACAAACGTACCCATAGAAAGCAGACAGAGATATATATCTTATATTGTACTATCAGAGAGCAGGTTAGCCCAGTAATTATCTATATGACTGGTAAGAAGGTTGTCCTAACGACAGGTCATCTATTTCAACGCCGCACTATACTAGCGTGTCAGGCGCCCACCACCTATGCTATGGTGTTGGTGGCCACCACTTGCGCTATGGTGGCAGGTGGCCACCATTGCACCACTTGCACTTGTGATCCCTTCTATAGTAGTAAACTCAGCAGAAAAATATCTTTTCTATATAACGGTATGATCGGCCATTTCTGGCGGTTATACCGCCACAACACATAACATCAAAAGACTTTATTTTCTTTGGTTCTTTTTAAACTAAATTTCTCACTCTAGATGAAATGCAAGTTTGAGCAATCATGGCATTTTGTATATCTCAAATAAATGCAAATCAACCCATCTTAATAGTATGACACTTATCCTATTAATCCGGTCAATTTTCTTCTCCAATCACTTTTGACCGGTAAAAGAAAATATCATACATTTTATACCTTTGCCCTAAACTAGCCATTTATATATCTTTCACACATGCCTCTTCTAACTTCACAACATATTTAGGACTAACCTTTTCATAACTCATTTAAACATGTTACTCCACAAATTACATATTATCATCAATTACCAAAACATGAATTAGAGACATAGATGCTTCACTAGGCTGATGCCTTCGAGGTGCGGAGGATTTGAAACTCGACGTGACCCAGGCTGATACCTTAGAGGTGGCGGTGGGTTTGGAACTCGATGCAACTGAGACAGTTCCTTCGAGGAGCGAAGGGTTTTGACCTCGATGATCTTGGCGGAGGGTTATGGACCTCGACATTCTTGGCAGAGGATTTGGACCTCGACACAACCGAGGCTATACCTTTAAAGTGTGGAGGCTTCAGATCACGAAGTGACCGAGGCTGATGCCTTCGAGGTGCAGAGGGTTTAGACCTCGACATGACCGAGGTTGATGCTTTTGACGTGCATAAGGTTTGGACCTCGACGTGATCGAGAATGATGCTTTTGAGGTAGCGGAGGGTTTGGACCTTGACGCGACCGAGGCCGTACCTTCAAGGCGTAGAGGGTTTTGACCTCGACGCTCTTGGCGAAGGGTTTTGGACCTCGACGCGACCGAGGTAGTACCTTCAAGGCACGGAGGGATTTGAACTTGATGCTCTTAGCAGAGGATTTTAAACCTCGACAGGACCGAGGTTGATGCCTTCGAGGTGGTGGAGGGTTTTGACTTCGACGCTCTTGGCGAAGGGTTTGGATCTCGACGCAACCGAGGTTGATGCCTTCGAGGTGGCAGAGGGTTTGGACCTCAATGTGACCTAGGTTGTGTCTTCGAGGCATGGAGGGTTTTGACCTTGATACTCTTGGTGGAGGATTTGGACCTCAACGCGACTGAGGCTATGCCTTTGAGGTGCAGAGGGTTTTGACCTCGACATGACCGAGACTGATGCCTTCGAGGTGACGGAGGGTTTAAACCTCGACGCTCTTGGCGGAGGATTTAGACATCGACACGACCGAGGCTATGCCTTCGAGGAGTAGAGGGTTTTGACCTTGACGTGACCGAGGTTAATGCCATCGAGGTGGCGGGGGGTTTGGACCTCGACGCAACTGAGGTAGTGCCTTCTAGGCGCGGAGGGTTTTGACCTCAACGCGACCAATGCTGATGCCTTCGAGGCGGCAAAGGGTTTAGACCTCGATGCGACCTAGGCAGTGCCTTCGAGGCGTGGATGGTTTTGACCTCGACGCTCTTAGCGGAAGGTTTAGACCTCAACACGACCGAGGCTGATGCCTTCGAGGTGGCAGAAGGTTTGGTCCTTGACGCGACCGAGGAAGTGCCTTGGAGGGGTGGAGGGTTTTGACCTCGACGCTCTTAGCGGAAGATTTGGACCTCGACGCAACTGAGGCTAAGTGTAGAAGGTTTTGACCTTGACACAACCGAGGCTGATGCCTTCGAGGTGACAAAGGGTTTGGACCTCGACGCGACCAAGGCAGTGCCTTCTAGGCGCAGAGGATTTTAACCTCGACACTCTTGGCTATTGAAGGTTTCTTGAAGGTCCACAATGTGGTCTACTTCAAGCTTGCTCTTCACGACTATATTGTCGACATAGGCCTCCACGTTGAGACTTAAATGTTGCTTTAGGATTTTTCATACTAGGCGAGAGAAGGTGACTCTAGCATTCCAGAGCCTGAAGGGCATCCGGACATAACAATACACCCCAAATGGGGTGATGAAGCTAGTCTTGTCTTCATTTTTAGCGCCCATCCACACCTTGTGGTACCCGGAGTATGCATCCAAAAAGCTAAGTAACTCACAGCTAGCGTTAGAGTCCACCCGCTGGTCTATGCAAGGGAGCAGGTAGGGGTCTTCAGGGTAGACTTTGTTAAGCATTTGTGGAGTTGATGCACATGCGTTATTTTTCTTTAGGCTTCTTGACTAGGATAGAATTTGAGAGCCACTCTAAGTGGATGATTTCTCGGATGACGCCGGCCTTCAGCAGCTTTTGTACCTCCTCCTTTGCGGCCTATACTTGCTTGATTGATAGCTTATGGAGCCTCTGTCGCACCGGCCTAGCCTACGGGTCGGCCCAGAGGGTGTGCTCAATGATATGGTGATCTACCCTAGGGAGGTCCTACGGGGACCACGTGAATACATCAGAGTTGTCCTTTAGAAGGGCTATCAGTTGGGCTTCTTGCCCCGGAGGAGGTCTGCCCCAATTTGGAACATTCGAATAGAGTTCCTCATACCCAATGAAACGTGCTTGACGTCCCCCTACGGTCGGGGCTTCAAAGGGGCCAAATGCTCGGGGCACATTGGAGGGAGGTCTTCGAGGGAGCCTTCGGTCATGTTGTGCATGTGGCGACTGTCAAGTGGGGCCGGGTGTCCGTATTTGATGCGCCTAGCTAGGTGTTGATCACCATTGATGGTGATAAACCCCTAGGGCCCTGACATCTTCACGTAGAGGTAATTGTGATGGGGGACTACTCCGAATTGGTTAAGGGTACCCTGACCTAGGATGACATTGTTGGTGTAAGGCGTGTCTATGACGCCGAAGGTGATCATCTCGATCTACATGGCGTGGCCTTCGCCGAATGCGACTGGTAATTCTATTCGAACGTGACCATAAAAGGCAGGTAGAGTTATATGTCTTATATTTACCACTAGAGAGCGGACCAGCCCAGTAATTATCCATACGATTGGTAAGACGGTTGTCCTAGCGACATGTCATCTATTTTGACATCGCACTGTACCAGCGTGTCAGATGCTCACTACCTGCACCATTATGTCAGACGACCACTACTTACACCGTGATGCTATTCGATCACCACTACACTAACATTAAATGTTAGTCACTTGACTATACATAGAGAAGGTCAGAGCCTAGCGATCTTCGAACCCAGACTTCTGAGATCAAGGACCTCGGAGGTCCCTAATGATAATTCCCCTCATCAACAACCAAATGTCTAATTTCTTGGCCACCTAGACAAGTCAAGTGGTGACAAGGGATCCAAACACGTCCTTAGCTGTGGCACTTGCTGCCATGCGGCGTGACGAGTAATACGGAACGGGCTGAACGGCGTGACGAGTTCGGCTCCGGCCTCTGAAAACCCAGATCTCCTTCGGCCCGCACACGCTACTTCTTTTCTTGGGCTAGTTTTGTTGGCATTCTATTATATGGGCTGAAATTCGCAGGACGTAAAACGAGACTCCTCGCTGGCCTTCTAAGACAACCATAATCTGACGGGCCTATGCTGCTTTCAAAGATTGAAATGAAGAACCTGTCTGGATCTGAATTTCTGCAAGCGCTCCCAAACCGTAGCTGGGCCTGTCAGTCGCCGAACGATTATTAGTAACAACAGAGCTGAGTGCACGATTTTTTTTATTTTTACATTTTCAAATAGAAAAATTACAAATATATAGGGTTATTTAAAAAAAATACAAATCTAAACTCGGATGACAAGCTACTTGCCACACTTCCGATAAATGATGTTTAAAATAAAAATATTACGTTCTAATACTCTTAAAATTCAAAACACTAACGAATAGTCATGGGAAATTCTAAAACAAATTATAGCGTAGAGTATGCTATTATCTAGCTCCCTATAAAATTTCAGATAAAAATATGGTTCGTACAATGAAACAAAGATAGGTTTCAAGGATCTAAATTTTATCCTTTTTGTTTCTCATCACACAAGTAATTATTTGAGTTAGAAATATTTAGAGAGCTAGATGATAGTATCATCTATACCATACAATTTTTTATGGGTATTTTGATAGTGTTTTGAATTTTAAGAGTATTAAATATAGTTTTTTTAAACATGTCGCTAGTTCTCAGAGCAACAAGAGATCCGCAAATCAAAAGCAATCAGTTTCTGTTCTCCCCTCGTTGCAACAAGTCAGAAACGATTCCTCTCTCTGGATGCCATTTCCTGACAAACACCACCAAATTGTCAGCTCATCCTTGTGCTGCCCGCTCCAGGAACCTATTGATCCTTGAGCTGCTTGCGCCAGCTTACTGAAGATGTTATCAAGGGGATCTGCTTGCTCGGCTCCAGCTTCCCAGCATGGCCGCATCAGAAGTTCAGACCTCAGATACCTCGGAATCTCAGCTACTACCGCTGTCTGATTGCTGTTCTACACACGCGAAATACCCAGATCCTGGAGATCCGCTTCCATTTTCCTTTAATCGCAGATGACACCAGTCTGATCCCACGACTCTCTGTATGTATCTGGGAAACGTTAGAATATAGGATCACGATACCATTCTTAGTAATCATCGCGATATATTATACCTCTCGATCTCTGAATAAACGATTTCAGGTGATCAGTATCACAACAGATTAGGTGGCGAAAGGAGCACGAGATCCAGCAGCCAGACCAGCGAGGCTGGCTGCGAGTGGTCACCTACACATCATCACATGGCGGCAGTATCACTGTCAGCTGCTGAATTCCATTCCTGTTTTCTACAGGGCCATCCGCCCCATCTCACTGCGCCATTTCCATCACCTGGCCATGCCTGCCTGAAGAAACGATTCTTGGTTGAAAAAGAAATGCATGAATAATTGAGACGTGCACAAGCACAAGTGGATAGCAACCACTTGATGGCAGTAATTATCTGAAGCCAAAACGTGGTTAACACGCACAAATATATCATTACCGCTGCTTTCCTGTTTGCCTCTGCATCGTTGCAGCATCAATCAGACACGCCCGGACCCCTGCAAGCATCCAAGAACTCGGCGGGGCCGCGGCGCGGGGGGAGCGGCGGTTCGGATAGCCAGCGCTGATAGCAGCAACGACGCAAGAGCAAGGCGAGTAGGGTCAGCTAGCTGACGCGAGACAGGTGTAATGGCAGGTGTCATGGCATGTCCGGCCGCTGCTACCCGGAAGCTTCCTGGAACCTGCCATGGTGCCCTCACTCGGTCCCAGTCCAAGCTACCACGGCCGATGGAAACCAGAAATCTTTTTCGAGCGCGCTGCTCTGCTCAGGCTGTCTCCCTAACATGCCTACTTTTCATTTTTTATTTTTTCAGTAACTTTTCTGAATAACTTTTTTGAGCAATTTTTTTAAATTTTTTTCTCGTTACCTTTTTTAACCTTATTCGGAAAATTTATTCAGAAAACTTATCTAGATAACTTATGTCGATAACCTTTTTAAAAAAAATTCCAAAAAAATATGAAGGAAAAAACTTTCCAAATATAGAGAGTATTGGGGAGGGTGCGCCAAATAGTACGGTCCTATGGAAACGGACGGACGCCGCTCCCCCCGGCCTCTCACTCTCATCACTTATCAGGCATATCGTCTCAAATTGCACGATCGGATCTCGCTAATCAATCAGTTGTAGTTGCTTGTTGCATTGATGATCAACTGATCCGAAAACATTTCGAGGCTCAACCGAGGACCAGTAGTTATGCAGAATCTCTGCTTACAATCTCTATTATATAAATGAGACGAGTTAATACGAGTTAGTTCTCATATCACTCTTTTTATTCAATAAAAACTTTTAAAAATTAAATAATTTATTTATTTTTATTATTTACCCTCATTTTTCGATCTTTTACCAGTTACAGATAGGATATAGAACATATTTTATTGATAAAAATAAATAATGAAAATAAAAGAAAAATTAACAAATAACCGATTCATTATTATCCTATCTAAAATCAAAATATGATATTACTTTTAACATATTCATTTAACGCCACCCTCTCGTAACACTACACATCTTCAAAACTTAAATTTATATTTACTATTATTACATCTAATATTTATATCTTTATTGTAATTTTGGGACATTCAGCTAATATATATAAAAACTCAGTTCTTCTCAGATGCACTAGCACCTGAAACTTGAGTGCGAGATCTTTCCAGAGGTCTCGGTGCCAGTTTCACTGTGAGATAGATGCAGCTGCAGATTAGTAGATCAGCAGTCGCATCAGACTGATCCGATCCGATCCGATCCGAACCCAATAATCCGTCCACTCTCACACTCGGCAGTGGATTTGCTCCCCATCCCGCGGGCCCGCCGCATCCCCACAATTCGATACCCCTGGCATCTCAAGTCTCGCGAGGTAGTTGGCCGCGCGCCCCCATCCGGACAGGAGACAGTTATTAAAGGAGCTCGAGGCGCCTTGCAAACAAAGCGAGCACTGCCACTGCCGCTCCCAATCGCCCATACCCGAAGACGCAAGAGGAAGGACGAGGAGATGATGGCAGACGTGCGCTTGCCTCAGATGGGCGGCGCTCGCATGGCTTCCCCGACCGCGGCTAGATCCTCAGCACGTAAACGCACCCGCGGTTAGGTGCGGCGTGGGCTCGCCGCGTCCACGTACGTATTGCAGAGTTGCTTGTCGCTGCTGCGGCTTGCGGTCGAGGGGCTGCGAGAGGCTGTGCGTGCCTGTCAATGGTCATCATGGCCGGGATGCTCCCCGGCGTGGAGTGCGCGCGGCGGCGGCGGCTGTGGCAGGGCGCGGCGGAGGCGGTGCCCGGCGGCACGAGGCGGTCCTCGTTCTGCCTGTACGCGGCTGGGCACGGAGGGCACCCAGCTGGCCTTGGCGGCGCCGGCAATTCTGGCAAGGTAGTGGAACTGATCAATCGATTGTGACATTCTTGTTGCTAGGATAAGATCGTGGAGTGATTGATTTTCTTGGGGATTTGTATGCAGCAGCGGAGCGGCGTGATGGAGACGATACACGGGTGGACGCTGGACAGCAATGCGCGGGAGGCCAAGGAGCGGCTGGACCAGAAGCTCAGGAGCAAGAGGGAGACCGTCATCAAGAGGTACTCCACGATCATATCAAACACGTCGATAAATATTTGTTCGTGTCAGTCTGATGCAAAAGACGCAAGAACAAATTAATCAGGAAAATTTTGATCATGCAGGCATCACAGCACGGGGAGCATAAAGCTGAGCAGGGCCCACGGAAGCGGCGACGGAGGCGAGGGGAGCTCGACGACGTCGGCGGCGGTGCTGGGCGTGCAGCGGGAGGTGTACTTGAAGAAGGGGGTGATGCAGCGGTTGATGCGGTGGAGCCGGCCGCGGTGGGACGCGGCGGAGCAGGCGGAGTGCGCGGTGTGCCTCGACGAGTTCCGCGCGGGCGACGTCCTGGCGCACCTCCCCTGCGGGCACCGCTTCCACTGGGCCTGCGCGCTGCCCTGGCTCGAGGGCACCTCCCGTTGCCCCTTCTGCCGCGCCGCCGTCAACGCTAACCCCCATGCCGCCGCCTAGTGGCTCGGGCCTGCTGGCCGTCGACGCTGACGCAGGACGCGTACGCTGGCGGCCGGTGCGGGCAGCTAGTAGATAGCTATGGACCCAGTTCGGCACGCCATGCCATTGCCATGCCAGTGCAGTGCGGCAGTGTTGTTGCGCTCTGTCCTTTGTAGAGTTGCAGTGGAGCACTGGAGGCTGGCGAGTGGAAGCTGTAGAGTGGTCAGACGCGTCCGAGAAAGCCGTCATTTTCTTGCCGGTTTTGCTTGCATGCTTTGGGAGCTTATGCTCTGCCATTCCAGCGGTCTTGTGAGCAATCGATGAACCGTTGGTAGCAACGGCGTCCCATTGCATGTGTAAATGATCTTCTGATCGGGAAAAGAAAAGCTAGATTTTGTTGGCATAACTCCAGCTCTAAGTTATATGCAGTTTTAGAATTTGTAAAATAAAATAAAATAATTTAAATATATATTTTTAATTTAAAATAAAGATAAGATATTTAAATAAAAAATTCTCAATCTATTCATAGCTCCGGCTCTAAAAATTTGACTAACTCTGCCAGGCCTGTAATCGACTCTCGTTCCTTCTGGCAGCTCCTAATAATGACACAATATTTGCTACAACGACGTCTCTAATGGCGCATCATGTCCGTTTCGGTTGCGTCGCCGTGCAACAGCTTTACCACCGCCACATCTCCAATGGCGGTGAAAAGCCTCTCCCCGCATGGAATCTAAGAAAAAAGAAAGACTCTGATCGATGTTGGTGTGTACGAATGTGATATGATTTGCAGTCTCATCGTCTCCATTTGCTTGCCGCTGCTGATGGAAACCTCTGTCCAGAAAGGGATTCCACTAGGGTATTTGGCGCCATAATTTTGCCACTTGAATATTTAATAATTTACCACTCTTGAATATTTGATATCAAATTTACTACTCTAGCTTATTATTAATAACTCAAGTGGCCTTATATATCAGTGAAAATAAGAATTGCTATTTTTTAAAAGTGGCAAAAAATTAAATGACTCGTATTTGATATGAGGCTCAGTGTGATGTATGTCAAACAACAAAAACATTTTTTCAGAGTTTCCTTTCCTCAGAGGGAAGGAGTAGATAAAGAACAGCTGTTTGTCTCATGGAAGAGATTTTTTTTTTAACGGGCTATGATGGGCCTGAAAGCGCACATCCGAATAGGCCACCGTTGTCTGGCTACCTGACCTAGTTACAAGGCCCGGGCGAAGGCCCTTGCACACGACGTTTAGGGGGTGTTTGGTTCTCATATAAGTTTGTCATATTTAAAATTAATGAAGTATGATTTTATAAAAAAATATGACAAGCAAAATTTTAACTATAAGTATAATAAAATTAGTAAAAAATGAGTATATGACATATAGATCTGCAGACTAATAAAGTGTAGCTTATCATAATTGTAACGGTCAATTAAATATTTATTCAATCTATAATAGGATTAACTTTAGACGTGGTAAACTTAAATGTGAATTAAACAGATAATTAATACCATACAGGAACTTTGACGTGATTGGCACGGTGGCCTCGGTAATATAATCACGGGTGAGACTACCTAAAAAGAAGATCCATGGCTTAGATCAGTGGCCTGTATTGCACTTGGTGGGTGTGCTGGTCTACCATCTCCTTAAACGGGGGAGTGGAGTTGTAATTTGTGGCGGAGGGGTAAGCGTACGCACAGCTCCTACCAAAATTCAATTTAAAACTCTTTAGTTTTGTGTTTCAAAACGAAAGGTGCCAAATTCAAATTCATTTTTTCAAGTTTCTGATAGTAGTCCGAAGCCAAGTTTGGGCACGAAAAACGAACTGACCTGTGCGTGGCGCCCATCTTGATATCCTGTTTCTATGCCGTGCAGTTTCACAGCAATCTTCCAGCCCATAATTCGCTCGAGGGCACCTCCCGCTGCCCCTTCTGCCGCGCCGCCCTGGACGCCGGCACCCATGCCGCCGCCGCCGCCGCCGCCTAGGATTGTGGCTCTTGCCGGCCGTCGTCGCTGACGCAGGACGCTGGCCGGGGCGGCCACCTAGTAGCCATCGGTCCAGGCATCCAGCTCGGCACGCCATGGCATTAGCGTGCTAGTGCTAGTGCAGTGCAGCAGTGCACGTTGTTGCTGGCCTTTGTAGTGGAGAGTCGGAGACTGCTGAAACGCGCACGAAAAAGCCGTGAATCCCTTGCCGGTTCTGCACGCTTCGAGCGCACGATATGTTCAGCATGTTCTGCCGTCTCCGTGGTTTCGCGAGCAATCGATGAACATTTTATTACGGCGGGTAGGCATTAACCGTTGGTACATTGCATGCTTAGATTTATCGTCTTATCGAGAAAGAGACAAAAAATGTAATTTAGACCAAGCTAGCTGCAAAGAAACCACCAGCTGAACTTGTTATTCCAGTCTGATCATTCCAGACCAATATTTTGAGAATGTTGGCAAGCAAGGGCCCCGGCATCTTCCAGGTGCTGCACCCCACGCTGCGCGAAGGCCGCCTCCTGATGATGAGGGGTGGCAGCTGGTGATGGGGAAGCGTAGGTGGCAGGAGCGACCCTCGAGTCCCCTGCCACCTCCCTCGCGGCCGGTTCCGGCGGATCTCGCGGCTAGTTCTGACACGGTTCTGAGCTCGTTTTGAAATAATGACCGGAGTTTCCGATGTTCACCGGATACTTCGGGTTAGGTCAACCAGAACAGTGACGGCTAGTTTTTGAGGATAGCTATAAATACCTCCCCACCTCTTTACATTGAATGCTTACTGTTGCTGCTGAGCTACTCTTTGACAAAGCCTCCCAAAACATTCAAGAGCCTATCCAAACCTCTCTAGTGCTTAGATTGTTCCAAGAATTGAGAGATAGAGTTTGGAAGTGTGATTTGAGTTGTTGAGCCAAAATCCAATATTTGAGCATTGAGTTCGTTATCAAGCGTTCACTTGTGATCCTTTTCTCTTGGAGCCTCGTGCTCCTAGACGGCAAGACATCGCCTGTAGAGTACCCAAGGATTGTGGAGTGCCACGAGAAGTTTGTAATCGCCCGTTGATTTGAGTAAGAAAACCTAGTTTGATCTTTGTGGTCGTTAGAAGAGGATAGAGTTGAAAAAGATCCGGCTCTTTGTGAGCTCCTCAACGGAGACATAGGCGATTCTTAGTGAGGTGGCCGAACTTCGGGATAAATCCTTGTCTCCTTAATTTTCGTGCAAGTTTTTGTAGTTTTGAAAATTTTCCCAAATCTTATTATTCGTGAGTGTTTTACTGCAGGGTATTGTTGATAAAGTCTTTTTACACCTAGTAGAACCTGTGGTAACTCTTAGACTCTAGTAGACTTGCTTAGATTCATTTCGATTTCGCAATCCTGTATAATCCGGATAAGACTGGATACTCCAGACACCCGGAGTATCCGAACTTCATCGGAGTATCCGGACTCTGTTAATCCGCTGCTGAGTTTTAAATTTCAGAAACGCCTATTCACCCCCCCTCTAGGCAACATCAAGTACATTCAGTTCTGACGTGTTCACCAGCTCCATCGCTGGACCTTCCGGCGTGTTCAAATGAGCCATCCTGTGCTTTCCTCAGTGTAAAATACTCCAACATTGCTTTGCTTCATTATCAGACCATCCGGTGTGTTAAACTACACCAAACCGAATTTTGACATCTTCTCTACAACAAATGCTCTGATGTGCACACTACTGATCTCCGGACCTCTCGACATGTAAAATCCTTGAGCTTCTACTCAGAAATGCTCCGGCATTCATGTCTTCACGTCGCCGGATCATTTGGCGTGTAAAAACACCTGACAAGAAAATACTCTGGCGTTCACAACTCCTCTACGCCGGACCATCTGGTGTAGTCATTTTTTCTAAGACTTCTCCAACTCAATCAAACTTTGTCCCAATTGCAGGGGCTTCTTGATGTATTTCATTCATGAGTCCTACTAACATATAAATATATATTCTTGATGAACATGTTAGTCTCAATGACTATGTTGTCATTAATAACCAAAATCAAAATCATGGCCTAATAAGACCATTTTTGCTACACTAGTTTTGGTTTGCCCTCACGTCCGGCTCCAGAGATTTTTTTTCTCGGCTCTCCCTCTGTCTTATCTCCTCTCTCTCTCTCTCTCTCTCTCTCTCTCTCTCTCTCCCTCCCTCTCTCTCTCTCTCTCTCATTGGAGGCAGGACCAAAGGGTGGCCTCGATTCCCTTGGCTCCGAAGGCATAGGACCCGATAGAGAGCTTACGGAGGTTGGTGGCCGCGGTGGTGAGTGTGGTGACGCTGTCATCGGTGACAATGCAGAGAGAGCAGAGCTTGAGGCATCACAGCCTCGGGCTGAGGCGGTCGGCGACGAGCGCAAGGGCTGGGTCTCCCACGCTGTTGGCGCGGTGGTTGCACTTGAGCGCGAGCTTGGATGCGGCAGGGAATTGCACGAGGAGGCGGGGCAATGCGACAGTGTCATGGAGCATCGATCGCTCGTCGAACTCAAGGCGGAGGCAGGAGGTGGCCGCGACGGCGAGCCAACGGTGGGAGATGAGGGAGCAGTGCTTGCAGTCACCAGAGCTGAGGAGGCCGAAGACCAGGGCTAGGAGCTCCTCGGGGAGGTCAGCAGTGTGGTCCTTTGCAGCCTCGCCTATCTCGGCGATGGAAGGTAGGAGTTGCGGTGTCGAAGGGAGGATGGGGGATGGAGGCGGAGGCTTGCTATGGTAGGGGGTGGAGCCTATCTCCATAAGCTGCATGTGGATGGAATTAGGTGGGGAGGAGGCCGGTGGGGGAGGTGTGTTCGGCATGGTCCACAACGGCAACCCAAGCTCCACGACAGCGAGCGGTGCGACAGTAGGCTTGAGTGGCTTCGGCTCGAGCGCCTGCTCGAGCTTAGATTTTTTTTGGTTTCCAGGAAACAGCTTCACTGCTAGGTTCAGGTGCTTGAGCTTAGATTTTTTTTTTGTTTCCGGGAAACAGCTTTACTGCTAGGTTCACAACCGACAGTAATAATGCTCGACTTTCACTACCGAGTATTCACTGTCGGAAACAAAACCGGTACAACCGACAGTGTTAGCCCGATCTATAGTAGTGTTATATGATTCTACCTGCAGCTCCTCCACTTGGGTTTCCTGTAGACGGCACTCGATCGGCACCTTTTGCTATGTAATTGCTCACCTTAATCGCTGCAAAAATCAAAATATAACACCATATTTTAGTCCTTTGGTTGGTATAACAACATATTTTGGACAACCGGTGGACGGGGCTAGGGCAGAGGCATCGCGCACCAAGGGGTTAGTGCAGCGTGGGTGGCGAGGACGGATCCGACGGCGAGGACGCCAATGGGGGCGGAGGCGGGGGCGTGATGTCAAAAGCGTGTGCATGTGCGAGATAGAGCTCGGCGAGAGAGGGTGCAAGCTAGAAGATGAGCTGGTGACCGTCGGATGGCGATAGGATGTTTTAGGATGTCTATCGTTTTTTCAATCCATTGAAAAATAGCAGCCCCTTTCAAATATTTTAGGTTTTGTGCTCGTTTCTATTTGAGTAAGTTGCACATTACACACCACGTTTAAATTCTAACGCAATGCCATGTTACTTCGCCGCGTTTGTCGTACGGTCTTTTCCGTTCTGGCTTGACCAAGGTGTGAGACTAGTCGGGTCTAGAGGAACTATTCATAGCGTATTTCCATAAATGAAAACGAGATGATACATGGCAAATTGTGAGTGTGCCCACCAAAAAGTAGTAATCCCTGAATTGCAATGTTTATATCGACAAATCACAAAAGCGGAACCTCTGGAACAGCAAACCATGCAATTTCCATTTGATACATGGCCAAGTCGAGCTTGTGTATTGTGTGTGTAGCGGGCCACGCTAAGCCAAACCGTGCAATCTACTTGCGCTCGCCAATCGATCCCATGTTCATGATATTTGCGATTTGTTTTTTTTTTATATTTTTATTTACTTAACAAAATTAGACGACGGTCTCAAAAGATAATAAAACTATTAGTTTAGATGACCTGTCACTAGATGAAGTGGCGATTTTTAGGCATGCCGCCCATTCATCATTATTAGGATTTAATAATTAAAAATTAAGAATTTACTAAAAATACAGTATATCTTGATGATAGAGTAGCATTGTACATATATTTGTTAACTTGTATAATATGTTTAATAATCATTATGAGGTTAATAAGGAATGTATGTATATTATAGATAATTCATCATGTTCTACACAGAAACTATTCCAAATTAGGAAAGAATTATCCAGATAACAAAATACGGAAGGTTACGCTTAAGATTTCGAGTATGTTATGCCTCGCTCACCCGATTATATAAGGAGGGGAGGGGGCTCGGAAGGCGAAAGTCGGAGAGAAAGTAGAAACAACCAATTGTGATCCACAACTGATTTAAGCCACGATCATATTCATCCGATAAGAGCTTTAAGATTTAGAGCACGATAAAATTTATAGGAGTAGATCTAGACACACTTCCATTATAATTGTCTTCTCTTAAGATTAATAAAGATAGTGCCAGATGTATGGTTATTATGCTAAAGGATGCCCAAACATATATAAAATTTCATGTCTTGCTCTTGGATATACACAAAGTTGATAAATATTTATTCTACTTTAAATAAGTATTTGTACAATCAACTTTTCTAATCTTCGACACATCCGGTGACAAGGTTGTAGCACACATTCAAAAATTTATAATTTCTTTAACATTCTAGCAATGTTTTCAGAACTCAAATTGCTTCAAATTTTAAAAAATTAATTAAAATTATAGGTCCCATTAAAAGCTACAATTTTCATATAAAAATTATCTTCATCCAAGTTTATATGAAAAATTTATGATTTTTTAAAGATTTATTGTGCAGTGAGGTAACCCTATCGCGATAGGTCACCTAAACTACTGCTAACGGTGGATCCTACCTTGTTGCTCTTTCATGGGTTATTTTTATAAAACTAGTTGAATGCCCGTGCGTTGCAACGGGTGTCAAAAATTTAGACATGACAACATGAGTATGAAGGTAGAACTATAGTACAAGATCCATAATCAGAAAGGATGTAGCAACAATGTTCTAAAGAGATGGTTCCAATAGGTGCATGATATAGGAATAAACCTTCAAATCATAATATTGTATGTGATGCTGCATGATAGAAAGTACAACAAACGATAAAAACTATATTAGCACTCAATCATGGGTACATAAATTACGATCGAATTAATTTTTTTTTCATCTTATGCTTGGGAGGATGCCCTTTTGCAAAGACCATGCAGCTACATTAATTAAATACCCTGACCAAGAACAAGGTGAATTTTTTTTTTCTTTGCAGTTACGACATGTAATTAAAGCATCGCGGTTCCTAATTTTAGACTGCCAGTGGAATCCTATCTAGGTGGAGACGGCAATATAGCAGTAGTGTGTGGTATTGGAATTATAATTCTGTCAACAGATCTCTATTGCCATTGCCAGACAAAATCTGTAGAGATGCAACTTGTTTATGCGATCTCTCAAATCATAGATGTTATCAATGTCAAATTGTTGTTGCAATCTCTCAAATCACGCTCAAAGTCAAGCCTCTAATCAAGATTGATCTAATCGGACGCGCAACCATCGAAGATCTTATTGCAATAGCTGAACAGTGATCACTAAATATCAAGCATTCCAGCAAGCAATGAATTTAGCTACCAGTGTCGGATCGGAAAAATTATTCTATTGCATACTAACAGCATCAAAGCAGGATTAAAAAAAACATTTGTATAACAATCTTCAGATAGCTAAACAAACCCTATTATGTGTGCTAAACATGCAAGGGAGGAGACCTGCACAAATAAAAATAAGTAAAATTAGATGGATAGAATTCAAAAAAAGCAAATCATGATTATGTAGAGTATAAATGACAAATATGCCACAAATACCTCGTATATGCCGTAAGGACCTCTCTGTAAACGATGTTCATCGTGTACGTACCACTTTGCTTTGAGCACTTCTTTTTTTTGTCATTAGACGGGACGGCGAGGACCCTGATGTTCGCTCTGGCGGTGGCTCTAGATAGCGCGACGTATAACTGACCGTGAGAGAACACCGACTCGGGCAGGTAAATGCCGACATTGGGGATGGTCTGCCCCTGTGCCTTGTTGACTGTCATGGCGAAGCTGAGCCTGATAGGAAACTGCTTCCTCTTGAACTGGAATGGGAACATCTCATCATCAGAGGGACATAGGGGGATCCGAGGCAGAAAAACCCTCTTTCCAGCATGTTGCCCCAGCACAATCTCTGCATCGATGGCATTTCTCTGGAACCCCCGGACCACCAACCTCGTCCCATTGCAAAGTCCGTTCGCGGGGTCAATGTTCCTAAGTAATATGATAGGGCAGTTCATCTTTAGCTTCAGAACATGTGGAGGCAGCCCGTTAGGTGTCAGCGAGTTAAGAAACTCAGGGGGGTAGTAATTATGGGGATCGTCTTCTGCACGATCAAAGCTATGGTACACAACCTCGTCACCTCGGAAGCGACCGATCATCTTCATATTAATATTATCCACACAATCGTTCCGTGTGGACAAGATAGCTCTTGAGGTGATGTAGTTTGGATCCGACATATTATCATCCAGCATTGGAAAAATGTTATCTATAAGTTTATCCAGGTCAGTGTCCTCCCCTGTATACGGCACGGATATCTCATCAGGAAGACGCACGTCTCCATCACCATTGGCCTCCTCGGTGCCACCACCGATGCGCAGTAGGTATTCCGCAAACCACGGGTCGCTCTGTGCCCTCATGTTGCGTACCAGCTTTAGGTGACGCATGCAATCCCAAAGGTACAACCTACGCAGCGACGCATCGATTATCTGAGCCCTTGACCCCTTTCGGACAACAGGGAGGACCTGCCTGAAATCTCCACCGAACACAACCGTCTTCCCACCGAACGGCAGTTCTGGTCGGCTCATTATATCACGCATGCTACTGTCCAAAGCCTCCACCGCCTGTCTCTTTGTCATGGAAGCCTCGTCCCAAATAATGAGACAAGCCGTCCGCAGAAGCTTGGCAATCCCACTCTGTTTTGTGAAGCTACAGAACGCACCATCGTCAATACTCAGCGGTATCTTGAAGCGCGAGTGCGCAGTTCTTCCTCCAGGCATTATGGAAGCTGCAACACCGGACGTAGCTGTTGCCACAGCAATCTTATTCTGCCCACGTATTGTTGCGAGCAACGCCTTGTACAGAAAAGTCTTCCCGGTGCCTCCAGGTCCATCCACAAAGAACACGCCGCCCTCGTCGCTATCAACAACAGATAGAATCTCATCGTAGGCGGCCCTCTGCTCGGTGTTGAGGGAGTCCGACAGAGTTGCGTCCTCAACATTGAGCTCGATGGTGGACTCCTCGAAGATCTCCCTGGGCACACCGTTGGCCGTGTCATGTGACTCATCGATCTCGGGAAGAGGGAATGACCTTATGTCCTTCCCCATTGACTGTAGCATATTCCTGATATCTATCAAAACCATCTGTTCTACAGCGACTGTGCATGAGTTATTGCAGCAATAGTCCTCCGACATTGGCTCTAGGTGCTTGTGCCAGAGTCCTCGCACGTCGCTGGGCTCACAGAATACCAGTATTGTTGCAAAGAGCCTTCGGAGCGATGATGGCATCTGGAACAACTCGGCTTCCGTAAGGCACTCGTCCAGTGTGTTGTCTGCTTCGATCAGGCCCCTTCTCTCTGCAGCTTCACGAAAGGTCGGTAGGATCTCGCCGTCAACCATCCTTAGGTCATCGTAGGAGGTGGCACCAGACACGTGGTTTAGGAGAACCCGGAGATAGTAGCGTTCCCCCTCCGTCGGATGAGCTGACACGATTCTACCAACCTGTCCACCAGTTTCTCGAACCCTTCTTTGCCAGAATTTTTTTTTCTTGCCTTTCTGCCAAGTATACCACTCGGAGAAATCCCGGTACAAGATACCCCGAGCATGCTCATGTAATCTGTTCGCCTCAAAGTACTCTGTCAGCATTGACTTCTCAGCACCTTCACGGTTTACCACTTGTCGGATATCTTGGCCCTCTTGAAACGAAACCATGTGCATGTTTGGGAGATGAAGTTGCAGCTGCATCACAGGTGGCGAGTTCTTGCTCAATTGAAAACCGTATATCCTCCACAAGGCTTCCGGAGGGGTCACCCACCTCGCGTCTCTATACTGCCTGATCTCATCGATGTTGCCATTGATGTCTGCCTTGTCAGCCTCGGTCACAGTCACAGAGGCCCGATCGTGGCCCTTGTATATGTACTTGAATAAGTATTTAACGGCCTTTATGCTCGAGCACGTCTCAACATTAATGTGGCAGTTGAACAGCTGCAGAAGGTAAGGGTTGTAAGGGACGACCCACCTGTTATCCAGCAGGTGTTTTCGAACCATCGCACAGCGGCCATCTTCACGTCTCCGATACACCGGGTAGGAGTCCTTGCCTTGTAAGGTAGTCACGTTGAAAGGACGCGGATAATGATTCTTGCATGACGGACGGTCCTTTGTGCATGGGCAATCGCGGTTTAGCACACCGCAAGGGCCATGCATCATATGCTTTACAACCATCTTGTACAGCTCTGGATACTTATGCTTCTCCGGGAGCTCGGCTGAGATGAGACAATCATACTGCTCGGGACATGTCAGCTTGTACCGCCCCAGCATGATGAGCAGGAAGTGGGCGTGCGGTAGGCCCCTCTTCTGGAACTCCACCACATAGACATATGCCTTCACCTTGCCAAGAATGTCCTTTTCAAGCAACTGTTTTTTTAGTTCCTCTAGCTTCGCCCTGAAAACACGCACAATGAGATCCGGACGATCCTGGGGTATCTGGCCAGGATAGAGTTCACGCGTGATCTCATCCCAGTTTGGGTTGCATGTCATTGTGAGGAAGACGTCCGGCTTCCCGTACTTCCGCACTAAAGCCATAGCATCCATGTACCGACGCCTCTTGTCTCGAGGTCCTCCAATAAATGACGTAGCCAGCACAGTCCGGTTTCCAATAGCGTTCGCTCTTCTCTCACCGGCATGCAAGCTGTCCACCAAGCCTTGGTACAGGTCCGCCCTTAACTCCTTCTGATGAGCCCATATGTAGTCCAGTCGTGAACTCTCGATCTTGATGTATGTGTCGACCGTGAATTGCTGAAAAAGACGCTTGCCAAACAACATTGAGTTGAATATCCCTGGCCGAATCTGGAATTTGTAGCAGTAGTAATCACGCACGGACACGCATAGCCTGCCACCAGAATCTGAACGGAGCATATGATGTTAGAAGCTAGTGTTGTACATAAGAGAGTACAGTGCCAAGAATTGATCGTGCAAACACCATCTGTTGAGAACACTAACCTGGGTCTTCATCATTATTACCACGAGCTTTACGAGCCGCTCGAGCCGCGTTCACCTCATCGATGGACACACCAACCTTTGGGATGTCGGTATGCCAGCCGAGTTCGCCTCTAGGGAAGAAGAGAGGGTATGACAGTGCATCGTAGCATCCATGATACGACCTAATGCCATATACTTCCCTGTTCTTCCCTTGCAGGATAACGCTATTCTCAAACTGCCTTCAGCGTTCGCTCCCCTCGACCCAAACAGCGGCCACCTCTGAAGTGGCCGGCACGTTATAAGTTCTCTGGTCCAACCTATGGTCAAGGTTCAGTGTCACATGATAGTCATCAAGGTCCTGAACCTGTCCCATACTCCGGAGTTGTTCAGAGTACGGGTTGCCACGCAGTATGCCAACCAGCTTTCTGATGACATCCTTGTCTTGCTGGTACTGCTCTTCGCGACAGCGGCGATACCGAAGCTCTAGACTGGGATCATCATCGTAGAAGTAAAGCTCCAGGTGCTTGGGTTCCGAACCATCTCTACCGAACGACCGTATGTTATGGTACATTTGGCCGTGGGCACGAAACGTGTAGATACCATGTTTTCTCATATCAGTGGTCTCACTGTCAAGATGACAGTAAAGTGACGTGAATGAGAAATGACCATTGAAAAACCTAATGTTGTCACGAAAGTGCCTAGCGTCAGCATCTGCACTCGACCAAAGCCTCATGAGCTCGGGTGGTGTATCTGTGGTGGATAATTTAATTTTTCCATTACGGCAGCAGAACCCCTTTGTCTCATGCTCAAACTTCTTTGCATTGCAATATTGGCAGTTTTCAACAGGCTTTAGCATGTGCGTGGCTGAGGGTATATTGCTGTACACGTGGTCGTACGTATCAGGTACGCTAGAGATAGAGGTAGAGTCATCGTCAGCTTGATCGAATTCGACATCCTCGTTGATATCCCTGTCTGAAGATATTTTTAGCATCATAGTTAGATAAGGCTATACAAGATATGGACACAAGACGAAAAATATCAAAAGTACCTTGACCACCGAACATGTAGCCCTCCTCATCTTCGGAGTCCTCCTCGAATATGACGCCATCATCATCACCTGTCACGGTAATATAAATTTTTATGAGGGTCTGAATTTCATTTGAAATATAAAATGAATACAGTCAAGGAAACTACCGTCGTCGTTAACTGGTGGCCGTGTTGGAGGCATGGCGGCGTTGTTAGTATCAGGGGTTGCAGGGGTATCTTCTGTCAATACAACACGAGTACTGTACTTAAGGATCTATATTTTGTATTGGAATTTGGTGAAAGCTGAATGCAAGTACGAACATTACCGTTGTTAATGAGGATTGATTGTGTTGGAGGTTCTGAACCATTGATATCTTCTGCGCATACAGTTGGACTTTCTTGTGTCAAGTCAGACCGTTTCTTTGTTGGCGTTTTTGCAAAGTGCTCGTTACGACGGGCTAACAATGCTTGCCTTTCTCCAGGTGTTACGCGTTGTATACGTGATCTTTGACTGGCAGCCATATTGGGAATCTCCACGTCCGGCATCTGATCACAAGCTGACTGGATGTAAATAGGGGTACCTGTGACCGCAGGAATCGACCAATCACGTGTGACTGTGGATCCATGTGGACCGGATGCATCCACAGTGAGTGGCACAACCTCAGGGACATACATTGGGTTCTGCATGGCAATGGAATCTTGGCTTAGAGTGTTGCGGCGCAAATCTTTCAATGCTTTTTCGTGATCTCTCTTTGCTTGCTTGTCTTCAGGCGTCACATTTGCATAATGCACCCTCTGATGCATGCGCATTATTTCAATTTTTTCTGGGGTGTTGCGACGTAATGCGTATCTAGCCTTATCACGATCACGTCTTGCTTGTCTCTGCTCTGGTGTCATATTTGCATAACGTGCCCTATACCTTGCACGGCTTGCTTCGATTTGCTCTGTTGTTAGTTCTTGTCTGTGAGCAATTTCACAAGTACGCCGTGATTGCCTCGCATTAGAAGCACTCTTATTTCCTGGGATGAAATCACATGCCATTATAATAAATAGCTGAGCGCCCGTGCATTAATTGAATTCGAAAGTATGCATGATGTAGAACTTAGGTCAAGTGTATTTAAAGAAATATTTTTAATATATATATATATATATATATATATATATATAATTATGATAAAAATCATGGAATTTCATAAAAAATTTCGTGGGATTTGTATTGTAGTATCTTGTAATTACTAATGAAGTATATTTAAAGTGATAAAGAAGTATAACACACGTGTAAAAGTGGTATATGAGAGGTGGGAGTACATACACCCAGGAGTACATACTAGTTTTCCTATATATATATATATATATATATATATATATATATATATATATATATATATATATATATATATATAAGAGATGTCTACGTAAGACGGCAAGGACAACAAGGGTCCAGCCTATAGAAGTATAACAGTCCACGCCAACAGAGGAACGAACAAGAAATAATAGCAGGACATTCAAGGTTTATACAGGATAACTCAAGGGACCATGTACGAACTTTAAGTATGCATGATGTAGAACTTAGGTCAAGTGTATTTAAAGAAATATTTTTAATATATATATATATATAGGAAAACTAATATGTACTCCTGGGTGTATGTACTCTCACCTCTCATATACCAATTTACACATGTGTTATACTTCTTTATCACTTTAAATATACTTCATTAGTAATTATAAGATACTATAATGCAAATTGCACGAATTTTTTTATGAAATTCCATGATTTTTTATCATAATTTGTGTATATACTTCTTTTATGTATAAAAAAGAGTATATAGCAAAAATGAAAGGCTAACATTGAATTTTTTTCATACAACTCATATTGGAGTATCTTATAATTAGTATTAGAGTATACTAAAAATGATAAAAGGGTATAAAGTGTTTGTTTAGGTGGTATATTGCATGTGGGAGTACATACTCCTAGAAGTATAGAATATGTGTCCTATATATATATATATATATATATATATATATATATATATATATGTATATGTATGGCAAGAGATGTCTACGTAGGCCGGCAAGGCCAACAAGGGTCCAACCTATAGAAGTATAACAGTCCACGCCAACAAAGGAACGAACAAGAAATAATAGCAGGACATTCAAGGTTTATACAGGATAACTCAAGGGACCATGTACGAATATTTTAAGTAGTGGAGATGTAATGTGACGCCCGTTTTCCTTGTCGCGGCCCAGCCCAGCAGTCGCCCGCTTCCAGCCCAGCCCACCCCGTCCGCGCGCCGCTGCCCAGTGGGGCCCGCCAGTCAGCTCCGTCGTCTCCGCATCGCCCCGCAGCCCCGCGCGCGCCGTATCCGAACCGAACCCGCAGCTGCCGCGCGCCGAATCCGATTTCGCCGCGCCGTCCGCCCTACGCGCTGCGCCCCGCAACAAACCGCGCCTGCCTCGCCCATATATTCCCAGCAGCGCCGCCTTCTTTCCCCCTGCACACGCGCAAGAACACCCGAGAAGCCGAGCGCCATAGCCGCCGCCGTCGCCGAGCCATCCGCCGCGCCAAGCCCTCCCCGCCGCGTCCGAGCTCGCCGCCAGCTTCGCAGTAGCGGGAGGAACTCGTTTTGCTGCTCGCCGAAGTCTCTCCGCCGCCGGACCGAGTTCTCTCCGCTCGCCGGTAAGCGCCGCCGCCCTTCACCGTTGCTAGCAGCGCCCGAAGCTTCCCGCGGCCAACTAACCCCCCCCTCCGGCACCTTATGTCCCCCAGGAAGCTTCCCCGCCCGTCGGATTCGCCTCTCCGCCGTCGCAGCCGGGTCCCCGTCGACTTCCGAGCGCCGCCGCCCGCCATTGTCGTCGCCCGTCGCCGTCAAGACCTCCCCGGCCGTCGACAAGCACCCGGTGAGCTTCCCCGTGCCCTCCCCGTTCGGTTGCGCCTTTTTCCCGAAGAGTTGGCGGTCGGTAGCGTTAGATTGCGTTTCTCCGGCGATCCTCCGGCGAGATCCGAGGCGGCGCCGCCGTGTTCCGATCGCCGCCGGCCTGTTTTTCCCCCAATCAATCTCAGCCGTCGGATCCCCTTTGAACGCTCCTGATTAGATCGCAAATACCCCTTCGCAACCCAGTAGGAAGCCGCCACGTGTCCTCTTTATCCAGTCAGCAGTCAAGACACCTCAGCGCGCCACGTGGATGTCCCTGTCCTACGTGGCAGAGCCCAGTCAGCAGTGGATGCCCAGTCAGCAGCCCAGTCAGCCTGTGACGTCAGCATTGCGCATTAATTAGGATTTTCAGTATAAAAAGAATTCCACCTATTCTCGGAAAATAGGGAGATTTGCAAGGAGACCCCTAGGCTTCACTGTTTTTGCATTTAGGCCCTTAGATAGTTCTGGATAATTGCAATTTGGCCCCTGGACTATAGGATAATTGCAATTAGGCCCCTGGATTTTAGGGTAATTATGTTTAGGTCCCTGAACTTTGCACTTAAGCCTCTAGAGCTATCTGTTTTACAATTTAGACCCTGCAAACTTTCAGAAAAGTCCCTGTAGAGTAGAATTAGTGTAACTTTTCCATACGACCTCCGATTTAGGTGATTTTCGCGCCCCCGAGATCGTAGCAGCGTGTACTTTCCGTTCATAGCCTTTTTAGAGTTAGTTTCTCCTGTTTAGTGTGTTGTATTTAGCTGTTTTGTTATTTCTTTCCGGTGTGTTCTTCGGCTTAGGAGGAGAGCAGAGTGACAGCATTCAAGACCAAGTTTTCGAAGATTCTGAGCAGCCAACTTACGAAGGCAAGTGTCCTTGATCACCTTGATTTAACCATAGATCATTATAGTTTACTTTTCCTTAGTTGCATGCTTGTCTAATTTTGAATCCCATGAATAGGGTTTACTAGAATTTGTATGGCCCTTCCTTGTAGCCTTTTTGGGGTTTTGGGTCTTGTAAAAGGGTAGTTATGCTAGTGCAGTCATGGATTAGAATCATTATGAATTTTGATTAATAACTATGGAACAAGTTCTTGGGAGAATTGATAATCTTGTAGTAACTTGAATTTAGGGATCCCAACTGGATGGCTAGTATGTGGTGGAGCTATACAGCAGGGTTTGGGTATGTTCTTGTGTGGGATCCTAAGGACCGGTTCTTGGAGTCTGTAACCCGGCAAAACAGCACAACCATGAGGCCTATATGGGTACGGCCTGGCTAAGTAATTAGTGTTCTTCGCATTCTGTAAGCACCAATGGTTGGTTCGGTGGCACAAGAGGGGGCCTCTGCAGTGGATGGGATCCCTGTTAGCGGTGAAACCTTAGTGGGTGCTTATAGATGTGAAGATACTTTGTAACAGCCTTGTAGTGAGACCCCGGCCATACACCCCGGAAGTGTAAGGCAAAAAGGGAATCACGACCCGTGGGTAAAGTGTGCAAACTCTGCAGAGTAAATAACTGATCGATCAGCCGTGCTCACGGTCAAGAGCGGCTTGGACTTCTTCAGGATTAGATGGGAACTTTAAGGGTTGGTTTGGGTAGTCGGGTGGTGGTACTCCCGATGAGTCGGTAGCCGGATATGGGATATCTGGTGAGTCTGGTAGTCGGATGGAATCCGATGAGTTATGTTCTTACATTGTTGAATAAAAATCTAGTAAATAGGATTGCTAGGTTGTTTGAGTCTGTTTTGGCTGAGCATAGTCGCAGTAAATTCCCAAGTTGAACTTTCCTTGTCAATAGCCTGCATGTCATATTTTTCCTCCACTTGCTGAGTACTTTATGTACTCACGCTTGCCTTTTCCCTACCCTCGGATGCTGCTCAGAAGGTGAAGTCTTCGAGGAAGTCCCGGGCGAGGACGCTGATTTCTAGAAGGAAGAAGGCGTTGATTGAAGACCATGTCCTAGGCTGGTGTTTCCCCCGGACAACGCCTGTGGATGGATGGGTGTTCCGCTGCCAATTGAAGATTTATTAGTATTTTCTTTCAGACCTACGGGTCCTTTTGTAAGGATTGTTTGCGTTATTTGAGACACAGTTTATGTTATCACTAATGACGTCGCTGCATGTATGTAAACTTGATCCTGGCATACATGTGGAATACATCTGGTTGTTTCCTTTAAAACCGGGTGTGACAGAAGTGGTATCAGAGCCGTGTTGACCGTAGGACGCAAGCCTAGTTAGAAATGGTCGATATTAAGGACTGAGTTTTGCAGAAAAAAAAGAGGGGGTTTTAAAAATTCTTTTACTCCACCAGTGTTATTGTCCTCCCTTCCTTGGCCCTTGTTTATAAATCTTTAAAATGTTTACTGATTTTCACTTCTTCAAAATTTTAGATGGCCCGCACGAGACTGACAGCCCGCAAGCAAGTGGGAGGCTTCACCCCTGCAAGAGCTACCTCAGACGTCACATGGGCACATCAGGCACCTGCAGAGTTCCACACCACCGGACTGCATGCGGGAGAGTTACCCCGCAAACTCTGGTCGATCCTCAAAGGCTTGGGGTATCAGGAGGCCCCGGTCTACAAGGGGGTCAGGACGCCACTGAGCAACAATGGATATTCTTGGATGGTGGAGGTGGCTATCTACGAGAAGATCCCAGATGGCGACGGATGCAAGGTACGGAGGATCCATGCAGCCATCGCTCCGAGGGAGAGTTTTGCTGCCGGGATTGGCGATGCCGCTCGCCAGGCCCTGGCAGTGCTTTGTGCAGAGTACCATGGCATTCTTCAGACCACCCCCTACCACTACTACCCTCAGCGGGCCAGTGGTAGCCTGGAAGTCACCTTCGCCCCCTCCAACAGAGAAGGTGATGCAAGATTGGTGGAGCAGGTTCGCTTCACGGATATCCTGACACGGGAGCTGGACGGAGCCCTCGACGAGTTACACGATACACACCTGAGGCTCGCCGAAGCTGAAGCAAGAATTCGAGATCTGCAAGCAAAGATGTCAGAGGATTCGGAGGAGGAGCCAGAGGAGAGGCCTGACCCGGAGCTGCCACACTCTCCTTCCCGCAAGAGGCTCCGCCTGGAAGCTGCTATACGGATTTCACCTCAAGATTTGTCAGAGGGTGGCGACAGTTCCTAGGCAGTAGTTTCCCTAATAATAGTCAGGATCGTTAGAGTCGTTGTTTAGTGTGATGTTTGCTTAGTGCTTTGCTTTGAGTTAGTTGTTAAGGTTGCTTAGTTAGTGTCGGTGTGGTGTCTTTCGCTATTGTTTCCCCTATCAATCAATCAATAAATCAGATTTGAGTTTGCCTTTATATTTCATCTGTTTTTGCCCTACTCTCGAGCTCAATCGCATAATCTTGCAATCGCCAGATGGTGAACATGAGGAACCCGAATGGTGCTGGTGCTAACCGAAACAACACCGAAGACAACAATCCAAATGCTCACCCCCAGGATGACAACCAGGACACGTTCCCCTCCTGGAGCAGGCGGACCAATCGGAATGGGGTGGATGCGATGCAGATGATGGCTGCGCAGACTCAGATCCTGCAAGGATTAGCACAGACAGTGGCGAGACTCCAACAAGCGCCCCCAGTTCATCAGGCCCCGCCACCACAGATGCAGCCACAAAACAAGTTGAAGGAATTCCTGAGCACCAAACCTCCCGTCTTCGCGCAAGCAGTAGAGCCGATGGACGCAGATGATTGGCTCAGGGCAATTGAAAGCAAGCTGCAAATATCTCAATGCGCCGGCAGAGAGAAAGTCCTATTTGCTTCACACCAACTTGTGGGACCCGCGTCGGAATGGTGGACGGCGTACACAGCTGCCCACGAGGACCCACAGGAGATTAACTGGAGAGAATTCAAGGACAGTTTCAGGAAGCACCATGTGCCAGAAGGAGAAGTGAAGCTGAAACGCAGGGAGTTCTTGGCATTAAAGCAAGGCTCCAGGTCGGTGCGCGAGTACCTCACCAAGTTCACGCAGCTGTCTCGCTACGCCCCTGAAGATGTGAACACGGATGAGAAGAGGCAAGATTGCTTTTTGGAGGGTCTAAACTCGGGACTCAATTACTCCCTTTCGGTCTGTGAGTATGCAAGTTTCCAGAAGCTGGTTGATAGAGCATTTATTCTGGAAAAGAAGGAGCAGAATATAAATGAAGAACGCAAGAGGATGATGCCTGGACAGTCTTCAGGCAGCAATGTCCGTCCCCGTTTCAACCCACCCCCTCTAGGACAGGTGTATCGTCAGTCTGGCCAGAACCAACAACAGAGAGCACCTAACCAGGCTTCAGGGACCTTTAATCAGCCAAAGCAGCAGTTCCAGCAGCAGCAACGCCCGACTAATCCGGCCTCACGCCCGGTGAACCAGAATCAGCAGCAGCAAGGCCGCACTGGCCAAGGGACCAATACCATCGGCCCATGTTTCAGTTGTGGGAATTTTGGACATCTCGCTAACAGGTGTCCTAGGAAGCAGCAGGCTCAAGCTAACCAACAGCAGCAGAATCGCACCGGAGGGCAGCAACAGCAGCAATATCGTCAGAACTTCATGAGCGGGCGAGTCAACCACGTCGCAGCAGAGGATGCTCAAGACTCCCCAGATGTGGTGCTTGGTATGTTCCCCGCCAACTCCCACCTTGCTACAGTCTTATTTGATTCCGGAGCCACACACTCTTTTGTTTCAACTAAGTTCGTAGAAAAACACAAGCTGCCCACAGCCATAATGAAAAGCCGATTGTTAGTTAGCTCTCCAGGAGGAGAGATGGAATCAAGATATGTGTGCCCTAAGGTAAACCTGACCATAGAAGGAATAGAGTTTCCTACAAACCTTATCGTCCTGGAATCAAAAGGGATAGATATCATTTTGGGGATGGATTGGTTAGCCAAGTATAATGGAGTAATAGGATGTGCCACCAAGACAGTTCAGTTAACACATACCTGCGGCACCAAGGTGGAGTTCAAGGCCACAGCAGAATCCGGAGGAAATGTAAAGCTCAACCAAGCCAAGGCAGTAGAAGAAGTCAGGATAGTTAATGAATTCCCGGACGTCTTCCCCGAGGAACTGCCAGGTATGCCACCAGATCGAGACATTGAGTTTGTTATTGAATTAGTACCTGCCACTGCCCCCATATATAAAAGGCCTTACCGTATGGATGCTAATCAATTGGCTGAGCTCAAGGAGCAAATCCAAGAGTTATTAGATAAGGGGTTCATTCGTCCTAGTACTTCACCCTGGGGAGCCCCGGTTATCTTTGTGCCAAAGAAAGATGGAACCCAAAGGATGTGCATTGATTATCGTGCACTTAATGAGGTGACCATTAAGAATAAGTACCCCTTGCCTCGAATTGAGGATTTGTTTGATCAGTTAAAAGGAGCAGGTGTCTTCTCCAAGATTGACCTACGGTCGGGGTACCATCAGCTAAAGATCCGAGCCTCGGATATCCCTAAAACTGCTTTTGTCACCCGCTATGGTCTGTACGAGTTTACAGTGATGTCTTTTGGATTGACCAATGCCCCAGCATACTTCATGTATCTCATGAACAAGGTTTTCATGGATTATCTAGACAAGTTTGTAGTGGTGTTCATCGATGATATCCTGGTCTTCTCGAAGAATGAGGAAGAACACGAGGAGCACTTGAGAATGGTTTTGCAGAAACTCAGGGAGAATCAGTTATATGCCAAGATGAGTAAATGTGAGTTTTGGTTGTCAGAGGTGTCCTTCTTGGGACATATCATCTCGGCAGGAGGAGTAGCCGTAGACCCTAGTAAGGTAACGGAGGTTCTAAATTGGAAGCCACCACAGACTGTCTCGGAAATTCGGAGTTTTCTGGGTTTGGCGGGATACTATCGCCGTTTCATAGAGGGATTTTCCAAGATCGCCAAACCAATGACAGAGTTGTTGGAGAAAGGAAAGGAATTCAAATGGACCACTGCACGAGAGGCCAGCTTCCATGAACTTAAGAAGAGACTAACCACTGCCCCAGTGTTAGTTATGCCTGACACCCAGAAGCCATTCTCGGTGTACTGTGATGCCTCGCGGCAAGGGTTAGGGTGTGTGCTAATGCAAGAGGGCCATGTGATAGCCTATGCCTCAAGGCAATTGAGGAAGCACGAGGAGAACTACCCTACCCATGATTTGGAACTAGCAGCTGTGGTTCATGCACTCAAGATATGGAGACATTACCTGATTGGGCAGAGGTGTGAGATCTTCTCTGATCATAAAAGTTTGAAGTATATCTTCACCCAACCTGACCTTAACCTTAGACAGCGTAGATGGTTGGAACTTATCAAGGATTATAACCTAGGAATCAACTATCACCCAGGAAAGGCAAATGTGGTAGCAGACGCCCTGAGCAGAAAGGCTTATGTTAGGATGATGACCCTACGGGAAAGACAGCCTGGACTGTGTAGCGAGTTTGAAAAACTTAACCTGGGTATTGTGTCCAATACAGAAGCAGTTGTGATGGAGGTGGATTCTACACTAGACCAGGACATAAGAAGAGGTCAGAAGGAAGACGAGAAAATATTGGAGATCAAACAACTCATTAAAAGGGACAAGGCCCCAGGATTTACGGAGGATGAGCAGGGAGTGGTGTGGTACAAGGGAAGGATATGTGTTCCGAACATTAGAACTATTCGAGAAACAATTTTAAGAGAAGCCCATGACTCAGCTTATTCTATTCACCCTGGAAGCACTAAGATGTATCAGGACCTCAAGGATCAATATTGGTGGTACGGGATGAAACGTGAAGTAGCGGAATATGTGGCCCTATGTGATACCTGCCAGCGAGTCAAAGCTGAACATCAGAGGCCTGCCGGATTACTCCAACCATTAAGAGTACCCGAATGGAAGTGGGAGGAGATTGGTATGGATTTTATAGTGGGATTGCCCCGAACCCAATCCGGGTACGATTCTATATGGGTTATAGTGGACCGGCTGACCAAGGTCGCTCACTTTATACCAGTCAAGGAGACATACAAGGGGCAAAAGCTCGCAGAATTGTACATGTCTAGGATCGTGTGTTTGCATGGGGTACCCAAGAGGATAGTATCTGATCGTGGTACCCAGTTCACCTCACGATTTTGGCAACGACTGCACGAGTCTATGGACACCAGATTGGACTTCAGCTCTGCCTACCACCCACAGACCGATGGGCAGACAGAAAGAACCAACCAGATTCTAGAGGATATGCTGAGGGCATGCGCCTTAAAGAATGGGAAGAGTTGGGATAAGAACCTCCCATATGCAGAATTCTCATATAATAACAGTTACCAAGCCAGCCTGAAGATGGCCCCTTTTGAGGCACTATACGGAAGAAAGTGCAGGACCCCACTATTCTGGAATCAAACCGGAGAGAGCCAAGTGTTTGGCCCAGAAGTCTTAAGGGACGCAGAAAGGCAAGTGCAGGAAATCCGGGACAACTTGCGGACCGCACAATCTAGGCAAAAGAGTTATGCCGACAATCGACGTCGAGAGATGATCTTTGAGGTTGGAGACTTCGTATATCTCAAGGTTTCCCCGATCAGAGGTCTTCGCAGATTCAAAGTCAAGGGTAAGCTAGCACCTCGATACATTGGACCCTTCCAAATATTGGAAAGGAGAGGGGAAGTGGCCTATCAACTAAATCTACCACCTCAGCTCTCTGGTGTGCACAATGTCTTTCATATCTCGCAACTGAAGAAATGCCTGAGAGTCCCGGAAGAGCAGCTGCCCATGGAGGAACTGAATATTCAGGAGGATCTGTCCTATTCAGAATACCCGGTCAAGATTCTCGAAATATCTGAACGGGTTACTCGGAACAAAAGGCTCCGAATGTGTAAAGTACAATGGAAGCATCACTCAGAAGCAGAAGCTACATGGGAAAGAGAAGATGATCTTATAGCAGAATTTCCCGGCCTTTTTCCCGATCTTTCCGAATCTCGAGGGCGAGATTCATCCTAAGGGGGGTAGGTTTGTGACGCCCGTTTTCCTTGTCGCGGCCCAGCCCAGCAGTCGCCCGCTTCCAGCCCAGCCCACCCCGTCCGCGCGCCGCTGCCCAGTGGGGCCCGCCAGTCAGCTCCGTCGTCTCCGCATCGCCCCGCAGCCCCGCGCGCGCCGTATCCGAACCGAACCCGCAGCTGCCGCGCGCCGAATCCGATTTCGCCGCGCCGTCCGCCCTACGCGCTGCGCCCCGCAACAAACCGCGCCTGCCTCGCCCATATATTCCCAGCAGCGCCGCCTTCTTTCCCCCTGCACACGCGCAAGAACACCCGAGAAGCCGAGCGCCATAGCCGCCGCCGTCGCCGAGCCATCCGCCGCGCCAAGCCCTCCCCGCCGCGTCCGAGCTCGCCGCCAGCTTCGCAGTAGCGGGAGGAACTCGTTTTGCTGCTCGCCGAAGTCTCTCCGCCGCCGGACCGAGTTCTCTCCGCTCGCCGGTAAGCGCCGCCGCCCTTCACCGTTGCTAGCAGCGCCCGAAGCTTCCCGCGGCCAACTAACCCCCCCTCCGGCACCTTATGTCCCCCAGGAAGCTTCCCCGCCCGTCGGATTCGCCTCTCCGCCGTCGCAGCCGGGTCCCCGTCGACTTCCGAGCGCCGCCGCCCGCCATTGTCGTCGCCCGTCGCCGTCAAGACCTCCCCGGCCGTCGACAAGCACCCGGTGAGCTTCCCCGTGCCCTCCCCGTTCGGTTGCGCCTTTTTCCCGAAGAGTTGGCGGTCGGTAGCGTTAGATTGCGTTTCTCCGGCGATCCTCCGGCGAGATCCGAGGCGGCGCCGCCGTGTTCCGATCGCCGCCGGCCTGTTTTTCCCCCAATCAATCTCAGCCGTCGGATCCCCTTTGAACGCTCCTGATTAGATCGCAAATACCCCTTCGCAACCCAGTAGGAAGCCGCCACGTGTCCTCTTTATCCAGTCAGCAGTCAAGACACCTCAGCGCGCCACGTGGATGTCCCTGTCCTACGTGGCAGAGCCCAGTCAGCAGTGGATGCCCAGTCAGCAGCCCAGTCAGCCTGTGACGTCAGCATTGCGCATTAATTAGGATTTTCAGTATAAAAAGAATTCCACCTATTCTCGGAAAATAGGGAGATTTGCAAGGAGACCCCTAGGCTTCACTGTTTTTGCATTTAGGCCCTTAGATAGTTCTGGATAATTGCAATTTGGCCCCTGGACTATAGGATAATTGCAATTAGGCCCCTGGATTTTAGGGTAATTATGTTTAGGTCCCTGAACTTTGCACTTAAGCCTCTAGAGCTATCTGTTTTACAATTTAGACCCTGCAAACTTTCAGAAAAGTCCCTGTAGAGTAGAATTAGTGTAACTTTTCCATACGACCTCCGATTTAGGTGATTTTCGCGCCCCCGAGATCGTAGCAGCGTGTACTTTCCGTTCATAGCCTTTTTAGAGTTAGTTTCTCCTGTTTAGTGTGTTGTATTTAGCTGTTTTGTTATTTCTTTCCGGTGTGTTCTTCGGCTTAGGAGGAGAGCAGAGTGACAGCATTCAAGACCAAGTTTTCGAAGATTCTGAGCAGCCAACTTACGAAGGCAAGTGTCCTTGATCACCTTGATTTAACCATAGATCATTATAGTTTACTTTTCCTTAGTTGCATGCTTGTCTAATTTTGAATCCCATGAATAGGGTTTACTAGAATTTGTATGGCCCTTCCTTGTAGCCTTTTTGGGGTTTTGGGTCTTGTAAAAGGGTAGTTATGCTAGTGCAGTCATGGATTAGAATCATTATGAATTTTGATTAATAACTATGGAACAAGTTCTTGGGAGAATTGATAATCTTGTAGTAACTTGAATTTAGGGATCCCAACTGGATGGCTAGTATGTGGTGGAGCTATACAGCAGGGTTTGGGTATGTTCTTGTGTGGGATCCTAAGGACCGGTTCTTGGAGTCTGTAACCCGGCAAAACAGCACAACCATGAGGCCTATATGGGTACGGCCTGGCTAAGTAATTAGTGTTCTTCGCATTCTGTAAGCACCAATGGTTGGTTCGGTGGCACAAGAGGGGGCCTCTGCAGTGGATGGGATCCCTGTTAGCGGTGAAACCTTAGTGGGTGCTTATAGATGTGAAGATACTTTGTAACAGCCTTGTAGTGAGACCCCGGCCATACACCCCGGAAGTGTAAGGCAAAAAGGGAATCACGACCCGTGGGTAAAGTGTGCAAACTCTGCAGAGTAAATAACTGATCGATCAGCCGTGCTCACGGTCAAGAGCGGCTTGGACTTCTTCAGGATTAGATGGGAACTTTAAGGGTTGGTTTGGGTAGTCGGGTGGTGGTACTCCCGATGAGTCGGTAGCCGGATATGGGATATCTGGTGAGTCTGGTAGTCGGATGGAATCCGATGAGTTATGTTCTTACATTGTTGAATAAAAATCTAGTAAATAGGATTGCTAGGTTGTTTGAGTCTGTTTTGGCTGAGCATAGTCGCAGTAAATTCCCAAGTTGAACTTTCCTTGTCAATAGCCTGCATGTCATATTTTTCCTCCACTTGCTGAGTACTTTATGTACTCACGCTTGCCTTTTCCCTACCCTCGGATGCTGCTCAGAAGGTGAAGTCTTCGAGGAAGTCCCGGGCGAGGACGCTGATTTCTAGAAGGAAGAAGGCGTTGATTGAAGACCATGTCCTAGGCTGGTGTTTCCCCCGGACAACGCCTGTGGATGGATGGGTGTTCCGCTGCCAATTGAAGATTTATTAGTATTTTCTTTCAGACCTACGGGTCCTTTTGTAAGGATTGTTTGCGTTATTTGAGACACAGTTTATGTTATCACTAATGACGTCGCTGCATGTATGTAAACTTGATCCTGGCATACATGTGGAATACATCTGGTTGTTTCCTTTAAAACCGGGTGTGACATGTAAGAACCTAGATGTTGGCATGTGTCAAAACAAGTAAGAATATGAGTATTTGTTGAGCGTGTGTTTCAAAGTTCTATCATTACAAGGCCCCACTTTTATATTTTGAATGTGAATATGCAAATATAGAAGCAGATAACCGTTCAATGTACCTAGAGACCCACTTGGAGTCTGAGTCAATTCCATTATATTGTCTAGGCCATGAATATCACCAGATGGTGTAGTAAAGTCACCTGCACCATATTCAACAAAACTTTAGACAACTTTACATGACTTCGCATTGAAATTTAAATACAAACCTGCATGAGCTAGGGATTCCCAATAACTACTCTCGCCAGGAGGCATATTTTCCTTGTTGCATGCGGTGGGTTGCTCAAAAAACGTTGACTTTGTCGTACCACTTATCGGCGTACATGACTCCGTAACAACATTGGGGATGCCTACAAACATAATGAACCAAAATTTGATGCACTAATTTGTTAAATCAAGTAGATATTATGCTTGCAAGTAATTTGTATGGGCACAACACCTCTTGCATTTGGAGTGCATCCTAGTTCGGGAAGCGCGGATTGCCCTGATCCCATTTGATCGTTCTGAAAAGTCACTGATTGATGCTTATCGACATCTACAAATGCGGCTTCAGCTTTCTTTCGCCGATATGCTTCACGACGCTTCTTTAGTATTTCATCTTTTTTCAGCACATACCGGTCCCTATCTCTTTGCCTCTTACGTTCTCTTGCATCTACGAGTGGTGGTTGTGTATCGGATGTCATAGATCCACCAACATTGCTATTGTTGTCACCAGCTAAAAAGGTACAACATGTAGTTGATCAACATGTAGTTAGTTATGGAGTATGAGACGGGATCTTTTCAAAGTAGTTGATCAACATTACCTGTGTTTGGGGTGTTGGTTAGGTAATTGAATGGCGAACGACCACCGCCTCGTTTCGAAGACGCCATAGATCCACCAACATTGCTATTGTGGTCACCAGCTAAAAAGGTACAACATGTAGTTGATCAACATGTAGTTAGTTATGGAGTATGAGACGGGATCTTTTCAAAGTAGCTGATCAACATTACCTGTGTTTGGGGTGTTGGTTAGGTCCTTGAATGGCGAACGACCACCGCCTCGTTTCGAAGACGCCATCTGCTATGAAGACAACAAAGGACCAATATTCCATTACAAGGTATGTATACTGCCAAGTGGAAAAGGGGAAACCATTGAACACCTAAGATGCTAAAATAAACAAAAGAGAGCATCGACAGGAGATGCCTGTAATTTATTTGTGTTTGCTGCTAATTTCTAAACCATGGTAAAAATTGTATGCTTATTTTCCTTATAAACTTGTAGCTCTGTTTATAGCTAGTAGCATCAAAGCTGTATTTAGAAACCAGTAGAGACGCATTCAACTCATGCTGCAAATAGACTTATAGTAACTCATGTTAATCACATACACAAAACAGTAATGAAGGTAGAAAGTATGATTTTTGCCCTAAATAAGATAGTTTAGACTGATATAGAAAAAAAAATCAAATCTGCAGATCTGACAGCAGGTACATGTTTTCTATGTTTACATGAATCAAGTAAATCACACTACTAATTACCTATACTTGCCATCATTCATCAAGAACATCATAATAATAGGAATGTGAAAACTGAAACGGCCGTCTGTGAAATGTCATCAGAACAATAATCTTGCTATTGGTGTCTAAGTCATATGTCCTCATGGTTTCAAATACATGCAGAACCAGCAAATTAAGAAAAAAAAAATCACACAATTATAGAAAATTTCTAAATAACTAAATCAATCATCCAAGTGACTGGCGAATTTCAAAAGAGTTTATATTTCAGCAATAAATCAACAAAAAAGAAGATAGCAAAACAGACCAATTGCCCAAACAATTTAAGTAAATCCGAACTGTCACTCAGTCACAATTATAGAAAATTACCTTTTCTGGTATGATGCTCGATATCCCCTTTTTTCTAAAATTGAAACATCTTACTATTGTCTGGTCTGTATTATGTCAGAAAATAAGGAATCAGCAGCAGCAGACAGATTGAACGCATGAGCATATTCTGAATTTTCGATGCTCAAATCAAAAGAAATATGTAACACTGTCTTTATAAGTTCTCTGGCCTTCCAATTGCTACCAGACAGCAAGCATATGGAAGTTTGGAGAAAACGCCAACTTCACAGACACTCGCAACTGAATACCTAAAAGGGCTTACATACCAAAAGTTTGCAGATTAAGGAATGAAAAACACTTTCTTTCTGGAGCATCAGAGGTGAAAAATCACCCACATTTCTATATAGACTCAAAAGAGAACAACAATGTATCTGTTCTTTCTTCTTGAAAACCCAAAAGAGAACAAAGCATGTGGAAACAAATGAACTAAAGAGTTTGTATATTAGCCATCCAACTATCCGGATACCCAGGCATTGTAATACCACTAATATTGTCGAAATAGTGATTCTACAAACTAACCTTCTCCACAGTGTGTAGTGGCAAAAACATTTATCAAACAGGAAGCAAACCTAGCCTCTAACTCAAAACTCAACATACGGAGTGTTCAGCAAATATATTCGTATAACCAACAAACAATGGGCTACCTTAAATCAGGGATGCGACTCTAACTACTTTTATGTCTTTTTTCCCTAGAATTCGTCGCATCTACAAGAACTTCTGGATTACAGTAAATCAGTGCCACCTAGCCTCCATCGTGATAATAGTATTTCCACCTTGTGCATCCAAGAATAGGATCCAGTTTACTTGCCTAAGGTACTTTCTCTCCTTAGTTGAACCATGCCAACAGAATTTGTGTAATCAAATAAGACGTTAAAGCTCAGCTATCGGACAGTTATAAGAAAAACTGGAGACTGTAAAGAGATTTCTTATTTTTGGATGTCGAGTTAAAGATGCATAATTGGGACACTTTAATAATGATAATCTCAGGTTAACCACTTCCATAGTTCGTAGACACTCCATATTTTTTTCTTAGAACTACAAAGTATGTTCTGTCTCATTTCGCAGGGATACCCAACTTACCAGAGGTGCATCCCGAGAAAAAAAAAATTCAATCCAAAGAGAAAAAGGAAACTGTGCTAAAAATAAAGGTTTCTTACAGGTCATACAAAGTAGATCACCATCTCCATAACAATCAGAAAGTTACCTCTTTGTTGGTCCTTGCTAAGACATCCCCTTCTCCTTCCACACTTCCAATATTTCAGAAGGAATCTAAAAAGGCAGAAGGGAAACATTGAGGCATAAACGAAACGAAACACCAGATCAGGCAAATAGACATACAAACACCAGATGAACCTTCTGTCTAACAAGCTCGATGTGCATCAATGCTCAGTTACGCAAATGTAGCTATGAGAGAAAATGGCTATCCGGGTTCTGTTCATCTATATAGGAATATAATGAAAATGGTGGAATACACACAATTAATGAATAGAATCTCGAAACCAATCACTACCACAACCAGGCCACTTTACACAAATTTGGCAAATGGCAAATCCAGACTGAACTCACTATAATGCGGTGTACAAAACCATAATCATCGCACATTTCATGAAAATATTGTAGCTTACATCAGAATCACTTCCGTTTCAGGTGTTAAGAAAAAAAAATCACACAAGATGGGCAAAAATTTCTATCAGGAATGAATTATCAAGTATCTGTAAGCAGTACTACCACTACGAGATCACACATCCTAACAATTCATGATCAGATTGCCTAATTAGATTTCCAGCTTGATTCCAGAACAAATCGAACGGCAACGAAAAACTAAATTGCTGCCGAGAGAGAGATAGACCTGAATTCCTCTATGATCGCTGGTCACCAGAGGAGAGCTGGGATGAACAGATCGGATCAGAGGAGATGGTTTTCCTCGGGAGTGTCGGAGGCCTGGACGGATCGCCACTCCGCGCCCGTACAGAAGAGGCGGCGTGATTTGCTTCCGTGAAAGAACGCAGAGGGATCTACGTTGGTGCGAGGCTTCGAGACGAACCGACCGCCGGGCAGGGGAGCCGAGAGGAACTTGACCACTGAGAGGGGAAAGGGAAGGAAGAAGGCGAGAGGCTTCGGATGCACGTCGGCAGGGGATCTCCGGGCGCGCAGTGGCGCCAGAATGGTGATGAGGATCACCGGGAGGCGGAGACCTGGCGGTAGAGGGGATCACAGCAGGAGGCCGTTGTGAGGCCGTCGGCTGCAGGCAGAGGATTCACTGAGCGGGGCGCCTCTGCCGGCTTACCCTCCCCGATCGCAGGCCGCCGCCGGCAGGCAGAGGAGCCGTCTGCGCACGTGAGGGTGATCGAGCGAAATAAAAGGAAGGGGGCGTTAATTTGTTGCGGAAAAGAAAAGGATAGGGAAAGAAGGCACGGCGGTAAAAAGGGACAGACGGAAAAGCTTGAGAGCGGAAGAAAACATTGAGGTGGGAGGAAGGATTCTTACGTTTTTTTTAAGTAGGAGAGAATTGCCTAGTGAGCGGACGAATTTTCCTTATCGGCCAATGAACGGCAACGTACGTCGAATTTTGTCATTTTTTGAAACCGCCGCCTAATTTTATCAAAGTAATAAAAATAAAATATATTGTAAAGAATAATTCGATATTTGCCTTCCACACCTTTACTCTTTTGGATGTCCAAAATCACACTAAGTTTTGACGTAAGACTAGAAACGCATGTCTACATGGAAGTTTGTCCACTGATAATCAGGTGATACGGCGACCTCGTGCCAAATGTCGTTAGGACCCGTTAGCAGGTCATCGTCGACTGCTCGTGCAGAATGCAGATAGTCGCTAGCGCCTGCTGTAGATATTCATCCATCCGCATCTTCATCTGCATCTGCATCCGCCGCTCGCCTGCGGTTGCACATGGTGGCGGTAGGAGGGGACAGCACAGCTCGAGATCGGCGAATCAGTGCATCTTTTAAACCCGTTTTCCGAAGCAAATTTAGTCTAGATCACGAACCGACGCTAATAATTCGTGATATATACTAATCACGAGGCAAAGCCAAGCCGGCGATCGTTTTTATGCTTAATCACCTGCAGGAAGCTTAGACAAAAGCTGTGCTTGTCTGCGTGCGTGCGTGCGTTGTCAACGGCCAACGGACGCCGCGTAGTTCTCCATGGATCTGTCGTCGCGTGGGGATTCCAGCTACGGCCATAAATCCAGCTTCAAAATGGAACACATTCTTTGAACAAGAAAGAAAAGAACACGCGAGAAATTCGCATGAACCTCGTTTGGATTTCAGATGAAGTAGCTCAGCTCCCTCTGCCCACTACCAATGTCTTATAGCTGATGTCTAGGAGAAGAGAGGGTAAAATATTAATATTAAGAAATAAGTTTTCAATATATATATATGTATGTTTATAGTTTTTTAAGGTCTTTCGAGACAATTATTGTCTAGGATTACTTAAAGAGTTAGCGTCTTTTATAAGCTTTGCCACATCAAATTTTTACATAGATGAATACTTAATTAATACCTAAAACATAACTGAAGATGGAGCATTGAGAGAGTCCTCACGAACATAAAAAGCTCTCACGCGTTCTGAACGTGGTCCAAAATGTCCTACATCATTTTTTAGACAAAAGAAATTATTTCAACCTCTGCATCGTCATCTCGCAGAAAGTTTAGGACAACAACAATAGTTATAGATAACAGCTGGTTTTTATTACTGTAGCATACAGAGGAGAGAAGTGGGTTAGAATATAGATAAAGCTGACATGAGGAGAATTTTACTAACGTGGAAGGAAATTTTATAGAGCTAGTCTTTGAAAGAGAGGAAATAAGAGATAGTTCTAATTATTATAAGATACTAAGAATTGAGATTAAATTTTTTTAAAAATATATTGAGAGAAATAAAGATAATAGCTATTTTCTATTATTGATTATGTACTCTGGTCTGCACCATTTTTTTAATCCATTCGAGGTGAGGTAAAAGAAACCTCTAATGTCAACGGACGATCTAGCTAACATCATGAAGCCAGCTAGTGTAGTCTCAATTAAGGTACTACGCATGGATGCACGAGCTACCATTAATGTAGTGCTTTTACATTGCACCAGCTGCATTAGCAAGCATCAGGATTAGTATACTAGTGCCACCCACTAGCCTGCGTAACTAATCACAGAGTGGCATCGGCACAGTTCGCCACGATCGCATGTAGTATATAAACAGCTAGCACAGGTTGACGAGGCTTGACATGTACTTCCAAGCGCGCCCCATAATCTGTTCGGCTCCTCCTCCTCCTCTTCCTTGTTCAGCTCAGCTCGGGCTGCAGATTGAGAAGCCGGCCGCCATGAGTTGTAGAGTCCTCGCTCGGTTGCTCCTCCTCGTCGTCTTCCTCGCGTGTTCTTCCGCCGCCCCCGTCGGCTCCTCGCGCCCTCTCGGTACGTCTGATCACTCACGTGATTTATTTTGGTCTGGGATCTCTGAGCGACACTAATTAACATATGGGATGGAATGCGCGCAGCTGAGGGCGACGATGCGAGGAAGCTGTGGTCCGCGGCCGCCGGCGGCATCGGGAAGAAGGTTTGGAACAGGCGGTCCTTGGGGACGAGGAGTTCGTTGCGGCCGCCGCCGCCGCGGTCGAACAGGAATAGGGCCAAGTCGAATCCCGCGCCTCCGCCGTCGAGGGTGTGATAACGATCGACCTGGTCGTACGTTTCCCCCTGTTGTGTAATTGTGTTCCATGGACGCCACGGTTGCTGCTTGCTACTGTTACTACCTAGGCGCACACACGTGTGTAGTTTGGACATTCGTGTATCTATCGCTATTTAAAAATAATAATCTGTTTTTCTTATCACAGCTACTACTTGCTATTGGTACAATCTTTTAAGTATACTAGTTTCTTGCGTGCGCACTTGAACGCTAGCGATAACAGTGTTGTAAAGTATAAAGTTATGTTTTATTGAATCTATGTGTTTTTTATGAAGTGTGAGGTAAATATTAATAAAAAGCTTTGTGGTGCATATTGTTAGGTTTTTTTTTATGTGCTTCATGACAAAAAAGAATGCAAACGGCTTTATTAATGGTGGAATTTTGAGTCTGCATTTTTTTTCTTGAAAGGTAGAGGATTTTTTTTTTACCAAGCAGAATATGATCGGGTTTTATCGTGTGGGATATACAGGCTATGTGAATTGAGAGGAGTTTCTTAAAATTTGTAAATGTGGTTCTTCCCTCTCGTTTATCGGTTTTTTTTAATTCATCTTGATATGAGCTGTATAAATGTATGCAGAGGAGGTAAAAGTTTATGCAGAATTAAGCACTTCCTCTGTTTGTTTCATTAAGTTGATCTAAGAAAAGGGTGAGCGAAGCAATCTTAATGGGGAAACATTGAAGAATGGTGAACTAAATGTTGTAATTTTCGTGTCTAGTAACACGGCAAAGAGAAAATTGTGTTGGATTAATGGTTGGAGTGAACAGGAAGCGACATGTATATCGGTTTCCATGCTAGCATATAAATATTTTGTTACATTGATGGTGAAGACAAGGTATGCATTTTTTTTTTTCATAGTGGCGTAGTGAATGATGCTTGGAGATGGTAAATCTAGTATTGTCGCAGATTAAGCGTACTACTGATTGTTAAGTTTAATACACTGTAACATGGATTTAACAGCCAATAGCACCAGAGGTACTACCGAATATGTTTATATACTTCTTATCTGGAATTATAAGAGCAGTTTTGGTGTCTACTTGTTGGTGGATGCTGAATTATACATTGTTGAGCTATACATGGCCGCCATTAGGGGAGCTTGACATTATTGTGCTGAAAGTGTCTAGGTTGAGGAGCACATGGTAATAGTGGTTGGCTATGGTTAGTTCCTTGATACTTTTGATGTTCTAACAGGATATATATACACATAATGTCACATGAGGGGCAGTGACAGTGCTCCGACCTATGGGCAGGACGTTAAGAGGCTGGCTAACACATGCCGGATAATATAGGTTCAAAAGCAAGCTCCAACAAAAAAAGGGAACACCAGGCTCTTTCCTGTGGCAAAAGACAAGCAGTGCTTCAAAATCAAAATGTGGTCATTGTTTTAGCTGGCTGTAGGTAGAAGAGGAAGGAATGATTAGCATCCTCGTGTTATAGCTGCAGGGACAATAGTAGAAAAGTGGTATGTGACTCAAGTAGCCTTCATTGTTTGTTTTGTCATGTATGAGGAGCTTTGAGCTCAGACGCTTTTGCGGGTCCACTTGTGGCTTGCTGGGAAGTACCTCTGCGTGGATACACAATAATGTAACAGTATTAGTATTAAGATTGGTCGTAAAAGGCAACATGTAAATTGTAAGGTAGGAGGAGGGTTATTTCATACTGCTAGGTTGCCAAGTGGAGCGATGGGTCGCTCGCTGCTTTGGGAGTATCATTTTTGTTCTTTTTATGGGTGTTATTGTCCTCCTAGGCAAATAGGAAAGTATATGTGTAAAATTGCGTCAATAGGATGAAGGTTTAAATGCATAAGGGATTAGGTAGTGAATAGAAGAAGCCATGCTTGCCTTTGCAGTATACGTGTTATCTTGGAATAGTCTTTTTCGAGTAGAAGAATATTTAGGCGAACCAACAACATCTATGCATGTCATAGAGATAAACACTCAGTATAGTATGCAATAGAATGATGAGCATATTTATTTCATGTGTATTGCTGATGGATAGTTACGGGAATTCAGTTTTCTTCAATGGCGTTTCACCATGTTCCAGTGAAGGGGGAGCAGTCTGTAGCATAAATTTAGTATATTGGTATTATATCACAATAAAAAGTTATTTTATGTGTTTATATGTTATTTAATAGGATACAAGAAAAAATGCATTCTTACAATATCTGTTGGTATGTTTTCGGTAGCCGTTTTTTCAATCTCTGATTCTAATGAAGGTGTGATGTTTCTGGATCTAGATGGTATGGTAGAATCGGGTAGAGTGGCATAGGAATCGATAGGACAATTCTGTGTTTGAGATGTTAGTTGGGTGCTTGATGATGTTGGATAGGTGAGTGCATGAATCAACATCTGGGAAGCTGCTGGATGTTTATGTTAGGCATCTCTTGTATGTGGAAGTGCATGTTGTCTCCCATAAGAAGTAATGATAGAGTTGACTTGATATGATTTTTGGAGATTATAGTAGCTGTGATCTGTTAAGGTAATTGCAAAAGTGAATTTTAAGGATACTATGGCTGCAATGTCCGGTGGTGTGTCATTTGCTAATCTTGCTGTTCGTAGGACCTGCTGGACAGGTTTACCTACAATACGACGTGCAACCTCGCCAAAAGCTATCATTTCAGCTTTAGCGGTTCCATCATTGCCAATGAAACACAATTTGTATCTACATAAGTTGATTTGCACAAGGTATCAATCGGTGCAAACTTAGTTGTATAGTAAGGAAAGGTAAAGTGATTCTTACTTGAAGCGGTAGCCTGTGCAGGAGCATGCGTTGCACCTGTAACCATCACCATTTGGTATGTAGGCTCGGCTGCATCTATTACATGATGGGAACCACACCACGGAGTGGTTAACACTAGGCGGACGATAGTAACAGTACAACGGTATCCACCTTTCTATTATTGGTATTGTTCAGTGATTGTTAGAAGATGAAGTCAACAATGGAAGAATGATTAGTTATGATGTGTTATTTAGAGATAGGAGGTAGAATTATGGTGGGAAGAATAGCTGGCTAAATAGGCAGTAGGAATGAAAGGATGCACATTGTATATCGGGAAGTCGTATGGATCTATTGCTTCTAAATCGTTGAACTACTTATCTTCGAGTTGAAGTGACGCTCGTAGCGGCACTGCTTGTTCTGTAGAAGCAATGATACGTTTGATTGGCAGCTGCTGATTGTGTACGCTGTACATGAATGTTTGTGAATAAATATGTAGCAATAGTGCAAAAGAGAGTGGAATGGAGAGTGACATAGGGATGTCATGTACTGGTGTGGAGCAGTTTTAGTATTGCATACATGTTATAAAATTGTTCAGCTTCTAAAATTGTGGGATTGAAATACCAGCGACATGCAGTATTTCCGCTCAAGTATTCTTGACCTGTTTAAATTAAGGAATTTGAAGTGCTATTGTGTGATCGTGAAGTAGTAGTAGCTGTGTGTAAGATTATGCTTACCTGCATAGGTTTTCATGAGATTGCTAACAACAAGAACAATAATTGGCTTAGCTTGTTCTTCATTGTAAATGTCGTTGATGTTAAATTCAGTGGCTCGCTGCCCCCACAGAGTTAACCTGACCTCAGCATTGCTGTGGGTAAAGAGAGTTAGTTATGTATAAAATCTTATTGGTTGTATCTGTGATGAAGCGGTGCAAATATTAGTATATGACATCGAAATACCTGAGATCCCTAAGTACCACATCTCTGTTTAGAGTGGGTATTGGTTGATTTGGGAGTTGCACGAAGCGTGTGTCAAACTTTAGTGATTATGGCAAGGACATCTGTAGCGATTGGTTCATCTTGGGCCGGCCCCGTCTGCTGCTCGCGCCCTCTCTGTACGTCTGATCACTCGCGTGATTTATTTTGGTTTGGGATCTCTGAGCAACGCTAATTAGCATACGGGATGGAATGCGTGCAGCTGAGGGCGACGATGCGAGGAAACCATGGTCCCCGGCCGTCGGCGGCATCGGGAAGAAGGTTTGGAACAGGCGGTCCTTGGGGACGATGAATTCGTCGCCGCCGCAGTCGAACAAAACGACGTTCATGCCGAGGCTCGCGCCCCCGCCGCCGACGGTGTGATAACGATCGACCTGGTCATTTCTCCCTGTTGTGTAATTGTGTTCCATGGACGCCACGCCATGGTTGCTGCATGCTACTGTTACTGGCTAGGCACACACACGTGTGTAGTTTGGACGTTCGTGTGTATCTATCGCTATGCAAAAAAAAAAAAAACAATTTGTTTTTTTACCACAGTTACTAGTACTTGCTACTGGTACTGTCCATCTCTGTAAGTATATACGTGTGTTATTTGGACATTCCTGTATTTGTCGCTATGTAAAATGTCAATTGATATGTTTGTTTCGGTATGCCCTTTTTCCCCTATTTTTTAATCTTAAATAAAAGAAAAAACATGTCATTAATGATGAGGAAATTTTAGGTTCACTGGTTTTCGCGAAATTAATCTGATGCCATTGGCTTCAAAACTATTTCGGTCCATGCCACTCTGCCGAGCAATTCAAAACTTATTCAGTCCATGCTAGTATGCCACTTCGCCGAGCAGGAGACGAGATGTATTTCAGTAAAGACGTTTGACGGTGCCAAATCATCTAGGTGCCTTATCGACATTTTTTTTTTGTCGTAAAAAAAAGTATATGTTGCAGTGCTACAGACACTACCTCCAGCAACACCGTTTGGATGACTGTCATATGTCCTTAACGTGAATCTCAAAGCGGTAGACAAAGTCCAAATTGAAAATTATCCTTCATGCTTATTGCTTGACATATATGATTAGCTTAAGTGAGTCTCGTTCACTGTTTTGAGATCCACGTTAGGAACATGTGGCAGCTGTCTAGACGGGTACTACATGAGGAGACGTCTACAACATCGTTGTATAGATTTTTTTTTTCTTTGTCTCTCCCTTCTTTCTCTCTTGCATGCTCTATGTTCGCTTTCATTCTCTTCCACCTCGTGCACAGGAGCACACTGCCACCCAAAAATCTATCGCATGAGAGCACATGATCGTGCTAGACCTCGACTAGGCCACTGTCGTTATGGACTACCACCGCTGTGGATGGCTAAACGTTTTTGCCCTAGGGCGTCAACGATGCGCACCGCCGAGGCCTGTCACAGATGTAGCGCGCATAGCTGTAGCATATGATAGGGCAGCAGATCGTGTAGCAGCCTATTTGTATAGGGCCGGATTTGGTGTCAACGATATGGTGGGTGGCACCATAGCGAGCTTGAGGATGGGGCCATGGCAGCTCGGCGGCCCTCGAATCCGCCTCCCTCCCCCCAACTCTTTTTGCCGGCGCTAGCACCACCTCCCTCCATCAACATAGCCTCATTCTCTATCTCCATTGTCCCAGCTCCCATCATTCCCCGCCGCCCATCTAGTCTCTCCCCGCATCTCTAGCACTTGGAGTGGCTTGGATAGGGTGGGATGAGGGACAAGGAGAGAAGTGACCGATGCTAAGGGCTTGGCCGAAGCTCAGCAGCACTGCCATTGGTATGGTTGGGGCTTCTTAGTACGCGTTAGAGAAGGGGATAGGGAGAGAAGGGGATGCAAAAGGCATTATGGAATTTTGTAGCCCTTAGACGCTTGAGTGTGGGCGCTAACTCAGCGATACAATAACAGCCAAAGATGGCAATGGCATGAGCCTAAAAAGTTTTGGAAAAGTGTAATAGAAACGATGGCAATAATCACGAAAAGCAATGGCAATAATCAAAAGTGTAATTGAAACGATGGCATAAAATTAATTTATGTGGTGATTATAAGTGCTGCTTATGACGTCTCCCACAATACAGCTAGTTATTTAGTTGTCAAAATCAGATTTTTATCTATATGGAGGAGAGAGTAACAATGAGAGATAAAAGTTAGACTATTAATAGATAGTCTACCTATTTAATCTATTGAATGTGTGCCTATATAAATTTTATATATAATGCTACATTTAAATTATTGAAGATGTCATTTATAGTATTAACTATTAGTGACATATAACTCTTATAGATAGTAGATGTTTCAACTGTTGGAGACACTCTTATTTAGGCCTGGTTTGAACACGAGAACTCTGTCCATTTGTACGAGAATTGAACCGTTTCATATTCCGTTTGCAGAGAGATACACGCACAGGAGCATCTGTGGCCTGCATGCGGTTGCGTATGGAACGGTAGGAGCAGACAACACAGCTCGAGATCCGCCGATTAGTACATCTTTAAAATGTTTGTCGAGTCAAATTTAGTATAGATCACAAATCAACACTAACGATGCATGATTACCATGCAGCAAAGTCCACCATATAAGCGAAGTGACTATGATTATTTAGTTGCAAGGATGCTTATACAAATTAACAGCCGACGGATGCTACATAACTTTCCATGAATCTGTCTCTATACGGGGATGTCGTATACGGCCACTCCACCGGATACTACTCCTACAGTCCCAGTATAATTTTAAATCCACAGGCGCACAGACTAAGAAGATACTAAGAACCTGTTTGGTTCATAACTAATTTTATTACCTATTACTATCTAAAGTTAGTCTTGCCATACTTTTGTGATAATAAAATTGACTAATTAATTTTTCATAAATTTTAGCAAAATATTGTATTTATGGCAAGTGAGCCAGAGACTAAAAAAGCTAGGCAAATAAGAACGATGATAGCAACCAAATACTAGTTATCAAAACTTTAAACTTAGACGTGACAAATATAGTTACAATATAAATATGCCCTGGCCTAATTCTAAAAAGAAGCTAATAATATCAGACTACGCATACTCCTGTTGAATGGGATGGTACAACTATTCATCTACTTTCTCAACATTGAAAATAGGTTATGGAGTTAAAATATTACAATAATTAGTCTGGGAACCTACCATGAACATACAGTGAACCAATGCATCTGGAGAAAACAGACTTAGATATGCTGCAGGATCATTGATGCTTTTATTTGAAATGCAAAACAATGAATCTAACATCATTAGCTAATCCCAATTAAAAAACCGCGCGCGAGCTGCAATTATTGTGCTAATACATTGCACCGGCCGCATCACAGCAAGCAGGACTGCACAGTAGTATACTGCTACCGCCTACTAGCTAGCCTGGTTAGTTCCAGATCGGCATCGATCGGCAGTTCGACACCCTCGCATCGATCCGATCGGCGGCATGTACATATACAGCACAAAGTAGACGATGCCGCGGAATCTATTCCTCCTCCTCGTTCAGCTCAGGCAGCAGGTTGTCAAGCTCCGCCCCGCCGTCATGTATCGCAGGCTCTTCGCTTGGCTGCTCGTCCTCGTCGTCCTCGTCCTCGTCTGTTCTTGCGCTGCCACAGTCTGCTCCTCGCGAACTCTTGGTACGCCGTCTGACTTGCATAAGTAACTCTGGTTTGGGATTTCTGCTGAGAGACTCTCTCTAACTACGTACGGGATGCAGATGCGGGCGGTGATGCGAGGAAGCTATGGACCGCCGGCGGCGGCGGCGTTGCGACTGCCGGCAGGGGTTCCCGCGTCGGGAGGAAGGTTTGGAACAGGCGGTCCTTGGGTGACAGGTCGTCGTGGCTGCCGCCGTCGCCGCTGTCGAACAGGGCCACGGCGATGCCCGCGCCCCCGCCGCCGTGGGTGTGATGTCGACTTGGTCGCCGCTAAGCTTCCGTTATTTGGGCACAGTTGCTGTTTACTGCTGTTACTGTCCGTCTCTGTGAGTAGTGTATATGTGTGTTATTGGGAGTTTGCAATGTTGTTGCACTGTCGCTATGTAAAGATTGTTATTTGTGTTTGTTTTGACACTCTTTGTATTTGAGATTATATGAATCATTATCACATTTATGATCATTTTACATGGCTCGAAAATCTGTGAGTAAATAAGTCGCTATGTAGTCGTCTGAGCATGGTACTTCTTTTAAATTTGATTCACGACTAGTTGTGAGTCCCTTTTCACAGGAAGTCGTTTAATTTCAAGCGACGCAGCTATGCAGAGTCCATTTATCTGTCATTCATATTCTGCAACATTATTAGAGGTTTTAAAATCTAATTGGACAACACCTTGGAGCGTGAGCAATCCATCAAAGAAGAGCTTCCAGTGATCTTCGATCATGTTCGACCTTGTTTCTTTAACGCTTGTCTATTCGGCGATGAAATCCGCTAACTCTTCGGATTTTACGCTTGTGCGTGGTGCGTAGCTTACGTCGAACTCATTTAGTTCTACCGTCTATTGCGTGATTCATCTAGTAGCTTTCTGATTGCGTATTACATCCTTCAGTGGATACGTCATTATGACGGTGATCCTGTGCGGTTGAAAGTAGTATTGTAATTTCTGGGAAGACATCAAAACTGTACATATCAGCTTCTGTACTTGCAGGTACCATAGCTTAGCATCGTGTAAAACCTCGCTTACGTAATAAACAGGTTTCTGGACCTTAGCCTTTTTCTCGGGGCATTCCTGTTCGACCACCAGTACCGAGCTTAGAACTTGTGGGGTAGCTGCAATATACAAAAAGAGCTCCTCTTTTTTGTTAGGTAGTGTAACGATTAATAGAGACGATAAGTACATTTCTAAGTCCTAGAAGACGCACTCCGCTTCTTCCATCCACTCGAACCAATCTTGTTTCTTCAACAGCTTGAAGAAAGACATCCCTCGCTCTCCCATCTTGGAAATGAATCGACTAAGAGCAGCAATGCAACCTGTTAGTTTCTGGATCTTTTTCAGTATTCGAGGTGATTGCATCTGGTCAAGAGCCTCAATTTTGCGCAAGTTGGCCTCAATGCCTCTACTCGACACCAGGAAGCCGAGAAGCTTACCGGACGGCATGCCAAACGTGCACTTTTCATGTTTGAGCATCATGCGATACTTCATGAGGTTGTCGAATGTTTCTTTGAGATCGTCAATCAATGCACTTTCGGCTTTTGATTTGACTACAACATCATCGACGTATACTTCTACATTGCCCCCGATTTGGGGTTGCAGACAGTTTTAAATATTCCTTTGATACATAGCACTAGCGTTTTTTAAATCGAAAGGCATCTTTACATAACAAAATACATTGAAAGAAGTAGTAAAAGCAGTTTTCTCCTCATCCTCTAATCCCATGCTAATTTGGTGATACCTCGAATAGTCATCTAGAAAACATAATAACTCGCAGCCTGCCGTAGAGTCGACGATCTGGTCAACGCACGGGAGAGGAAAAGGATCCTTGGGGCAAGCCTTGTTGAGGTCGGTGAAGTCAACACACATTCTCCATCTGCCATTGGTCTTCTTGACGAGGACGGGATTTGCGAGCCATGTAGGATGACGCACTTCTCGAATGAAGCCCGCCTTTAGGAGCTTATCGACCTCCTCCTGGATGGCCCACATCCTGTCTTTCGCAAATCTTCGCTGCTTCTGCAGCCAGTTTATGCTCAATCACCTCCTTGGGGACCCCAGGCATATTGAACGATTGCCATATGAACACTTCTTGGTTTTCCTGGAGGAAGGTGACGAGCTCGAGTTCCTATTTGGGGTTAAGGTTCAGATGGGTCGAGGGGCACTGCCTTGATGCAACCATCGGTCTTTTTGTTGTCCCAACCTCTATTGCTCTCGCGTAAAGCCTTTTTTTTACACGACAGGAAAAGCTGGATCTAAGTGTTGGCTAGGTAAACGCCCGTCGGTTCTAGACAATCTTATTTTTCTGTACACCGTCGTGAGCCTTGCCTTTGGCGTTGTCGGATTTGGTAGCGCTAGCCAGACTTACGAGCCTGGAGTCTTTGGCCTCGACAATACCTTGCTGCCTTAGAATTTGCGTCCTTAGTAGCGATGGCCACTCGACTAAAGTGTTCAACTATATCCAGGCTTTGCTTCTCGCATCTGACTGCTGCGCGCTGATCTCCTTTAACCGTAATGGCCCCATTGGGACCCAGGATCTTGAGTGCTTGGTAGGCATAGTGAATCACTGTCATGAACTTGCCCAGCATTGGGCGGCTTAGGATCACATTGTACGCCGTCTTGAAGTCTGCGACATCAAAGGTCAACTTTTCTGTGCAGAAGTTGTCGGGCGTGCCAAACGTGACCGGCAGCTTGATTTGGCTGAGAGGCATGGTTGATGAGTTGGGAGTTATGCCGTGGAAAGGCACGACTCCAGCCTTAAGCTCTGACCTTTGGATTCCCATCTTGTGCAAGGTCTTGGAGAAAATGAGATTGTGTGAACTACCTCCATCAACTAGAGTTCTTGAAACCTTGATGTTGAGTATGGTCGGTTGAACTACGACCGGGTATCGACCAGGATGTGGTACCGCAGTCAGATGGTCGGTTTGATCAAAGGTGATTGGCTGTTCTGACCACTTGAGATACCAAGTGGGCCCACTTAGGGCTAGGTTGACTTCTCGCTCGACCGCCTTGTACTGTCTCTTAGACTCGTACGTGGTAGATCCTCCGAAGATGTGCTTGTGGTCAGCCTCGTGGAACTGGGGCTCATCACCCTCAACATTAGGCTTAACCTGCTTACTACCACGCTCAGCATTTGCCTTGATCTTCTCATCAAGTTTCTTCTTGAATACAAAACACTCGTCAAAGTTGTACTGGTTGCTCCCATGGATGGGGCACCACTTTCCACCACCTCGACTGAGGCCTTTGTTGTTCCTAGTGTTGCGCGATTTGTTCCTATCGACCGCGGCTATAGTCGTATCGGGACCCTTGCGCTTGCCACTGGGTTTGTTCTTCTTTCCTCTGTTCTTTGAGTAGTCGGGTTTGTCCTTGCCAGATTGGAGGTTCTTAGCGCGCACCTGCGCTTCCACTTATTTTGCGCACTTGTTAGCCAACTCAAAAAGCTCTATAACCGTGCGGATCTTCCGAGTAGCCATCTTTCCATACAAGTCTATGTCCTGAACACGTCATTTGAAGGCGATAATTACCGATTCATCTGAGATGTTCGGGATCGTGTTACGCTTGTCATTGAACCTACGGATGAAATCTCGAAGAGATTCGTTGTCGCCTTGGTGCAGCTGATGGAGGTTGTTCTTTGTTCCTGGGCACTCGAATATGCCTTGGAAATTGGCTATGAATTGAGCCTTGAGTTCTGCCCATAAACGAATCGAGTTGGACGGTAAGTTTAGCAACCAGGACCTTACGAGTCCATCAAGAGTGGTTAACAGGTAATTGCCCATTACTCGATTGTCACCACCGGCTGCTCAAATTACAGTAGTGTAGATCTGCAACCACTCGTTGGGATTGATCTCCCCGTCGTATTTCTGAATTGGGCCTGCTTTGAAATTCTCAGGCCACCGAATCGACTGGAGTTCACGTACGAAAGCCTCGCAGCCCTCGTCAAACTCTTCAGGAGTAGGTGGTGGAAGACTGCCACGCCTGTCTCTCCAAGCGGGGGAATCATATTAACCATCTCATCCTGTAGATCTACGGTCGTAGTAGCGAAGATCGTCTTCACGGTGTTCCTCACGACAGTTTTCGATCGCCATAGGTAGATCACGCCGGTTGTGAGGAATACGGTTCCTCAGATCTTCCTGATGCCCACGCCTATGGACAGGGCAGCTACAGTTTGACCCACAATATCGTTTTTGGGCTCGATCACTTGAGCTTCCCGTCTGGGATTCCCCTACTCGAGAGCGTTCTCGCCCGTGGCTCCTCGAGCCGAGACAGTTCTGATTGGGGTGGGGGGTTGGAGTTGCGGGGATTGTTTGCTCGAGCGACTTGGTTCTGAGCCGCATTGAGTAGGATCTTGACTTGATTGACCATAGGAGTCAGTGGATTCACCGGATTCAATCCTGGAAGGGATCTAAGAATCAGATGAGCTCCTTGCACGTTAGCATCTGGAGTACTGAATATGTCGCTACTGAGGCTCAGTTACGGTCGAGCCGATGAAGCCTCACGATGACTGTTTGGAGGGAGCTTGTCTCTTAAGCCGTGGGCTGTCGCGGGTGTAGGTACACCCACCGAAAGTCATTGGGAGAGGCTAGGATGCATCTGCCTTCCCGTGGTCCGCCAGTGAAGGGCCGTGTCGGGTGCACGTACTGCTCCAGATGCGGATATTTCGAGTGGTAACTCGACGCCAGTATTGTTCGAGGGAAGTGAGTGGTATTTATAGGTTAGAGATCCAAATTTAGCCGTTACCTAACCACCCACTTTTTCTGTTAACACCGGATGATCCAGTAAGTATTTTCTCAGTCACCAGACAATCCAGTGAGAAGAAAAATCAGAGCCCCACCATGCCAACTGTGATTAGCCATTACGTTGAGAAATAGTCTGGTGTAGGCATTCGGTGAGAACACCATTAACATCGGACCATCAAGTCAGTTGGCCTTCAATTTTCTAACAACTCCAACCTTCTCTGCAAGAATTGCTCCAGTGCTCGTTTTGTCCCATCACCGGACTATCCGGTGAACAGAGTAACTTTAAATTGTCCGAAGCAACCTCTTTGCAAGAATTGCTCCGGTGCTCGTTTTGTCCATCACCGGACCATCCGGTAAACTGAGTAACTTTAAACTGTCCGAAGCAACCTCTATGCAAAAATTGCTTCGGTGGTCTTATTTTTCTATCACCGGATAATCCGATGAGTTCAACTTCAATTTCTCTAGAAAATTTTGCTTTTGTTGAAATTAGTCTTGTGCTCTAACTATACTATCACCGGACTATCCGGTGTCACACTTCTCAAAACTTTGGCCACGTGTCACTGAGAAAAGATTCCGGTGAATACCGCACTTACACACTGGATCATCATGTGTACTTAGTTGTCTTTTGTTCTAGACCAAGAGACAATGATTTGGTGAGAACAAATTGCACATTATCAGACTATCCGGTGGGGCTAACTCCACCAAGCTCGTCCAATTCAATCTTTTCTTGAGCTCTAACTTCACGACAAGTGAACAATGGGTTTCTATGAGCTACCTAATGCTAGAATTTCACAAGTGTACATTAAACCAAGTCTAGACTCAACTAAATCAAGCTACTACTCTTAGCTTCTCTTTATAGTATGGTCAAAAGACTAAGAAAGAATACTTATACTACTCTAAGTGTTCTTCATCTTATTTGTGACACTTAGCGCTAGAAGATCCTTAATCTTGATGCATATCTCCTTTGATCGTTCATATAATCAACTTAGGGACCAACAATACCCAATCATCATTGTGAACTAAAATTTTTGATACCCTTCAAAATAAATTTGTTAATCACAATGATATGGTTGTCATTAATCACCAAAATACTTACCACTTATCTAGTAGCCTAAATGCTACACTTACTCAAGAACGACTAGTATCTAATTGGGGCATTTGCAAATACCTCCTTAGTTTTTTATTTTTTGCAAAGATGCCACTCGAATGACAGTTTTAATGGTATTTTTGCAATTTTCTAGTGGTAAGCTTGTAATAACACCAGGAGTAGTGGTTCTTTGCAATTGCCCCTATCTTTGTATTCATCTTCTTTGTCTTGGTGGATAAGATGAAGGACTCTCTATCGACTACGACTGTATAGGAGACGGCATATCAACCCTACATAAAGAATGGACCCAAGCCCTGAAAAAAAGGGGAACTGATGCATCTGTAACTCGACGCAAGCATCAAGATCATAGGAGATACTCGACGACGTCATCCTTAGTTTAGTTTAGATCTGATCTGCTCACTGTAATAGGTCTAGATATATTACTTATACTCGAGAGAATACATATACATTATCATCCATACAGGACGTTCCAACTAAGGGCCCAAACCTGTCTAGAAGACATCACGTGTCTCGCTTCATGTTCAATCTCTGATCTTGAAGTTACCCCAACCAATTACGGACATATTGTCAAGACTAATCTTCAACATGTCAAAAACCGTTCGAACTCTTCGAAAAACGTTCGGTTTTCCCGATTTACCGAAAACATTTCTTGAATTTCATCAAAGTTCAACAAAAAAAATAAATAACTCAATCTTGTAAAATCAATAACTAATTAATCTGAGCTTCAAATTAAGTTAAACAAATTTTGTTGATTTCTTGTAACATGATATACATGATAAAATTATTTATACTCATGAAAAATCTGAATATTTTCTATAAGAAAATGTATTTGCTAAAACTAGTTAAATGCATAATTCATTTTTTGCTAATCCAAAAATCATGAAACCAATTTTTTAGTCTTCTTACATGATCCTATATTTTTTAAAAATATGTGAACTCTTGAAATAGTTATTGTAACATGCAGGATTGTGTAAATGTGTTGCAACTAGATTAATTCATAACTAACTCGTCGTATCTCCAAAATTAGTGAAACTACTTTTACGAGTTTATTTATACTATACTTTATGTAGGAAAAATAATGTTAAACATGAAAAAAAATTAATTACAGTGATGTTTCTTAACATGTTCAATTTATGCTTGTGAACTTTGTACAAATCATAAAGAAATTAATTAACTCAAAATGAAGTGAAACAAATTTTAAAGATCCTCTTAAGATACGTCATACACAAGAAAAATATGTGTTTACATGTTAATTTTTTTCTCAACGTAATGAACCAAATCATCATACTCGTACAACCCATTTCAATATTTTTATTTTCAAACTTTCTTCATATAAAATATGATGCAAACGATTTTATTTTAAAAAAAAATCACAAAGGGTCTTAGAATTATCTCTAATATTTTTTTTAAAAAATGTATTTTTTTATATTTTTTTATCTTAAATTTCGAAATTCGCTCGGTTTAGGAATTCTATGCGTCTCGACTTGATCAAATTTCATGAATTTCTACTAATATTTGTCGCATTTGTGAACCTGCTCTGGGGACGGACTCGGCCGGAACGCGGTCCGCTAAGAGGGCGACAGCGTCCCGGGCCTCCTCACGGCCTGGCCACGCAGCCTACCCATCCGCCTGGCAGCGATGTAGCCCATCTTCCCCATGACCGGTGTCTCCTTGGGCTCTGAAGGCTATATCTCCCCGTCGGCACTCGGCGCCTCGCCGGCTGTGCAGATGGCTTCCGTCCCGTCGCCACTCGGCTCTCGTAGCTACAAAAGTGGGAAATATCTAACGTCGCGTTTGATACGAGGGATCGATGTGTTATTATCGCAGCTGCTGCATGCCTGCACGGGGTGATTACCGGCAGATATTTCGGAGATCTAGGACGGAAAATCTTGAAGGATTTCGGAAATCTAGGACGGGAAAATCTGGAATCTAAACTGAAAATTAGGAATATCACAAAAGGCAACTGTGCGCTCAAGGAAACTATTCCACGATGGCATGGCATCTTGGGGATAACTTCAGATTAGAAAATTCTCAATCATATTTTTTTTATTTCATTCTATTCTCGATTCTTTTTTATATTTTCATTCTCTTTACTTTCTCTTATCTCTAACAGTTTCTTTTTGAAAGTATTCGTAAAGAGAAATAAGAGAGAATTTCGTTTTAAAGGGAATCCCTTTGTGACGAGAACTGTAAAGAGAAATCGTTGAAACGTTGAAAAAAAATTTCTTCGTGAAAAATTCTAGACCTGACAAGAATCAGTTGGAATAGTCTTACAACTTACGAAAATATCTATGACGAATATTTATGTCTTGTTTGGATGGCCAAATTCCCAGTCTACCCGCTTGGATGGGCTGAGGATGTGGGATCATGGATGTTTCATATTCCTCTTTAGATTCTTTTCGATGTCTATGAAACGGTGGAAAATATAAATGGCAAATCCAATTCATATGTATCGATGCCCATGTTATCTATCAGGTGTACATGATGGTGGTAATCACACTTGGTGGCTTTGACTCCACGTTTGGACCGAATTGACTAGGTGACATATTGCCTAGGACATTTTCAAAGGTTGTTGGCATTATATTGTTATACATGTCCTTAGTCATTCCATATTCTATATAAAAAAAGGAAGCCTAGTTAGCTAAACCAAGTGAAATTCTCAGGTTTTTCTTTTTCTTTTCTTCTTTTTATATAAAAGTGTCTTATAAGGGAAGCAAACGAGTAGCTAATTTCAGTGGTTTTGCAATTTTGGCCAGAATATGTTATATGTATTTTTTTTTCTATTCTTGGTGTGGCAATGAAGAGGACAAGTCACCTTTTCAATTTTAGTGTAGAAAATAGGACTATTTCCGTTGAACGAACAAATACAGGGACAACAGCGTGAAATTACCCTTCTTCGTTTCTCTCTCCTCGTCGCTGCCAGTCCCTACCCCACTCGCCCCATAACAAAAAATCGAGCTCCACTCCAACAAACAACCACCGCAATCTCCCCCTTCGCCTCGTTGCACCGCCTTTTCGTGGAAGGATTTCTTTCCCCACAGAGAATCTTCTCTATTGCCCTCCTCCTCGGATTCCTCTTTCTCTCTCTCTCTCTCTCTCTCTCTCTCTCTCTCTCTCTATTTTCTTCTCCCTACTGACTTGCTTTGCTTCTTTCTCTCTCCTTTCGCACCTCGCGTTTGTTCTTGTTACCAGCGGTCAAGAACGCCTGACGCAGGGCTGTCCGGCCGGCGGCGCCATGTGCGTGGAGGACCTGGAGGACGCGGAAAGGCTCGGTTTTGGAGAGGCGCCCCGGGCTGAGGAGCCCGCCGAATTTCCCCCAGCTCAGGTAGGTGCCCACTATTCTGTGCAAAAGATTCGATTTTGCGGTGATAAGTTAGTTCTTTAGATGAAATTTTCGCTGTATCTGTGAATTTGATACCTTTATGTCGGTTCATTTGAGTGTTTGATCACGGTATGAATGCTGGATTGAGAAGGAAGCAACGATTTTATTTGCTTCAAGTATACGCCTCTGATTTATCGAAAAAGTATACACCTCTGATTGTCCATTTGCCTCTTTTTCTTGAAATATGGGTGATGTTTCTGTTTAATTGTTGCTAATGGAGGTGGGGAATAGAAGGTGATTTGAATTGTTCAGCAGGACGGAGTTAAATTTGTTGCATTACAGTTGTAGTGCTTGGTAGGTGTTTTCTGGTGAGCGGTGACAGGTGGTTGTTTGCTGTTTGCCCATGCTTTGGATTGTTTCTGACTGCTCCGATTTTGTACTGCACGCTCAACTTCTCAAACTGTCCAATCATTTGCTTGTTCATTGCGATGAGATTGTAATGTGACAGAGAGGTACTAGTACTACTAATTTCACACTGGTGTACCTAGCGAACAGGGAAAATAAGATATTTCTTTCCGAGGATATCTTGACAAATCAGTACTTGCAAAATGCTCATGTAGGCTCCTTTGAAGGCAGAAATTTCAGAAATCGTACAGAAAATTTATAGGAATCAGTTTAATTTCACAGGAAAAACACAAGATTCGGAAAAAAAACCCGCAATCGAAAAGAGGCCGTAGTTTTTTTTTTCAGACTCAAGTGAAGCTAAAGAAAACGTGGTTGCCAGCATTAATATACAATGGAATAGTGTTGTACTCCGGATGATTTTTTTTTTCTATTTATCTGTAGTCTAACCTTATTCATGTAGTATGCAGTAGTAGCTAGATCTTTTCTTTCTTGGCATATTGTCCCAAGTGATCGTTCTCTAGGATCTGGTTGTTCCTATTGCATTTTTTGGTCATTAACGATCTGCATTAGAAAAAAAAAGTTGGTTATTCCTAAGTTCTAACATATATTTTTTTCAAAGAGGAGCCAACACTCACATAGTAGCACAAAAGCTGCATGAGCGCATGGGGGAAGCGCCGGGGCTCGAACCCGGATCGCTTCCCCGAGAGCTGCCTCCAAGTTCTAACGTATTTTACCGTTCAACTAAGTTGAACACTTGGTAGAAGTTATATATATTCCATATTTGACAGTAACTTTTGAGTTCTTTAGAGATTGAAAGCGCCAAGTAGATGTGATAGGCACATTTCAAATATGACATTTATAATGACTGAAGTATTGCTGTTTGCTTATATTAGTATGTTCGAGCCAAATTTGGTAATACTAGTTACGGTCAAGTTACTTTGTGATCTCATGTAATTTGGATTAGTTAGCTTGTCTATTGATGAGCATCTCATTGCTTCCTATTTATGGTGTGAATGTATCGCCTGTCGGTATTGCACTATTTTTCTTCATACCATGCACTGATCCTTTTTCTTAACACGCAGATGGAGAGAGTTTGTGAGAACACTATTGCTGCTGATTTCAAGCAGAATAAGTTAAGCAATTTTGTTCCAGTAATTCGATCAGGGGAATGGTCTGATATTGGAGGCCGTCAATACATGGAAGATGCCCATGTGTGCATTCCGGACCTAGCTAAGAACTTTGGTTTCCCATCATTGGATAATGAAGTTGTTTCCTTCTATGGGGTAATTACTTGCTGTCTAGCTCATGCTATTTTGCATTTTCATAGTTTGAAAGAGACATGCTATAGCACACATGCGAATCTACAAGTAGTGTATGATGATAGTTATAGTCTGAATATATTCACTAGAATGCCACATATAGAGAAGAGGAATCGAGAACAGGTTTCGTCTGGATTGCAGCACTGTCTAGTAGTAGAATTACTTCATGTGTTAGCAAACTTGTTCAAAGTATGTACAAACTAGTTGTCTGCAGTTCTGCACCCTCAGTACTTTCAATCCTAGCCTTGCTCTTTATAAACTAACCTTGATATGTGCATTAGTTGTTCTGCACACATAAAATTGTGAAAGTGGGATGTTTCTCTAAGGTATATATTTTCTCCATTTAAATTATTAGGTCTTTGATGGTCATGGTGGAAAAGATGCTGCCCATTTTGTGCGCGATAATTTACCAAGGGTCATTGTGGAAGATCCTGATTTCCCTCTTCAGCTTGAGAAAGTAGTCACGAGGTCCTTCATGCAGACAGATTGCCAGTTTGCTGAGACATGCTCTCACCATAAAGCACTGTCTTCTGGAACAACGGCACTTACAGCAATGATTTTCGGAAGGTACTTTCTTGTCACAAGGATTGATGTTCTCCATCTGTAAATAGCATATCGTGAGTCGTTCATCAATACCATGAGCTATCTGTAACAGATTTGGTTTCCTTAGAAAATCTCGTTGTTCAATTAATATGGACATATAATGCAAATGTATGAAATATCTAATAAAACTGACAGTTCATTCATGTTTCGACGTATTTCCTTTTATATTAAGTTTGAGTGTCAAAGTTGAATAGAGCCAAATACCGTGGCTGTTCAGCAACTGCGTTGCACTAGATGTCTTCTGCATGTTTTAATCTTTATCGCAAGCATTCGGATTTTATCCCTAGAGATGTAATTCTGAAAGCAGCAAATTGTAAAATATCTCCTACATGATAAGGGGTGTGCTTATTCCTCTTCTAGAAATTTTACGAATCTTAAAGCAAAGTAGTTAATATTAGTTAGGGGTAAATCTTTATCACCCTGAAAAAGTGAAATTGACTATTAAATATCCATAGCCATCTGCTCATATAGAGATTAAATTGACTAGTGTAAATCCAAATCATTGCTTATTCTCTTCGACAATCTTCTTATCATTGTCACTTCCATTCAATGAGAATTTGGGACTTGCAAGCCCATAAGGCCGTGGCTTAAACCATTGAAGGCTCCCATCTCCGTCATCCATGCATAAACCAAGCTAGAGATAGATTTGACAAAGGAGTTTGCTTAACTTGTCTTAATATAGTTTTAGGTCTGTTGGGTATATGCTTGTCTATATCTAATATTTAATTTGGTTTTAAGTCTTAGGTTGGTACAGATTTGCAGCAACCCAATATTTACTGCTTCTCTTTTAAGATTTGTAAACTGTTCTTAGAAGAGGAGTACCGAGGCAACTTTTTGCTATTTTTTATTCATTTAAATTTCATCGTGTTTGTTAGCTGATGAACCTTTATCACCAATACTGATAAGCTGCATGTCTAGTGCAGGTCTCTTCTGGTGGCTAATGCTGGTGATTGTAGGGCTGTTCTTTCACGGTGTGGCGCTGCGGTTGAAATGTCCATGGACCACAGGACTTGCAGCCTCACCGAAAAGGTGCGTGTAGAATCACTCGGTGGCTATGTGGATGATGGTTACCTTAATGGTCTGTTAGGAGTCACTAGAGCACTTGGTGACTGGCATCTTGAGGGCATGAAAGAAGTTGGCAGGCCAGGAGGTCCCCTGAGTGCTGAACCAGAGCTCAAGATGATCACATTGACAAAGGACGACGAGTTCTTGATAATTGGCAGTGACGGAATCTGGGACGTCTTCTCAAACCAAAACTCCGTGGACTTTGCACGGAAGCGCCTCCAAGAGCACAACAATGTGAAACTATGCTGCAAGGAAATCGTTGAGGAGGCAATAAGGCGAGGGGCCACTGACAACTTAACCGCAGTGTTAGTTTCGTTCCACTTGGAGGCCCCTCGGATCAGAGTGAACCGTCCTGGTAGGGTGGCACGGAGCATATCAGCTGAGGGGCTCAATAGCCTCAGGATACTCCTGGGAAGGCAATAACGGCATTCTTGTTGCGATTAGGTACTATGTTGCATTGCCGACATGTAATTGTATGTAGTTATCCCGGCACCTCACTGTTAGTTGTTACCCATTGCTGAGACCTGGGTTATTCTTGTTGGTAATTGAACCAACACACTTGAGCTCAAACTTGTGTGGAAGTTTAAGCACATGGAATTAAACCTGGGAAAAAAAATTGTGAGCCCCCAACTCATAATGTCATGTTTTTCCCTTAGCGTAATTGTGTTCATACCCTTATTTTGGAGTGCAACTATGATTTTACTTCTACTCTTTAGACTATGATTTTGCCCCTCTTTTTTTTGGAATGAATGAGCCATTTGACTCTGCTTTCAACTCTTGTTAAGGGCAGCCTGATTAAAAGAATTAAAAAAAGAAGAAAATGATTAGTAAATGTGAAAAGACCGTCGTACCCTCCCTCCTCCTTTATCCTCACTCATCTCTCCCTCTCCCGTGTTCCTCTCTCTCGTGAGGAGGCGGGCGACGTGTGGGCAGCTTGTGCAGCGCGACTAGGAGGAGCCTCGACTTGGCGCGCTGGTGAGCTTGGCCTAGCCAAGGTGGCGTAGCAAGCGGGCGAGCTTGGTCTAGCCTAGGCGGTGCTCGATCTGCCTGGTCTGCGCGGGCGTGAGCAGGCTAACACAGGCGAGCAAGGACGGGCGAAGGCACATCTGGGCGGCTAGGACCGCGGCCTCCACGACGCCGCCTTCGACTGGGACCTCCACTGTGCAGGGCCCCGTCGCTGGAGGCCCGCAAGGCAGAAGATGGAGGGCGCGTAGTTGGACAGAGCAACCCGCACGGAGAAGGACAATGCGTTTCCTCTTCGGGAGTTAGATGCAGCGCCACGCGGGGAGAAGGCCAACACCGGGAAGCTAGACGCGGCCGGACATGATTCCTTGCAACATGCTAGTGTTCGGATTTGCATGAAACGGTGACTTTGGTGTTGCGCTGCCTCTGATTGATGTAATGTGTTGGGAGGTGTCCATGTGTGGGTCAATTCTTGGAATTGCGACATCTCGATTATATGTAGAATTCATATTATGAAGAGGCTTTGGGGATTTTTTTCAGTAGATGTGCAAAAAGACAAGAATGATAGGCTTGATGCGATGCTTGTGGAGATTCCCTCGAGTCTCAGTTGGGGACTTACAATTAGAAGAAAAAATGCAAAACGATACTGAGTGGTGAAGGATTCAAACCTGAGACTTGAGAATTGAATATATGCAAATTATGTCAAAATGCTGTCAAGTTTTGTTAAAATGCTATCAAAATTCCATCAAAATTAAAATATATACAAATTCGATCAAGTTTTGTTATCAAAATTCTTTCAAAATCTGTCAAAATGCTGGATGTCAAAGCATATATTAAAAAAGCATATATATCTTTTTATAGCTAATTTCACACCGTTAAGACCACTTAACGGAATGAGGGCAAATGCAAGTTTTAGTTTAAAAAAAATAGGGGTAAAATCACAAAGTCAAAAAAGGGAGGGCAAAATCATAATTACACTTTAAAACCAGGGTATGAACACAATTATCCCTTTTCCCTTTTCCCTCTGTAAATAAAATGTCACTCCTAGCCATGCAATTGACCTTTCATCATGTAACAAACTATTCATTGTCCGAAATTTGTCAACATTGAATCATTTTTCATGTGGTTCCTGTCTCATGATTATTCACCTGTGTGATCTCAGAATACAAAAATTATGGAGCCGACCACTGTTGTGAATCATGTCTCATCAGAGTAGCAACAAGGTCAAATTGCAGACACTGATCCTTTTCGTCCGACTAGTGTTGTTTGTTTGCACTCAGCTACTAGTTTGTTTGCAACAAGGTCAAAATAATGTCCTTTTCTTCTGCCAGTAAACTAACCCAATTAACAAGTTTGTTTGTACCTTTTGGGAGAACGCACGAACAAATATATGCACCTTGTACAATATTTTACAGACATGCACACAAGTTTCTAGGGGCAGATGTGTCTTGTACCTGAGACCAGGCAGAGTACTTGACAAAATTCTTAATTCCATGTGGTACTTTCAAGTATGGCATTAGCACCTAATCCAGGGGGGCAATGGCCTAAACATGGCCCATATTTTGGGCAGACATACTTGTGCAAAGGCTGGCACAGATAGCATGAACTATGGCCACTTCTTGCATTGGTACTTCAGGTAACCCCTCCACTGCAGACATGAGTACACCAATCAGTGGGTGGGGCCAGTGGTGTTCTTGAGCAAAGATGTATATATATGATCTCTGGGTCAAATGGTTCAAATTCAAGCAACAAAGCTCATAGCTCCTCACTGTTCCATCAGAGGTGTAGTGCACTCATATTGTATCTGAAGTCGTCCAAGATTCTTACAGGGACATAAAATGAAGACTTCAGTGCCATTGGTCGCTACCATCCTGGCTCTGCTCCTGGTGATGGCAAGGGTACAAGGTATTCGGCTGGATTCTGAGAGCCATGAAGCATTCAGCAACCAGATGGTTCATGTGAGTATTCACAATTCGCATGTGCATTTCAGTAGTGCAGTGATAATCTGCATGTGCTTACTGATGCAAGTTTTTTTTATTATTACAGAAATCTGGTGAGATGGCAGTGGAGAAGACTGGCAGTGAACCATTGGGTGAAATGGAGGAAAGCATTTTTGAAGAGAAAGATAGAGTTGGTCATAGGCTGCCTGAGATCCATGTGGATTACTATGGTCCAAGGGGTCATAAGCCTAGACACCACTGAGTAAACATTTCTCTTGATCTGTTCCATTCTTTTCGCTTTTGTTTTTTTTCTTTAGATGAACCCTGCTCAACTAGAGAGCACATCACTTGATGAGGCAGCCTACTATAGCAGATAGCAAGATCCAAGATGTAATTCATTTATTTTCCCATTGTTTTTTTTTCTTTCTCCCCAGTTAAAGAGCGAGGGGGAGAGACACCATAGATGTACTAACTTCTTGACAAAATTTCAATCAAGATACTGCAATTCCCTGGCAGCATATAACTCATGAAACTACAGTTGCATGAACTGGGATCGTTTTCCGAATTCTAGCTGCAGGTATTACAAAGCTTCACTTGGTGCATCATTAGTTTCCAGTTGGAGTATAGTTCACTATTTTTTCAATGCAAGGATACGGAGTTCTCTTTGGTAAAATAAGCTTTATTAATTCTTATCATCACAGCAAGATGATACAACTACCAAAGAGCATGCTCCGACCTCTGCATAACTAAGATGCACATAGTAAAAAAAAAAACAAGAGAAGGTAATAAAAGATTCTTTAAAGGTGAAACACTACAAAGCGGGTCGAGATCAATCTGCTATGCGTAGTCCAAATAGCCACCAAAAACCAGTAAAGAGCTCCCTGACCTCCCGCTCCAAGTGCGCACACGTTGTAGCCACCAAAATACGTCGATCCTGATGCTGCAAAATAGACCATGTACGGAGCTACCGTGTACATGAAAAGATAACCTGCAAAGGAGAATAACATTATTTTTATTGAAGACAATATCATTTTTGCACATCCATATAGACCAACAAAAGGCAGCAACCACCGCCATTATATCGGTTTTCCATTATTTACTTAGACCACGGAGCCAGTTTTCAAACAGATTAGTTGTGCTACGCGTTGGGTAAAGATTGGAGGCCACTTGGACTATGAACCATGCTGATCTGGCAAAATGACAGTAAAATAAGAGGTGCTTAATCGTCTCCTTCTAGTGAAAAAGCAACACTTTTGACTACCTTATCATTGTCTTTTTGAGAGATTATCCTTTGTTAGAAGTACTTCTTTGCCCAAGTACCAGAGAAAAAGCTTTAATTTTTAGGGGAACCTTCAACTTCCATATCAGTCTATTCCTATTTGGCACATTGAGATGAATAATAGAGCGATATAGAACATTAACACAAAATTTTCCATCTTGTGATAGATTCCACCTAAACTCTTCATGACCATGAGATAAAGAAATAGAGCTTAGACAATGAGTCAGCTCATTCCAAGCCATCAACTTTGGGCCCACAAGGCTCCTCTGGAAGGAAATTTCAGGTGGGTTAGATTGAAGGACGACAACAATCGTGTCCTCCTTGTTTTGTGCAATGTTATACATGCTTGGATACTGCTCACTTAGTGGAGCATTTCCCAACCATTGATCTTCCCAGAATCTAACTTGGGACCCATCCTTAATAACGAATGAACCATAGCGGAAAAGGATATGCTTCACCTTCATCAACCCAGCCTAGAAATGAGAGTCACCTGGTTTCCAAGCCACGTGAGACAACAGTTTGGAACCAAGGTATTTGTTGTGCAAAACTTCTTGCCAAGTTCCTTCTCTGGTTTCTAAGTTATAAAGCCATTTGCAGAGCATGGCCATGTTATGAGCATCAAGATTTCGGATCCCTAACCCACTTGGTCTTTGGGTTGGTACAAGACACTCTATTTTGCTAGTCGGTACCTTTTCTTATGATTATATCCCTGCCAGCAAAATCTAGAGTGATAGTCTATTTTCTTTAGCACTCCCCTCGGAATAATGAAGAAGGACATCATATAAGTAGGCAAGTTGCTGAGAACCGAATCGAGGAGCATGTGGCGTTTACCTGCAAACAGGTATTTGCTCAACCAGTTGCTCGATCTTTTCTCGATCCGTTCCACAACACCTGACCAATCCGAGTTCTTTAACTTACGGTAATGAATAGGAATTCCCAGGTAGCGCAGAGGTAACTCCCCCATAGCGCACCCGAAAAGTTCAGTATATTGTGTCACATTTTCGTTTGCTTGACCGAAACAAAACAATTCACTCTTGTGGAAATTGATCTTAAGTCTAGAAAGCTGCTCGCAGGCACAAAGCAAAGATTTCAAATTCCTTGCTTTTTCCAAATCGTGATCCAAGAAAATAATGGTGGCATATGCATATTGAAGGATAGACAAACCATTCTCCACAAGGCTAGGCATTACACCGTCAATTTGACCTTCTCTTTTAGCTCTCCCAATGAGAATTGCCAACATATCAGCAACTATGTTAAACAGAATTGGAGAATGTGGATCTCCTTGGCGAAGACCTTTTTTTTGTTTGGAAAAAACTACTGATGTCATCATTAACCTTTACATCTACACTACCTCCCAAAATGAATGAATGTATCCAGTAACACTAATTCGGTGAGAAACCTTTCATTCAGAGAGATTGTAGTAGGAAAGGTCACTTGACTTTATCGTAAGCCTTTTCGAAGTCGAGTTTTAACAAGACACCACTCATCTTTTTACGGTGCAGCTCATGAATAGTCTCATGCAGAATTATGACTCCTTCAAGGATATTCCTCTCTCTCATAAACGCAGTCTAAGTGGGTCGAATTATCCGATCCACTACCCCGTTTATACAGTTGATTAATACTTATGTAAAAAAATTGAAGCTAACATTTAGTAGGCAAATCGGCCTATATTGTTGTATGTGAACAACATCTTTGATTTTGGGTAGCAGAGTGAGAATACTGAAATTAAGACTATGTATCGACAATGTTCCATCATGTAACTCCTAAAATAACGTCATCAGATAATTTCTTATGACATCCCAAAAATTATGGTAGAACTCTACCGAGAAACCATCAGGCCTGGGTGCTTTGTTGTGTTCCATCTGAAACACAGCATCACACACTTCCTCTTCTGAGAAAGGAGCCGTTAGAAGGTCATTTTCCATGTCCAATACCTGAGGGATATCATTCCGCTGTGATTCAAGCAAGGAAAAGTGGTTTATCCCCGGTGGACCAAAAAGGTTTTTTATAAAATTTTGTAGCATAATCGTTAATTTGTTACTTACCCTCAATTTTGCCTTCTTCATGTTCTAAGGAAAAGATACGACTTTTCCTATGCTTGTCATTTGCAATCAACTATAAATATTTTGTATTGTTGTCCCCATATAAGCTATTATCTACCTTAGCTCTTTAGTAGTACTTTAGCTGCTCTTCACGCAGAAGCTTAACCATGTTTTCATTAGCCTAGTTTTTTCGTTTATCTCCCAATCTGATATACCCTGTGATTTCAAAATCCAGTCGAGGTTATCTATAATTTCCAAGAGTTCTTTTTTTTTGTTTATAAGTTCTTGCAGTGTTTGATGCCTAGCCTTTGAGATATCATCTCAGTGAACTAATTTTTTTGTCCATTTTTGCATTGTATTCCGACCAGCTACCAGGCGGCTCTAAATTTCTTTCACCTGTTTGGCAAAACCCTCACGTTGTAACCATCCCAATTCGAATTTGAAGGATTTGTGCTCTCCCCTAACGACTGGGCTGCTTGTATCTATGAGAATAGGGGTATGATCGGATACCTTAGTCCGCTCGAGAGCTCGGGCAGTGACCAAAGGGCATCTCTCCTCCCATTCTGTAGACATGAGCACGGTCGAGTTTTTCAAAAGTTGGCGTTTGAAGGTTGTTAGCCCAAGTGAATTGTCGACCCGATAGCTCAATTTCCCTTAAATCCAAACTATCAATGACTGCATTGAACAGGAAAGGTCACCTAGGTTGAAATATGTCATTGTTCTTCTCACTTCGGAATCGAAGGATGTTGAAGTCTCCACCAACCAAAATAGGATGCGAGTTATCATGACAAGAGTTGACAAGTTCTTCCAAAAAGCTATATTTTAGATTGTCTTGAGCCGGCCCATACAATGCAATTATGCTCCATTTGAAAGACTCAATTTTGTTCCGAAGATGGATTCTAACTAACAATTCCCCATCATAAATATGCTCAACATCCACGAAAGCTACATTAATACCGATAAGGACACCTCCAGATCTGCCTCGTGGAGGGTGACAGTGCCATTGGAAGTCTTGATCGTCAGAGAGGCAAGTCAGTAGTCCTACTTTGATGGTATGCTTCCCCGTCTCGAGTAGGGCCAAAAAATCCAGCCAGTACTCATTGTTGTAATCGGCAATTAATCTGGTTTTGGCCAAGTCCCGAAGACCTCTGCCATTCCAAAAAACACCTTTCATGTTTCACATGTTTGTTTTTTAGATTTCTTTGCCTTTCCCGGCTGTCGGTGAATCAGGAACCAGGGGTCCCCGAATCCCGAGGCCAGGATAGCAATCCGCCACGTGGTGCCATCTCGCGGGGTCTCCTCCGCAAGGTAAAAAAGACTAAGTCCCGGGAGAGGGCGCTCGGGGCCACAGTCAGTGGTCCCCGAGTACCCAGGTTCCCCGATGATCTGCGAATACTAAGTACCGGGAGGGATGTGCCCGGGGCTGCGAGCAGTAGCCCCCCGGGCACCCGAGTACCCCGAGGGCCCACTGAAGGAAGTTCCGGGAGAGAGTGCTCGGGGCTGCGCGCGGTTCCCCGAGGATCAGTACAAGCATGCCCGGGAGAGAGTGCTCGGGGAGGTGAAAAGTAGCCCCCGAGCACTCGGTTCCCCGAGGACCGAGGAAGGGCATTCTCGGGAGAGAGTGCTCGGGGAGGTGAACAGTGACCCCCGAGCACTCGGTTCCCCGACGACCCAGGAAGCCCCCTGACAGTGGCCCCCACAGGGGTCCAGCGATGAGGTGTCAGCCAGTCAAAAGCCCGAGGCCGCATTTAAGAGCGCGCGTGGCCTGTCACCTCCAACTGCTCCCACCACGCTCGGTGTCAGTTCCTGCCACATTCTGGCAGAAGGGCATGGGGATATTAAATGCACCGGTCCCATCCCGTGCCATCCGGCACATCTCAGGATAACATCGCAAGGGCCGAGGCGTTCCGTCTGTCGCGCTGTTGTGGCAGGAGAACAAGACAGGGCGGGCACGCCGGGGCCGCTCTGCGGCTGCCTGGTGGGCCCTCTCCACGGCGCCCGTTGCCAGTGCATTTATGGCGACAGATGACCGGGCACGGGGCGCGTTTTCAACCCCCGGTCACTTCGCACAGAGGCTATGATGACGCCCTTTCCATTTATGGTACCTTGGAATTCGTGCCCTCCCATTCGGGGCACGCTACTGCCGGCGGGTATTTAAAGCAGCCGGCAGCACGGACAAAGACAATCTCTGGGAAGTGGGAAAATCCCTGAAGAAGTGAATATCTCTCGGCAAGCTTTGCACGGTTGAAGCAGTTAAGGAAGTAGAGAAGATCGGGAAAACCAACAGATACACACAGACCGAAGAACAAGGAGCCCCAGGCTCTAGGATAGACAAACATTCTTGTAACCAGCAACATCCTTGAGGGACATTCTCAGGGCATTTATAGTATCCATACAGGAGTAGGGTGTTACGCCTCCGTGCGGCCCGAACCTGTCTAAACCCCCAATGCATTTACTTCATTCCGCACTAGATCATTCCACCCCGCCAGCCATCGCATTCATATCCATTTATTTCTCCGGCAAACATATTCAGAATCATCCCCCCGGTCAAATCTCTAAAAAGGGGTCCCTCAGGATCCCTGCGACAGGAGTTAACCCTCCGACACCGGCAAACACCCTTTTTTCTTTGAGGAGAGCGATTTGGATTTTCGACGGCTAGCCTTAAGGTCACATTCGATGTTTCCAAGCATCACCTCATCCATATCAGCCTCAGACATTTCCCACACCAAGTGAGATAGCATTGAGCCATCCCAATTGGCTTCCGACTCATCCTCACTTTCATCAGTTAACTCTACCTGATTACATTTAGTTGATTGACTTTGTTTAATTGAACTAGTATGATCCATCAAGTTTTGTAAAACCTTTGTAGACTTTTCTATTTCCAATCTATTTTGCCCTAACGATATATCGAGAGGAATAAAATTGGAGGTTAGACTTGAACTAGACATCAGGGGGTGGGAAGGGGAGGAATGTGTACCTTGTGTTGGCACAGCAAGAGACATAATTGTATGTACAGGACCGCTGCCACTGACCTCTTTGCAAGCCCTTGCCCCATCAGGGTTCTTTTCAGCCACTCTCCTCATAGCCTTACCCAATGAGTCCCTGTATGCCTCCGTTGAACCATCAACCATTGTGACTGAATGCATGCGGCCGATGCGTCAGAGTCCATTAGACTCCGGCCTTGTTGGTTGTCGTTGCTGAGAAGATGGGCGAACCGTATGCGCCAAGGATGGAGACCGAGAGAGCACATGCCAATTTTCGTCATCAAGGATGTGCTGCACCTGGATTGCCTTCGGCACACCTGAGAGACCAGATGTGTCTCCTGTGTTCGCCCGAGAACAACCATCATCGTCCTTCAAAATTTCCAACGTGATAACCTCAGCCTAAGCACACGAACTGCTAGTCTGGCCGCCCACCGCCACATGTGTCTGACCAATGATAGCCTGAAGAGCAACATTGGCATCTGTTTGCTGCACTAAATTTGCAAATCCTTGTTGAGATTGCAGGGATGTGGTTAGCTGTCCCCCCAGAACTAAGGCATGCTTAGCCACCAGAGGCCCGCCAGCCACTTTCGAATGTTGCACGTTCATGTCTTCCTCATTTGGCGACGAATTCGAGTAGTCGAACTGCCACCCACGTCCACCTGTGCAATATCGATGAGTTTGCCCACCTGTTGCTCCACCTGATCGCCACCAAGTTGCAACTTCTGATTGTCAGCCTCCCTAGCCACACTGGTGACCGCTTGGGGATCCACTAGTGGTCGGCTAGCGGCATGCTAGGGAAGTCAGATTGACCAACCGACGCCTGGCCCACTATGTCAAAGTGGGCCTACGTCTCATCTGGACAACACCAACGACCGGATGACCCGTTTGCTCGCCCGATTGCATGTAGTAAACTTGCAGAGACTTAGGTGTCACCTTCACCTCCAATTTGCGCTCCATGACATATCGATCAGCTCCTCCACAGGATGGGGCAGCGCCAGCCTTGGATCATACCCTTAGGGTGAAGCCTCCAATACGACACCAGAAGTTGTATCCCTGTCTAAAGGTCATGGCGGGCCACAGATGTTCATGGGCTTCTTGTTGAAAGGGGTTACCGCAATAAGGATTGGTGCCACTGAACCGGTCAGCGTGCTTGCCACTGCAGCCCCATCCACCTGCATAGGGACAGAAGCTGGATTGTTGCTATTAGTCTAAGAATTATTTCCTTTTGCTTTCTTTTTTGCTTGGTCCTGTGATGTGTCATGATCATCATTAAGCAAATCATCCTTGTCACCATTAAAATCAGCATCAAGTGGATTAGACGTCGGGCCATCATTAGTGACAAAGCCTTGGTCTTTGAGTGTGAAAGTGATTTCATAGCCAACACGACCAAGGACCACATCTGATTTGGTAGGCAACAGATTGGCATTCATGAGATCAATATGGACTCGAACAATGCCACATTCCTTAGGCATTGCAAGTCAATTTCCAACGGTGCACCAATCACCGTCGCTATAGCCCAGATAGCCATATAATGCCGAAAAGCTGGAGGAATACCCAATATGTGTACCCAAACCAATTCTAGATGGAACACGGGACTCAGCTCATCAGATGACTTCCATTCTCCAATGGAGATTGTAGCCCCTTGAGCTTTTAGATGGAATTCAACATCCACCATCTTGCTCAGCTCATCCGAATTCGGAAAAGCCACAAGATAGATATCCACTCCCTGTGAAATTGCCTCCCAGTTCCAGTCAGAATGGATCCTTCACCGAAGTTCATTCTAAATGATTTATGCTGTTAAATGGTTACCTTTCACCTTGACCAAAGCTATCGGTGATGATAGTGTGTCAACATCATTGTTGCCAGCTTGAGGGACTTGGAAAAAAACCTAGCTTATCAGCAACAAAACTGAGCATCATTGCATTAGGCTTCGAAGTTTCAGAATTGGACACTTAGCGGATAGCTGGTCATCATGCTTGTCGCAAATGACACAGTATAGAACTGCATCACACGCCTCCATCGAGTGCCCCTTTGTCTTGCACCGAAAGCAGTAGATTTTCTTTGGTCTATGCTTGTTACCTTTTCCTTCAGAAGCCTAAGGCGACGGAAGTGGAAAGGCCGCCGAACCAGGAAAAACTGAGCTGCTACCCTCCCGCGCCTTCAAGAAGCCATGGGATCAACCTGGATTGCATCCTCGACCTCCAAACCGAGGACCAAGGCCAAATCTCCCCCTCCCCCCTAATTAGAGGACGGGTCGAGGGGCCAGTACCGAATGTGAAGTGACCACCTTGACCTGAACCAGGGCCGGCTTGTCCATTGAATCCACCAATAGTGCCAGCCAATTGGACATCGGATAGTGACTTGGACGGGGATAGAAGATTGTGCCTGTGTGGTCCGACCGTGACCTCCGAATAGCAGGGACAGGCCAACACCGGGCCGTCTAGTCCCCCTGGTCGTAGCCCCAGATTGGATGTCGACTTGTCTACCAATCGCCTTTACAGAGTCACCAACACCTTGGCCGCCAGTCAAAGCACCAGCAGCCCTACGTCCCTGACCACCACCAGCCACAGAAGTGCCAGTGCCAGTCATCGCCACCTGTGCATAGGGGGGAGAAAGAAAGGGAAAAAAAGAGAGCTGATCGATTGGTTCGGCTTTGTTTGTGAGCAGGTCGCAGTCAAACAACAATAGGAAGGTGATCGTGCACAAATGGAAGCATGACACCTCCAAAAAGTACCAAAAACATCCTTCTTGCTATGGCCATGTTGACCTAGATCACCTACCAAGAAAGCCATGGAATCCTACAAGGAAATATCTGAAGATTGATCAGCTGAATGACAGTTGGACTACCAAGCATGGTCGTTGATTTTTCTCCAAAAAAGAAGTACCCTAGGACCACCACCGGTTGCATCCGCCGCTTGGGGAGAGGTCCATGCAAGGTCGCAGCAACCAACCCCGGCTTTTCCCATGCCGGTGCCCTTTCCCAGGAGCTTGCAGAGGAACTGCACGACACAACATAGAGGTTGAAGTATCGCGGACACCGAGATTCAAGGCCACAGCCTCTACAATACGTGAGGTCAATGCAGGAACATTGCCATCGACGATGCTCTCCTCTGCTTATAGGATGTCTACATTAGAGAAACCAGCGAGTCGAGCAGCTTGGATAAACTCCGGAGCTGATGGAGATCGTAGAGCACCGGATTCCTTCACAGAGTCGGCCAATGGTGAGGACATGCAGTCACCCCGGCCGACGGCAAGGAAATATCAGTTGATGGAGGCGGAGCAGCCCAAGTGGGCCATTAGTGACCATAGGCTGCAAACACAAGGTTCGAATCCAGGGAAACGGCGACGAAAGACTTGTCGACGGTGCGCCCAGATGCAGATCCGAAATCACCTCCAGAATCACCACCACAAATTCCGGAAATTCGAAATTCGACCTGCATCTAGATCAGGTTACTCTAATGAACAGGTGAGAATGTGGTGAACTAATGAATACGGAGTTCTCCTGCGTATTAAAAAAAAAGTAGTTCACTAATTTGGCCGGGTTAAGGGGGCTGCAGAATGTGTGGTGCACTGTAGTGTACCTACTCCAACACTGTATGCGCAGCTTCAGGTGCCGGTGTCGCGTATGTCTGAGCATTGCCGGATATGCTGCAGTGTTCCTCGCCAAGTACACTACTCTAGTCTTTTCTATGTCTGCCATGTGGTATAATAGAAGACGGCCCATATACTTTTCTAAGCTAGTGATCTTTAGTAATGATCTCTTTGATCGGTTGATGCTTAATGTGTCAAGGGATGTACTATAAAATTGGTCGATGTGGACCATGCGGTTTTGGCAACAAAACTTAGGACTCTATATCATTTGATAATATACTTCGCACATAAAAAAGAGACATGAGGCCTTCATCCACATTGGTACTTCGTCTTACTTTGCAATCACCAAAATCCCCAAATGTGCTGCCAACTCACTGTTTCGATACCGTCGACATTCCTTTCACCAGAGGAGCTATGACTATGAGAATTGAGATACCTTGCACACTCAACCTCAAGCACGTGGATTGACCGTGAATTTGGCCAGGTTTTGAGGCATCCAAACAAACCCTGAGGGGCTGAAGGTGAGAGAACTGTTGAAAATGAATCCGATTGAAACTTTCTATCTCACGGTAGAAAGTTTTGTGGGTCTTTTGTCTATCCTTAAAAGGTTTGAAGCTGAATTTTAATTGAAATAAAATTGATATTTTAGTTCAAAAATGATATTTCCCACCAATTTGAAAGTTGGAGACGGTGGTGGCGGGATAACCACTACTACAAAAACTATTTTTTCGAGACACATGAGTGATCTTTCTATATGTGATTCATATGAAAATCCGCCTGAGCAGTCTGCGGCGAACTACTGTGGTTTTGGACCGCCTGCGGAAACAAATTTTTACAGGCGGTTGCTTACGTGAACCGCCTGTGAAAACGGGTTAATTTTCACAGGTGGTTCACGTAAGCAACCGCCTGTGAAAATAAAGGACAGCTTATCTTAAAAAATTCATAACTTTTTCATATGAACTCGGATGGGGACAAAATTTATATGAAAATTGTAGCTCTCGACCAGATCTACAACTTTGTAGTTGAAATCTTTTTTATTTAAAGTCATTTAGATCTCCAAATAATCAGTTGAAGTTTCACATATAAGTTTCGATTACACATGCTATTGTTATCACAAGTCCTATTAATATAAGTAAACTCAGAGAAGAAAAATAATACTACCAACTTCAACATCTCCAACAAGATCAACAAGAAGAATAGCAAAGAGCCCACTATCAACAACGAGACTTTGACTTACAGAATTAGTAGTGATAATAACAATAGCATCAAGTGTCATCAAGTGTTAACACAGTCACAAATATTTTTTATTTTTATTTTATTTTTCTCTTATTTTTTCTCACCTCAGCAGCACTAGAATAGAAACTATTGTATATTTCTGCTCGAATTTGATGTAAGGGGTGACGGCTATCGACACAAACGTACGCTTCGAAAACGGTGCAGAAACTTTCTGGGACGAGAACTCAATCTTCCAAGCCGTTTTTGGCCTCGAAAAGTTGGCTGAACCCGATGAAGTGGGGAGAAACGGATGTAACTTTTTCTGTAGATGTCCGTAGAGTAAAAAAAACGTCGAATTCGGAGTCCGTATGCAAAAGTTATGCCTATTTTACCGAAGACGGGATAATTTATATTTTTAAACTGAAGGTTTTCACAAGCGATTTCTTAAGTGAACCGCCTGTGATAATATATTTTCACAGGCGGTTCCTTAAGTGCTGTGAAAATCTTCGGCAGAAAAGGTCAAAAGGATAAAATATCCCGTTTCAATCGCAAGTACTTGATAGGTAAGGCGGTAAGGAAGGTCGCGCGCGAGTGGAGATCCTGGGTTCGATTCCCACCTAATGCAAACGCTGAAAACAGTGCGAAAAAATAGCGAGATGGGTGAGTTTCGACGGCGTGGCAGCGAGGGTTCCTCGGGTTAAAAAAATCACTTTTTTTGGATAAAAAAACGTCGATTTGGAGACCGATTTTCACAGGCCTTCGATCACAGACGGATTCGATAAACGACTGTAAAAACAGGTTTTGACTCGCCTCTAAAAATAGTTTTTTAAGTAGTGAATAGCTAGGAACCGCGAGGAAGATGGTTGGAAAATAGACTATCATAAGATCCGGGTTGCAAGGTGGGCAGGCGGGAGCAGCATCTGCTACCTTGTTCATCAATATATATAGCAGTTCCCTTTTTCCTGTGACATTTTCTTGTAGCAAGCATCGATCATGGGTTGCTAATACACTTTATATGAAACAACACAGTTTTGATATGATTCCTATTTTACAGAGTGGACATTCGGTGAGGAACATCATCTCACCTCTGAAGTCTAAACTATATACAACGTGGAGCATGCAGAAATCATGTCAGGTTATATGCTCACTTCCTGTGGTGGGCAGAACTTTGCTTCTACGTTTCTTTGATCAAATGTCCATATCATGATGAATTGCTAGCTAGCAAAAGATCTTGAATTATTAATTTCGAATCGATCAACACAAGCAAACAGTATAATCCAAAAACTGTATCGTGCTATTTCCAGCCAAACGAAACCCATGCAAACCATGTCGCGTACGTAGCCCGATCAAGAAAGGCGAGCAAATTAATTACTCCGCCGTCGCGACGGTGACGGCGCCGAACCACCGCGAGCAGGTGTGGACGGAGCAGAACGCCTGCATCGTGGTGAGCAGCAGCAGCATGATGGCGGCGAGGAAGGTGAGCAGCTGCCACGAGCTGAACACGTACTTGCGCATGAACCGCTTCGTCTTGACGCGCCACCGCGAGTTGTAGTAGCGGTTCACCTCCTCCACCGCCCTGTCCACGAACGCCACCTTGGTGAGCCGCACCGACCGCGTCATCCCGTTCCACAGCTTCGCCGCCTCGCCGTCGCTCTTCATCCGGTTCAGCACCACCCCGCGCTGCCGCAGCAGCGCCACGTCCTCGTCGGTGTCGATGATGCCGTTCATCAGCTCCGTGTACCGGGCCAGCACCAATGGGCCCGACGCCGCCGATGCCTCGTAAGCGACCAGGTTCCGGAGCACGACCTCCGTGTTGGAGTCCAGGGTCACCACGGGGAGGTGGAAGGTCACCGTCTTGGCGTCGAAGGCGATGGTGGACAGGTCGCCGGCGGTCGGGGAGAACTTGACGCCGACGTTGGCTAGCTCGGACACCGAGGGGACCATGATCTCCTCGATCGGCGGCGGCCGGGTCAGGTACCCCGTGCTGGACGGGTCGCGGGGGTGGGTGCTCCCGTCGGCGCCGGACATGAAGAAGGACTCGACGGGGTTCTTCATCGCCGAGAGGCCCGGCACAACGGTGAGCATCTTCCACGGCGCTTTGACAGCGAACGCGATGGGCCTAGTCACGTAGCGCATCGGCCCGGTCTTGAGCCCCGACACGATGCCCCACACGGCGACGAGCAGCTGATTCACGTACTCGCATCCGGCAGCCGGCTTCTGCACCTCCACGCTTCCACCGTCCGCCGGCTGCTCCTCGGTGTCGTAGCTCTCGTCGGCGGCCTCTGTCGCGGGGTTCTCGGCCGGCTTCAGAACGAGCAGGTAGTCGAGCAGGTGCGAGTGCTTGCCGACGTCGACCGCCGGGAAGCTGTTTCTTTCCATATTTTGGAAGGAACTTATTTTGAAGTACAAGTCAGACACGTATACACAATATACTCACCTATATACAGACACACATTTTAACCATTTAACACATTTACATATGTATGTTCTACTCTCTCGAGATTAAACTGAGAAAATACAAACACCCGTACCGAGTTAAAGACTCGAACCCGAATACGAGTTCCATAACAATAACCCTAACCAACTGAGATGAGCTAAGTTCAAAGAAGGAACCACTTTTAGTGCTGAGTGACCTGCGAAGTGCAAAGAATGGAACTCGGCTCCTACAATAAGCGTGCAACATCCATGCGGCGCCTCATTGGCCAACCAGTTTTTTGGTTAACTGGGCCGAATAAATGGCACTCGGGTGTTTAAGGGAGAGCCAACACCCGAAATTTCCTAAGACTAGCCCCAAGGGATTCTCTTCAGAGGTCATATTTTCGTCGTGAAGGGATTTTCGTTTTCTTCAACACTTCAACAGTTTTCCTTCATGGTTTCCGTCACGACGAGATTCCCAGGGTTATTCCTTTCAGGATAGGATTCTCTCTCCTTCTGCTTCGCGATTCCCCTCGAAGGGAAGCTATTGGAGATGAGAGAAAATAAAGGAAATAGGAACGAAGAAGGGAATCGGGAAGGGAACAAAATGAAGAAAATATAGTTGGAGATGATCTAACCATATAAAACTGAGATCAACAACCATACAAACTGAGATCAAGGGCTCATATTGGTCAGACTTGATAGTAAGTCAAAATTCGGGTTCTCGAGGACTCCAACACCTGGATTTTCATTTACACCAACACTTGAAAATTATATTTAAAAATTATTGTAACTCTATTATAAACTAACTGTAAATATAGGTACTAAAAAATTCAGGTGTTGCAGGGTCTCAAAACACATGAAATTTGTTGCCTCAAATCCCATCGCCCTTGGGCACGAATCACAACAAATTACGATGACTATAAAATTACTACCTCCGTTTTTAAATAGATATCATTCTAGAATACGTGCAGTCAAACTTTAGAAATTTTGATTATTAATATACACAAAACTATTAGTATTTAACATATGAAAATGATAGTAGTGAATTTTTCATGAAAAATACTTTAACATCATCTAATTTTTATCAACTGAAAAATACTTTAACATCATCTAATTTTTATCAACTTTTATCAAAAGTTAGTTGTCAAAAGTAATAGTTAAACGTGTTTGTTGGAGATCATGCCGATATCCTAAACGACGAGTAAAAAAACGGAGGTAATAGGTGTTGAAACCCCCTAAAAGACTGGTGAGATTTAGCATTACCGTTTTTGTTAATACATGCTCGAGTGGGCGCTAAATATGCGGCCTTTTCGTTTATCTTTCTAGGGATGGGAATTCGCAATGATGTATATATATGATCTTCAGTGTCGTGGTTTCCAGCGTGGGATGTTGATTCAATCAACTGCATAGGAGACTAAATAATTTGGGAGGTGGTACACGAAGAGGATAAATAGTATATAGTACTACTGATATATGGTTACTGACGAAACTATAAAAAAAAGGGTCCCCCTTTTCTCTTTCCTTCCCAACCTGTTGAAAGAGGAGAAAAAACTAACACAATTGATGTACTAACTTCTTGACAACATTCCAATCAAGAAACTGTAAGTTCACTCAAGACAATGCAATTACAAAAATCAGATAGGCTTTCCAAGTTCACCAGTTTTCTTTAAATGCGAACTCTTGAGGAGAAAAAAAAAAAGTCATAGGCTAAGCATTGCCGGACATGCTGCAGTGTTCCTCACCAAGTACACCTTTTAGTCTTCTTTATGCCTCTTAAATGTTATAATAAATAAAAGACAATACATATACCTCTGTTAGCTAGAGATTATTAGTAATTCGCTCTTTCAGTGGTTCATGCTTCATGTGGCCAGGGATGTACTGCATAAACGGCTGATGTGGACCGTTCAGTATTTCACAGACGGATCCAAAAAAACGTAGATGGGTGACTATAAACACTTTCCGCTTACTAGAGCTTCTAGCGAGCTAATAATATTTATGAAAAGTAGAATAAATTGTTTGCAACATATCAAAGGGCAAAACAATTTGGATGAACTCAACATATCCACTAACCAACCAAATGTGATGTCATGGAGATAATCACTAGGGCTCCTATCTACAGGTCAACCGAGCGAAAACTATATGTCGGTCAGTCCAATAGGCCCAACTCTCCTGACTAGGCCTACAAGCGTCTTCTTCAACCTTCGCCGCCACCTTCTTCCTCATCTCTAGTGAACCTTCAATCATGTCATCTCCCTACCACGCTAACCCGTCTTTGACGAGCTATCGAACGAGTTGTCCTAGCTGCCAGCCCCACCCACTGCCCTTCTGCCATGTGCGGTTCAGTGGTGCCACCACCGCCTCACCGACCCACCAGACTGCCACCCACTACCAGTCGTGCCCCTACCCATGACCATCTCTTTAAGCCCTCTCCCACGCAAACCACAAACCCTAACCCTAAACCTTAACACGTTGGGAGAAGGGTGGAGACACGGTGGTAGTGGATGGAGACGCACGTGGCAGAGGAAGAAGAGAGAATCGTACCCATCTAGTTTCTTACGCATGAATCTTGAAGCTAACCAAGCTAAGGCCCAGAGTCGGTCGATTGACATAATCTGTGACAATCACTCACTGGCTACCTAATATAACCATTAACCATTCATGGGCTGAGCAAAATAGTGGCCCAACTAGATTGGTTTAATAGGGTATTGGGATTGTCGATGATTGGTGAAGTCAATTATACGAATACTTATTTAAAATAAGGATACATATTCACCAACAGTGTGTATCAAAGAGGAGGACATGCGATTTTATACAAGTTCAAGCCTCCCTCGGGATAATAGCTCTACATCTTGTTCCACCTTGATTAATCTGAGGAAAAGATAATTATAATAGATGTGTCTATATCTAGTCCTAAGGATCTTGCTGAGTTATCTTGTGTTCTAAATCTTGAAGCTATTGCCGGATGAATCTATTTGTGGCTCAAATTTGCTGTGAATCTCAATAGGTTATTTTTTGTTTCTATCTGACTAGGCTTGCTTCATGTTGCTTGTTCAGGTTCTAGCTTGCCTTGATCCTCTCTTCGCTTAATCGATCTTTTTTTTCTCCCTTGCTGGATGTATCCCCTTCCTTCATTTTATAGTTGGGTCAGGAATATGTACCGTACTCAAAGTCTCTGAGTGTAACCTTTCCGAATTGTATTACTTCTGGATATATGGAGGACTCCTTCCTAATCCGGGGATGGTTTCTGTATAGAATACGATGAACTGAATGGAATATAGACACATGTCTTATTTATCTCCTGGCGGTTATGAAACCTACTAAATTAGATTAAGGACACATACACGGTGGATATCCGTCTTTAGGGTATACCGTTTGTAATAAATACTTTGATTATTAATTAACCCTCCAACTCTAGTCATAAGAGGACAACTAGAATACACATAGTTGGGGATCCAATTGTACTAGAACTTATCTAATCGGGAATAGTCTTTGACCAAACAATATTCTTCCTAATCGGGAATCATCTCTGACTGAATGGGACCTTTTCTGTAAAAAAAAATCTCCTCCAATCGAATAGAGTTCTACTCGTAGAGGCATACCTAGTCGGGAATTACTTCCAACCGCAGAAGCCCAAGGTTCACCTTCTCTTTTATGTGCCCTAGAGACTATTCGTTAAATGCACAAAACTTTTGAGGGGAGTTGAAATAACCATGACATTTGGAAACGTGCTTCAAAATTCAAAATGTCATGGACGCCATTAATTGAATCGATAACATCAGCATCCATTACAGAACTGTTGTGAAAACCGCCAGACTCGTCCAAATTACACCTGGTTTAATCAACAATTAAGATGATTAAAACAGAAGTAATTTTGGCAGTCCCAATATATGCTCAACAAAGTCCAAGACCACAGTATATATCATTTACAATATAGTTTCGTCACCAGATATGAACAAAGTACAAAAGTTCTAACTTTTATTACAGATCTTGCTCCATGTTCCAGTTTCTACTTAGATCAGAGGTTTCATAACGCAGTGAAAAGATATTAATATAAGAAAAGACCAATGACACCATTGCCCATAAGGCACCACCGGGACTAACTCAGACATTCGATCTATACTCCTGGCCATCTCCAGCACCAACGGGATAAAAGTAACCGTAAACCAGTTCTTCATTACCTGCATCAACTTAAGGGCAACACGCTAAGTATGAAGGTACTCGCAAGACTTACACAATATGGGTATATACTATCCCAACTGCTAGGATAATGTATTGAGTTGAGTAGCAAGAAAATGGCCATAAAGTTAAGTTAACTCAGCGAAAAATCAATTTAACCAATATACTGGTATGAACAACTAGCATTGACTGATAATAAACATAATACACAATAAAGTAAACTTGCTTAACTCGAATAAGTACCAACACATGCTTCTCCCAGAAGCCCACATACTTTCCATTTCCCAAACTGAACGAAACTCTACGATGTTGCCCAATGGACATAAGCATGCTCATAACCGAGAGCACGGCAATTCAAATTATTCTTACACCCTGCAGCGGTACATCTTTACCCACATGACTCGGATCCATCATCTTGGCCCCCGAGGCAACCTTTCTCATACCCGGAACTACCCACTCCACTTGCCCCTATGGCACCGGGGTTACCGCGAGCATGTCCAGGATACCTCCAGCTCCCCGTCACCTTGCATCTCCTCATACTTTTTCTACGCATCATAGGGACATAAAGCAAGCGTCAGCACAGCATAGATAATCGGTTTATCTTACCATTAGATCGACATGTGGAAGTACAAAAGTGCTTAAGCCAAATGACACCACAGACGGTGTTTAAATGATGCAAGCAGTCTACGACACCCGAGTCTCCTCTCCCGAACTGCCCCTAGCACCCGCTCACATCTCTTCTCAACTTTTCCAACTCATCAACCCAGCATATCATTTCTTTGTAACTGTAGTTTAAATTCCTGCAGGTCACAAACGACGGTGACATCCATCGTTCGACTTTTATCGATGAGGCTAAGCAATTACTGCGTCACTTTTAAGTTGGACTACTGTGTCACTTTTAAGTTGGACCATGTCATGATAATACCCAGGTTACAAAGATCAGGATTAACAACTTTATCAAGGTAGGTACGATACAACAAATAGGTTCTACTTGATTCCTGACATTGACTCCTTATCACATACATCTACAACATATAGCAAAATCTAACATATTAGCCAACTATTCACCAAAACATATGAGAGATATGATAAATGCTTACTTGGTGCTTTCTTGATGCTTCCTGCGCAACACTCACAGAACTCCGCTGGTTCACTTTCGTGTTTAAACTCGCGACTCTCTGAAACGTCGTTTGCTAATAAAATAACAATGCATCGCATTGAGTATGGATGATATACAATGAGAGATGCTCCACAGTGTATGACCAAAGTGAAGATTCAATGCATCATGGCATGAGTGTTAAAGCATTAATGATTCCTTAAGTGAGATTAGTGTTAATCATTTACTAATTTCTTGAATTAATTAAGCTTAAATAAAGCTTAAACCTAATTAGAAAGTTAATTACACTTAGTATGAGGGTAAATATTTTTATTTAATAGGACATAAAACATGAAGACTAACAAAATTGGTTTCGTCAATTTTGGAGTTACCAATAATTAATTATGAATTAATGAAACTTAAGCATATTTCCTTAATTAAAGAAATCTCAGCACATATTTCATAGCTCCTAGTATTCTTAACATGTAGAGCATGATAATAGAAAGCTAACAAAATTGGTCTCATAATTTTTGAAGCTACATTAATTTTCTATGCATTTTACAAGTTTCAATCGAATTACTAGTGCGACAATAAATCAATTTTGCTATTTTCGAAATAACCGGATTATTAAATGACTCTAATCCTTTTTGTACCGGTGACCACCTAGCCATAGAGGCTGACCGCGGGCCCGACGGGTTTGACCCAGGTCAAAATTGACTCGAATTGGAGGCGCACAGTGCCGGGCAGCACTAGAGAGCCCACCGGCGGCAAACAACGACGCAATTGACCTGGCCTAGGACACCTATAGCTACTACGTGGGCATATGAACTCAGTGGTGTGACTCTTGGCCTACAGGCTCGGCCAGAACTAAGCCGGCAGCGAGCATGGCAGCACGGTGGCTCACGATCGCACGAGGAGAGGAGCGCCGACCACGGGCTAAGCCCAAATTGACGTGCGTGAAGGGTAGAGGATAGCACGGGGAGGCTCACCACGGTGTGGATTTGGGAGAAGGAGCAGCGATGTGGCGGCTCAACGGTGAGGGGCGGAACCAAGCCGCCGACGAGGAAGATGACGGTGCGAGCTCAATCTGGTGGGGAAAAGCTTTGAATCGGCTGGGGAGAGCTTGGTGAAGGTCCTAGCGCCACCCTTCAGTGCTTCGGGGAGCTTGGCCTAGGCGGGTTTGAGCTCGGGCTCGACAGATTTGGATCCGCAGCGCATGCGGTTCTGAGCTCTGCTCTCTGTGCTTGTGCTCAGCTGGGAGAGAGAAGTGAGGGAGAGACTGAGCAAAGAGCAAGAGAGAGAGAGGGATAAGGAGAGAGAGCCGTGTGGTGATTGAGGATGGTGGTCGATCCCACTCGAAGCAGCGTGGTGGCTGGCGATGTGGCTCGGTGTCCAACCCACGTAGTCGACAAAACCGGCAGCAAAGGGTAGAGACAACGAGGGGATGACCGGTCGGGCTGAGATGAACAGTGGCCGACATTAGAAAAGATCTCCCTCCTCTCTAATTCCCAAAGTAGATCTTCCTATGGCCCAAAAATTGTAGGATAAATTTTGTGTGAAACTATAATTCAAGTGTATCCTATTTTCATTTGTTTGACCCATAATACCTAAGTCAATTTCAAATTAAAATTCTCAAAAGTTGCAATCTTTTACAACTTTCACATATTTTTAAAGCTCCAATTTAATTCCCAAATATTTGGAAAAATTCACTAATATTCTTTAAATGTCTGGACTAATTTTTAAAATTACTTTAAACCCTATGTTGCATAGCAAATTTGTGAGTTCCTTCACAATGCATCATTTAATATTAAATTTAACAATTCTTGTTTGAGTTAAATGCACTCAATTCCTTCCTCAAAACCTTAATTATGATGCAAATGATGCTCATTAATGCTTAATGATAGTTTTAAGGATTTTGGGCTGTCACAAAAACCCTCTTCCATATAAATAGGAAAGGATCTCGACGTAATCTTCGTCCCTCCTCTCGCATTCTCAAACCTTCTTCTGCCTCTGAGCAAAATCCCCCCCCCCCCCTCTTTAACCTCTAGCCCCTAAGTTTCCAATGGTGACTTCCAACAACTTAGAGCTCGCATCTAGAAGCTAGAGATTGAGGAAATGATTGTCCCTAAGAGTTTGATATCTTGGAAGCAAGCGGAGGGGGACGAGCTTCCAAGTCTGAACACCAGAGAGATCATGATCTTTGTTTGTATAAAGTATTTTTCTTAATTGCACTGTGTTCTTAGTTTAGTTTATATCTTTGTATTTATTTATTTTCCTATATAATTATTTATTTTACTGTAATCAAATCTTATTCTTATATTGCATTGCATCCCTACGGTACAACTAGAAGCGTGATTCATCGCTGCACATAGCAAGCTCTATGTGGATTCGATAACCTATCAATACTCTTGGGTGAAAGTGCTACATTGATATGTCATCTTGCGATATCAGTCATCTTTCTTGCTAGCCGAGTCACCAGTGCAAGCATTAGACGCAGCCACCCTACTCTCATTGCCCCGATGAAGATGGACATCGGCAAACCCTTCGTGAAGATATCCGCATACTGAGGCAAGGTGGAAGCATGAAGAACCAAAACCTCGCCGAGGGCAACGCTCTCCCAAATAAAGTGCAAAACAATCTCCACATGTTTGGTACGTTGATGCTGAACTGGGTTAGTGGAGAGATGCACCATGGTAATTTTGTCACAATATACCACAGACGCTCACTGTAGAGGTCGGTGAAGCTCGATGAGGAGTTGACAAAGCCAACAAATTTCATCGACGGTGTTGGTGACGGCACAGTACTCCACCTCCGCACTGGAGCATGAGGCAGTGTGTTGCCACTTAGGCGACCAAAGGACAAGATTGTCACCTAGGAAGAGCTTGTAGCCTGACATAGACTTGTGAGTATCTTTGGCGTTCGTGTACGGTAGGAGAGCATCAGGAGACATCTTGTTAAGCTAGACACTGTAGCTTACAATGTCGTCGTCAGTACTCCATAAAAATCAGCACAGTTCATCTTCCTGGCTTACATGATCCTCTTCATGATCCACCTCTCCGACCATAAGTCTCCATTGCGAGATCGAATCGGTACCCCCACGCTGGAGACCACGCTGCTACGATCATTGCGAGTGCCGGCCATCCCCAATTACTGAAACCAAAAGGCAGGTAGCCAATTCAGAGCCCACAAGGACGACATTAACAAGAACTGGTTGGCCGATGATTAGCTCAGCTGTGCCAGTATGCGTGATCCACGCTCCCATATATCCAGTATTATATAGCCTGCCGGTTCCATCTGCTGCAGCTCAAGTGGCTCTCTCGCAGAAAGAAGAGCAACACTGTGACAACACTCTCAAGTGGCAAGGATTCCTCAGCTGCTCAGCATATGTGGACTCCACTGCGGTGGATCGGTCCAAGAACCAAATCAATGTCCTTTCCAGTCTGGCCTGTGAATGATTAACGTCGCAGGCCACATTCCAGCACCGAGAGACAGGCATAATCTGTCGACTATTTTGTGTACCATGTGCTTGGTTGTTACTGCTGAATCATATAGACAGTTTTTTTTTTATCGAAACTATTGGCAAACTTGAGGGTTCTCATCAGTTGGTTTGTACTTGTACTCCTACTGATGAAGTATGCTTTTGTTCGTAGTGTTCAGACTTCACACTGACAGCGGCAACAAGTACTACCAGCTGCCAATTTCTTTTGTCAAGTACTAATGTTAGATTTAGTCTAGATCGGAAATTGATGATGGGGAAGTAGAACTGGGAGGCTTAAGCGGCAATCTGATCGGCATCTGCAGCTCTGATTGTCTCCCTGCAGAAGGAAAACGTGTGAAAATGAAGGCGAGATATGTTCGACATGAAGTCTCAACATTTCCAACCAAAAGGGCCACTGCCACCAACTTAACTTTGTCCATTCTATTTTGAAAATTTGAATTGACTAATCGTATGATAAAGTATTTAGAATTCGATTATATTACCGCTTAACAGGCAAATAAGCAACACAACAACCAGCATCTCTCGTATATAAATTGTAGTAACTTAGTGAGTGGCGTTGAGAGGCAGCACGCAGGAGGTAGCTAGGCACTGGTGGTAGCAATGGCCGCCTCCGATCACCATGCCGTGAGCAGGCCCGCGACGCCGCTGGTGTTCGACGAGGTCAGGTGGGTGGTCCAGATCCGGCAATCCCTCCAGGAGGACGGCGCAGGTGACGACGACGACAATGGCATCCCGGTGTCCGTGTTCAACGTGCCCAAGCAGCTGCAGGTGCACAAGCCGGAGGCCTACACTCCTCAGCTCATCGCGCTCGGCCCGTACCACCACTGGCGACCCGAGCTATACGAGATGGAGCGCTACAAGCTCGCCACGGCGCGGCGCGCGCAGAAGCGGCTCCGCGCCGGCCTTAAGCTCGACGGCCTCGTCGAGCAGTTTGCGCGCCTCGAGCGCAAGGTCCGCGCATACTACCACCGGTACCTTGACTTCAGCGGCGAGACGCTGGCGTGGATGATGCTCGTCGACGGCGCATTCCTGCTCGAGTTCTTGCAGATTTACGCCGTCGCCGCCGACGAGGGGGACGGCAGGGTGCTGCGGAGGGTGTCGTCGAGGATGGCGCACCTCGTCGACTTTGCCGGGAGGAAGTCGGCGCACTACCTCATCCTCCGGGACATGCTCATGCTCGAGAACCAGATCCCTCTGTTCCTCCTCCGCAAGATCCTTGAGCCGCAGTGCGCGTCCGCCGACGAGGCTGGCGAGCTGCTCGCGAGGATGGTCACCGGGCTCATGAAGGAGCTCTGCCCGTTCAAGATGATGGACAACTTCCCGGTGGTTGACGTCGGCAAGCACTCGCACCTGCTCGAGCTGCTCTACTACCTGCTCGTGCCGAAGCCGGCCGAGAACCCCGAGACGGAGGCCGACGCCTACGGCGGCGGCCACGACGAGAGCTACGACATCGAGGAGCAGCCGGCGGAAGGTGGAAGCGTGGAGGTGCAGAAGCCGGCCGCCGGATGCGAGTACGTGAATCAGCTGCTCGTCGCCGTGTGGGGCATCGTGTCGGGGCTCAAGACCGGGCCGATGCGCTACGTGACTAGGCCCATCGCGTTCGCTGTCAAGGCGCCGTGGAAGATGCTCACCGTTGTGCCGGGCCTCTCGGCGATGAAGAACCCCGTCGAGTCCTTCTTCATGTCCGGCGCCGACGGGAGCACCAACCCCCGCGACCCGTCCAGCATGGGGTACCTGACCCGGCCGCCACTGATCGAGGAGATCATGGTCCCCTCGGTGTCCGAGCTGGCCACCGTCGGCGTCAAGTTCTCCCCGACCGCCGGCGACCTGTCCACCATCGCCTTCGACGCCAAGACGGTGACCTTCCACCTCCCCGTGGCGACCCTGGACTCCAACACTGAGGTCGTGCTCCGGAACCTGGTCGCTTACGAGGCATCGGCGGCGTCGGGCCCGTTGGTGCTGGCCCGGTACACGGAGCTGATGAACGGCATCATCGACACCGACGAGGACGTGGCGCTGCTGCGGCAGCGCGGGGTGGTGCTGAACCGGATGAAGAGCGACGGCGAAGCGGCGAAGCTGTGGAACGGGATGACGCGGTCGGTGCGGCTCACCAAGGTGGCGTTCGTGGACAGGGCGGTGGAGGAGGTGAACCGCTACTACAACTCGCGGTGGCGCGTCAAGACGAAGCGGTTCATGCGCAAGTACGTGTTCAGCTCGTGGCAGCTGCTCACCTTCCTCGCCGCCATCATGATGCTGCTGCTCACCACGATGCAGGCGTTCTGCTCCGTCTACACCTGCTCGCGGTGGTTCGGCGCCGTCACCGTCGCCACGGCGGAGTAATTAATTTGCTCGCCTTTCTTGATCGGGCTACGTACGCGACATGGTTTGCATGGGTTTCGTTTGGCTGCAAATAGCCAGGTACAGTTTTTGGATTATACGGTTTGGGCAATTTTGTTGTTGTTGTTGTTCTGAATTTCTGATGTGTAAGTTGATTGGTTGCTTGTGACTTGTGAGATTATACTTGCACATACGTACTATTGGTTTGGCATGAATCATTATGATGATTTTGCTATGGTAAACATCTGTAACATGTGTCATTGTGGTGGTTTTGCTATGTAATAAGCATCTGTCCCACCAAATATGTGTGAATCTCTGTCAATTTCTGACCTTGATCCGCTTGCAATTTTGTGCTTAGATGGCGACTTCTTTTTCGCCGTCCATGAGGTCAATTGCGACGTCACCTCAGCCAAGCGCGTGAGTGCCGTTGATGCTGAACACCACGCGACAAGTGTGTGCTCCGCAGGCAATGCTCTCCTATCTTTGCTGACGAAGATCGAAGTGGCAGTGATCTCGGAGGACTACAATTGTGAATTGGCACAGAGTAGAGACAACCACTCATCTTTTCCTCATATCTAACTTTGCAAGAGTATGCTGGTTATCGATTGGCATCCCCTGCCTCAGTAAATTCAACTTGAGTAAATATGGCACTATATAAAAAAAGAAAATCAATGTGTAAATGTGATATTTCTCACTCGATTGAAAAAACGATTCGTACCAGCTGATCGTTTTCCACCGTTAGAACGAGATCCAAAGTACCTCCCGACACGCTCTCTCTCTCACGTTTTCTCTGGTGCATGTGCTCATCGGCGTGCTCGCCCCCATCTACCCCGCCTACTCTCATCGTCGATGGCGACCACGCTGTCGGGTCTGTCTCCGCCTCCCCCGTCACGCGAACCCATCGGCATGTGATGTCCCCGCCCTAGCCTCGCCCATAGGTGGTCTCCCCGTCGTCTCGCCCGTCACCACTGTTTATCCTACCTGCCTCCTCCAAGCTTTCTTCTAAGCCCAGAATACATAGAACCCCACCGAAAAACTCGAAACCCTAAAGCCCACCGTCGCTTACTCGCCAACACCGTGTGTTCGCACAATCGACTAAAATTGATTGAGATTTTAATCGACCAGTGTGTAGTAAATACGTAATCATTATGTGCTAGAGCATATAGACAGTCTGAAATGATTGGATTTTCAATTATATTGATCCAACAATATAACGATATAAAACTATATTTCTTCATGAGTTAAGCTTGGTAACTCACTGTGCCCAAATAATATATCTTGATCAGCTCTCTCAATAGATAAACTCAAGACTATAACTTCTTAGCTTTATTTTGTTTGTTTCCCTCCCTAATCCCGTACCAATATAAACTCTCTATCTCTAATCTGTAGGGACTTAGTCCCTCAGTTTCCCTTAAAAAAAGATCGAAGTGTCAGGGGCAGTAAAAGCAAGGAACATTATGTAATAAAGAAATTTAACAGAAAATAGTTCAACTTCTTATTGTCGAAACATGCCTACGTTGTGTGGATACTGAAGGCAAAAAATCCCAATCTGGGTGTAGTGTGTTGCTTTTTAGCCAAATCCAAAGCCCCTCTACTTCTACTACCCTACTGTTGCTGCCCTGTGTTCCAGAGGTTCGGTTGGTGATAGTTTACTGAAATTGATGATTGCATACTTGAAATCAATGTGTGTACAGCTGCTCTAATGTGTGCATTTGCAGATAAATTATCATCCTACCACTGTGTCTTAACTAGCTCATGCCATGCTACATGTTGGCCCTGTAACACCCTAGGACCATAAAAACTGAGATGCTATTAAACTACGTAACCTATAGATTGTTATAGAAAAAAATAACAGCATCTTCTCTATAAACTTAAATATCGCAGAAGCAATAACATAGGTAAACAAAATATGCAAAATATCATATTAGCAGATAAAATCATCCTGACATGACCAAGAGCAAAATATTAAGTTTAACATCACCGCTACTCTTTAAACATCCAGCGAACGACTGTAAAGACTAGACTTTGATTATTATAGCACAAGATAAAAAGTGTAGACATGAAGTGCAAAATATGCTGTTACATCTTCATCCCTTCATGACATGCTTCGAGAACCTGGAAAGAGTAATGCAAAGGTGAGATTGAAAATCTCAACAAGCAAACTTGTTTTGACAAGCTATTTAAATCACAAGTTGAATAAGCATCGATTTAATATAGGACTTCTCAAAACATAAGGCATGTTAGGATAGTATCAATAATATTAAAGAATAACCTCAAATAAAGGTCACAACCACAAGTATAACTTCATATCCCCAATAACATATAAATGTTATTAACTTCCATAAATTCATATGAATGCAATGACATGTCTTCTTTTACATCGCACCCCTCCTCAGGCAACATACGATGTATATGCAAATGCAAGTGCACGTGGCAGAAATATGCTGCAATTGTACTAAAGTATACCACCAATAATACCTCAACTTCATTCTCAAGTCGAACATCAGCATAGTTCAATAAGAATTATAGCAACATAAAGATAGACATAAGGCAATGATTAACCATGCTTAAGGTAAAGAACAGCATAGAATTCAGATCATAGTCAAATTTATCATGGTTCTGAGATGTAAGTGATGAAAATAACAAGTCAAAACAGTAGCAACACCATAGCTACGTTTAGTTACCTTCAACCGGTAGTAACGGCGAACTTCAAGTGTAAGACGAAGCACCACCACCTAAACACAACCATATCTCAGTACCAACACTCCTCATACATGCAAATACATAAAACAAAGCACTCCTACACCCAAAACCCTCAATCGAGCAATACTGATCCAAAAAATAGCACACACGCATTAGATTGGCAGAAGCAGCAGTACTTCTCTTTTCTTATCTATTTTTCTACCACATATATGATAAAAAAATAAATACATTTTAGGAAACTAAAGAACAAGGGCTACAACTTTCGTTGTGACCATATAATTTTCCCATACCTCTAAGGTTTCCTAAATGACATATCAAAACAGCTATAGAGACCTGTCGTCAATTTCAAACAGCAGCCACTCAAAACTATTTATTTCCAGAAATATTCAACGAAAAAATCTAAAATTTTGTGAACATTTAGATCATAACACAAGATTCAAATTTTATATAATTTGTATCTACATAAAACATCATTAACATGGCCTAAACAAGCTCTGAACTTTCTGACGACAATATGACAGATAGACAACTTCAAATAGCAAAATCTCCTAAACCGTGCGGGCAAAAAATTTGAAATTCATATAGCAGCTAGATTTCACAGTGAGCTACAACTTTCTAGTTGATCTCTTCGGCAGGAAAAATCACCTAAGACCCCAAAACGATGATTTCGTCTACACTGCGCACCCAGAAAATTTCTGCAGCTAACCTGAACCATTAACAACGGACTTTCCTAAGAGATCGAGCCCTATCCTCAAGATTAAAACAATCTTTTAAACCCCAAAAAGAAAACGGCAGCATAGATTGGGCCAATACCTACGCAGGACTCACAAATTCGCTCACTTTCCCTTGTGCACCTCTCCCTGCCTTTAAACCTGCCCTTGCTGTCATCAAGTTTGGATTGGAGAGGGGTTGCAGCAACAAAGGGGGGGGGGGCAGCTGGTCCTTCCTTCTCCTCCTTCCTGTGATCCCATTCTGCTGATTCTTCTCGATGGATTGGTGCTGCAAGGGGAAGTCCAGGGCTGGGGGCGCCACCACACCAGGGAAGGAGAGGGGTGGCACAGAAGAAAGAACAGGATTGGCTAGGGTTTGGCTGGGTGGATGGGGGAGAAAGAAGAGGAAAGGGGTGTATGGGCCTTTAGGGAGGGGCTGGGTTAACCGGTTCAAGCCCAGGTTGGCTCAGCCCACTTCCAAGTTAATATTTTTTTTCTGTTTTTTAAAAAAATTACTGCTGCTATTTTGCTTTAATTCCTTCTCTTTTCTTTTCCGGCGAGAGCGATTCGACACCGAAAAACCGGAAACGATTGCAAGTTATGCTATATGCTTTGATGGTTCTAACCTGATGGCTGGTGCATTATAATTTATCTATAAGCTGTAACTTCCAGTCATATAGAGAGATGCTAATTGTCTTGCAGTTGTCATAAGTTCAGATCAATTATTTACTACTTGTACTCTTCTCTTATAGACTATGCTGCTCAGCGAGGATTAGAACTGCTATTTTGGTAGACTGAAAGTTATACTAGTGAAGAGGGTTATTTTATCTATGTCTGAAACTAGGGTTCTTGCAATATGGATATACTGTCTACTCCTTACTTCAAGCTACTGGAAATAATTACAATCTCATATGGCCTCTTTTATTCAGGTAAACTGATGATGTTTGGGTTCCTAATTCGAGGACAACATCAAAGATTTGAAGGACTAGAACAGGAAAGGTGCCTACCTTGAGGTGCTGGTTCTTATGCTTGAAAGGAAGAAGCTTTTGCTGCAGTTCCTGATGGAAGTGTGCAGCTCGGTTTGGGGAAGAGAAGTGACGTGAAGATGGAGTACTAGTGTAGCAGATAAAGATGAGAGGAGGTGCACTGTAAGTAAAACCTTTTTTTTTAATGCCTTCACGGCGATTTTATTAATTATCAAAGATAGTTACATCATCTAAGTAACCGACCACAATAAAGTTAGGATCTCCCATCTAGACACATGTTTGGGATCCCTCTACCTATATTGCTAACACATGAGCTACAATATTACCCTCCCACGAACAATGTTCTATTATTACAAATTTCGAACAGCTATGATAACTGAACATAGCAAGATAGTAATTACGATCCACGAACTGACGCCTCTAGCTAGAAAATTACACTCTTTGTATATTGCTGAAGCTCCAGTTGCTGAGTTGCCACCGTAATGCATTGTCTAAACTACCTCCATGCAATCAGAGTTAATGATTAACTTCGAGCACTCAGTCTAACGTGCTAGGATGAGTCCCTCTCTCAGAGCTCCAGCCCCTGCAGTTGATGTTGAATTGACGTGAGAGATTCTGCTATTGTTAGCCGCAAGGAAACCTTCCACTTCATCTCTGATTATAGCTCTAGTTGCCCCAGTTGACTGATCGAGACAGAAAGCAACATCTACATTTAATTTGACATACCTTTTGTGAGGCTTGGTCCAGCCATGTCTCTTAATTCCGCTCTTCGTATTCATTGCTTTACCATAGTTCGCTTTAAGTGCGGCGACCGCTAATGCCGTTCTGGCCGGCAGATGGATCGTCTTATCGTGAGTAACTTGTCTGCGTCGCACCGGAAGTAAAACTCTGTATTCTCTAGAAGGAGCAAGGTAAAGGATAAGAATTAAAATGGTGTGTTGCCGACTCCTCCCTTTCTAGTGTTTGCTAATCAAGGTTTAGAGCTGGGTTTAGGCTGTGATTAGAGTGTGGAGCTGCCTGGTGTCTTGCACCTGTGCCCAGATTTTTGTGTGGTGCACTATATGTCCTGAAAAATATACTAGAAGGTGATAATTGTAAAAGTTTGGGGCTGTTTATAATTTATATAAATTCAGAGCCTTAATGGTTAGAATTACCAGCCTTGCTAGGCCCTTTTACTGTATACAGCATAGCTGAAATGAGATAATATGTCTATTCGAATTTGAGATCATGATTTGTAGATGAAAATATACTATTTGTGAGATAATGTGTGATGAAATGGCAAATAAAAATGATTTAGCATAATGGTATAGGTGATGTGCATGTGTTGTTAATAGTTCGTAGTTTGTTTGGATATGCTCATGGTAGCACAGTAATAGTTTGCTTGATATGTTTGTGATAGCATAGTAATATGTTGGTTAGATATACTTATAGTAGCATAGTTGTATTTTTTTTTATACATATGCAATATACTCATGTGAATAGTGTTGTATGGGCTGATCTTGAGTTATGTTGGGAAGAATTTATGCTCGAAAAATTATTTCTCGGGATGTTCATGTGCAGATGTGGCTTGAGGACGAATGTGGTCGATGACGGGATCGAAACTAAGGCCCCGTTTAGATAGGTTGTGGCTTTAGAGCTTTTGGCTGGTTGAGTAAGCAGTTGTGGCTGTTGAATTTTGGTTGTTACCTTTTACAATAAATTTTTAGCTTCTCAGCACACCAAAATCCAGAAAAGCTTCTTTCGGTCTACTTCTCAGCTTCTAGTTTATTTCAGACACAACCGCTTTCTCAACCAGCCAAAAGCCACCAAAAATCGGAGCCAAAAGCCAGCCTCTTGGATAGCTTCTGGATTTTTTCAGGGAAAAGCCAGAAAAAAAAAGCATATCCAAAGGGGGCCTAAGTTCAGAGATGAATCGAGGTTCTAATGATCAAGGATATCATACGAGAAAAGCCAGAAGAAAAAAAAGCATATCCAAAGGGGGCCTAAGTTCAGGAATGGATCGAGGTTCTAATGATCAAGGATATCATATGAGACGTTCGGGTTAAAGAACAGTGCACATGAAGGTGTGAGACTAGATGTGTCGCAAGAAGAGCAGACTTATGCGAGGTCATGGGCAACTACTAGGAAGAACTAGTCAGAAGATGCGGTCGGATGACCAAACGTGACAATGGCGCAAGGGAGTCACATGGTCCAGTACTATGAGGAGTCGAGTGCAAGGTGGAATTGGACTCAAGCATGTGGCGAACTCGGGGTCGAGTATGAGAGAGGTGGAATTGTACGCAAGCATGAGATGGACTTGGTTGTGAGAGATTGATGTGGTTTATTTGGTATGGATGGCGTCTGAATAGGACACGACAAGGTTGTTGCCTTGAATATAGTTGCATGTGTATGCATGTGTGACCGTATAGGATATGTAGTGTCCAGCTGGGAGGTGGTCCGAGTCAGATTCGACTTATATCTCTTGATTCTAAGTCATGGTCGTTTTGGGAGGCTATAAAAAAAAAAGGTAGCGACCAGGAGAGGCACAAAAACAGAGGAGAACCTAGAATTTAGGTTTAAAGGTAGAGTATGGAGTCATTTGTCAATCTAGGAAGAGAGAATTGAGAGGAAATCAACTTGAGAGGGAGGAAGAAGAAAGAAATACATCTAGAGTTTTAGGAATTCATAGAGAATTCTTGTATGATGCTTGTGAACACATCTGAGTAATAAAGATCAAATTTTGTAAGTCGATGTGTCGGTAATCTCGTTTCTTTTTCATCATTTATTTTGTTGCATGTCTGGTTTTGGTTCTCGATTGATTTCGTGTTTCAACGAGTTTCTTCTTCGTTTGATTCATCCAAAACTTTGCTAGAACATCAAGTGATTGATCTAAAAAGTTTCATTGATTAATTCCAAGTAACTTTCTTTGCTTAATCTCTAAATTAGGACTTGATCAATTCTCATCTCGATTTGATACAGTCTACTTGTAAAAATAACTCTTGATCCACATATTAGAGTGACTTAATTCTTATCAGAAACGTTGTAAAATTGTGTCAGTGTATTCTATCCAAATTTTAGGTCGATCGGAGTTACAGATTTAGATCTACATTGTTTTTGCTGAGATATCTATCATCTGTGTAGAGTGGAATACGAGATTAAGTTAGATTTTTAATTAAGATGGATTGTTAATCATTAAAATTTAAATTTGACTTCCGCAATCATTCACCATTCTTCGATTACCTTATGGTTTTGTTAGTCAGACCTTCAGCTCCAAGTTTTTTTAAAGCAGGTCATCCCTAGCTCTATAAATTCTTAGGAGCTAGAGCTATGAATAGATTAAGAATATTTGGTTGTGACATCTTGTTCTTATTATAAACTAAAAATATATATTTAAACTACTTAATTTTATCCTATAAACTTTAAATCATACATATATCATGAAACTGGAGCTCCGCCAAACAGAGTCTACCATCATACACTATTATCTTCCGTTACGAGTTAGTCCAGTTAGGATTCTAATTTCACTTCAATTTGAGTGCACCTGCTATCTACTATTTCGACGCGTGCTCACTTCAATATATTCAACTAACACCACTATTTTCATATACTGCTGGAGCTGGGGCTATTACACAAGGTCACCAAGACTGCCGACCGGTTTCAGGGGCATGGCCTGCGCTTGCACAAGCTGGACGTAGACGCTGCCGTCGCCGGCGCGGACGGTTATCAATGGCGCCACTGTTAACGGATTCTGTTCGGCTAGACCGAGTCACCAGCGCACTCCGCGCACTACATGCATGCCATGCAGCTACGACGTGCACCTTTGCCCCGCATAGTGCTCTCCTCCACTTCTTTGCATTCCATCCATGTATAAACGATTGCTCTGGCAATACAAAGCTCCTCGTTGAGTCCCATTCTCCTTCATGGTATCAGAGAGCGCGCGTTGATCCACACGCCTGCGCCCACTCTATTTCGCTGCTCTCTCTCATGGACGTCAACCCCCTATTCTCCCTCGAGCCATCGCTCCATGGTGCTTCTTCCTCTACTGCCTCCCTCACTAGCGCGTTCGACGGCGCCGCCGGTCTCAACACAGCGCCGTCCCAACACCCTCCTCCCACCGCCTCCTCCCTCCAGACAGTAAACATCAAATCCCACATTCCGGTGATCCTAGACCTCGCCAATCCCAATTATCCAGAATGACGTTGCTTTTTTGATTCAGTCGTCGGCAAGTTCGGGCTACATTCTCATCTCGCCGCTCCGCCGACAGTCAGCCAACGTGCCGATCCAGAATGGCTCATGATTGATCATTGCATCATCAACTGGCCGTACAATACGGTGTCATGTGACATTCTCCAAATTGTCCGTGCGCCCGGCGCGACGGCGCACTCGATCTGGACGGCGATCCTCGACCTCTTCCGCGACCACCATCTTCACCGCGCCGTCTACCTTGAGCCTGAATACCGCAGCCTCACTCAAGGCGACCTCAGCGTCACCGATTACTGCGCCAAGCTCAAACAACTTGCCGATGCTCTCCGTGATATTGGCCAGCCTGTGCCCGAGTCGTCCCAGGTGCTGAACATGCTTCGCAGCCTCAACGGCAAGTTTCGTCACGTCATCTCCGCCATCACTTCCAAGCAACCGCCGCACACCTTCTTGTCTGCTCGGTCTCACCTTCTGTTGGAGGAGCTGTACGACTCCCAATACACCAAGATGGCGGCCAATCAGGCTCTGGTGGCCACGGCCGGTGCCAGGCCCCCTACTCCGACAAGCGTGCTCTCTTCCTTGGCACGAACTGGCCGCTTTGGGCGCGCGTGGGCCGTGGATCGCCGGGGTAGCTCGTTCAGCCCAACCGCGTGTGCGTCGCGCCGGCCATGCTGTTTGGGTACCCCGATGAGGATTTCGGCTTAGTCTGTCTGTATCTCCATCTGTGTTATCTCTGCTTCCTAAAAAATAGTAGTGATTTTCGTATTAAATAGAACCTCATATCTTTAATTTTGTAGATTATTTTAAACTTTATAAAAATTATTTATCTCATACCACTCAATCTCTAATACTCAGTTCATATGTGTTTCACTCTCAGAAATCCCGCTCCCGTGTTTCGTCTCTGGCTCACGCGCCCGCCTGTCCAACGCGCTGCGAGCCATGTACGTCGATCGCCTCTCGTAGTTCCTAGCTGACACATACATGGATGGACCTAATAACTAGTACATTATAAATTTAATGACTTACGTATGTATATATGATAAAAAATATATATCATATAGAGATAAAGATCTGCACGTGAGATCCGATAGAATTTGCTTTCACCTTGGAGGATTTCGATGTGGTCTGTCGTGTACCGATCTCAGTCTGTCAAATGGGGCCGGGTGCTAGGGAAGGCATATACAAAAGGAGCTAAAAGACGGGCTGAGGAGATCTAAAGAAATGAGTGACAGAATCGGCTCCCCTTTTAATGTTCTTCTTCTTTCTCTGGACCTCTTCCTCCTATGAGCTCTCTTCTACTGAAGATTCTATTCCTCGTCTCCATCTTCTCTCTGTACCTAATTTAGGAGTGCTATCTCCGTTCTCTGATGTTGTATCTCGTTGATGTATCGAACTGGTTGCTTAATTAGTTGATCTGAGTGTCGAATCAATGGGTTCGTATGCCAATTGGGTTGTCCGATCGATTAGGTTCGTAACAATTGGTATCAGCGCTATGGAGGAAGAGTGAGTTGCTATGTCTGACGAGAGAAGGGCGAAGCTTCTGCAATAGCTCGCGCAACTGATGGAGATGATGGCGGAGGACCGCATCAGGAGAGCCGAACATCACGCCAGGATGATGGCCACGATGAACAACTCACAGGACTCGCCTCATCTCCGACACCGTCCTCTGCCGCCTCCTCTACCGCAAGCACACCCAGCCTTCTCGACGCGACCGCCACCGGTTCTGCGCTGACGACTCCGGGGCAGTTCGGCGCCATCTTCACCATGCATCCGCGCCGAGCGCCACTGGATCCACGGGATTCAGCGCGCTCGACGGACACCAAGGCCCCCTGTACGTGGACACGGGGCGCATGTTCTGCCTGTTCATGCTCTACGGCTTCGACCCGCTGCGCGCCACCGAGTACACCGGCTTCTGTTCACCGTGGGACCCCGGCGCTGGCGCGCTCACCGTGCAGACCCGGACGTGGAATCCCGGTGACGACCTGCTGCGCCTACCCGGCTCCCTCGCCCACCTGGGCCTGCTCGCCCACGTGACACCTCGCGCCGCACGGAAGCTGCTCGACGGAATGTTTGTTCGCGGGCTAACAGGCGACACGTTCCACGACCACTCGTGCGGAGAGCGGCCCGAGGACATGGACGACCCGCGCACCTTGTACAAGATGGACCCTGCCTCCGACGTCACCGTCGAGACCGCCGCCGCGCTGGCGGCCGGCCCCATCGTCTTCCACGACGCTGACCCCGCCTACTCCCAGCGCCTTCTCGTCCGCGCCATCAAGGAGTTTGAGTTCGCGGGCGAGTGTAGCAGCAGTCTGCACACGGTGATGTGCCTCAGCTACTGTGACTACTCGGGGCACCAGGACGAGCTGCTGTGGAATGGCTCCGTCGTGCTTCCCGCCGTCGCGCCCATGTGCCAGTACAGCCACTACTACCTCGACTTCGTGCCCGAGCTCAACGTGGCGTTCGCCGGTCGCCGACTCCATCACTTTCGACTGTCACTAGGTACTGTTCCACCGAAGATTGAAGGCATTCGGATCCAGAGCTTCAAGAAAGGGCTAATTACAATGGACATCGTCTTCCGGTAGGGTGGGGATCCCAATATTGTTCTCGCAGTTGAAACACTTGTTGCTTCACTTCCCATTCAGTTTAAGAACCTTCAGGCGGTCGGAGGAGACTGACTGCGGTGCCTGGAGCTGAAGACAAACTCGAAGTTGCAACCTCGCTGATGGAAAAGACAAAGGTCTCTGGACCTGTGGTCGTGGCTGATGGAGTGGGAGGCGCTGCCATGACTCTTGCTGCTATTGACCTCAACATGAACAAAATTCCTGATGTGGCCATGACCCTTGCAGTGGTTGTCCTTTTCGTCGATGGTCCAACTGCTATCAGAGATGTGTCGCTGGGTCTAATGTCATTGAAAGCTGCTGCTTCCAGCGTCCAGGCTTTGGAATGTTTGGTGCTAGAATCTGACCCCTTTCAGCAGATATGCATACCTGAAGCGAGAAATTTCAGCATTTGCCACCCAATTCGCGTGCCTCTCTGGAATTGCCATCCAATTCGCGTGCCTTTCAGAATATAACACCGGGCACGCGAATTTTTTCAGAATATGACATCCGCGCCAACACCTTTGACGCGGAGGTGCTCTCTCCACCGGGCCAGACCATTATGCCCCTGTGTACTGTGTAATACCCGTGCCAATGGCGTTGGCGCGGACCCTCCCGCGCCAAACTGCTTGGCGCGGAACCTCTATGTGTTCGAGAATGCTGTGAAGAACTTGTTCCTACAGAGAATGTTCCGCGCCAAGCAGTTTGGCGCGGGAGGGTCCGCGCCAACGCCATTGGCGCGGGTATTACACAGTACACAGGGGTATAATGGTCTGACCAAAGGTGTTGGCGCGGATGTCATATTCTGAAAAAATTCGCGTGCCCGGTGTTATATTCTGAAAGGCACGAGAATTGGATGGCAATTCCAGAGAGGCACGCGAATTGGGTAGCAAATACTGAAATTTCTCACCTGAAGCATATCATCGGGGCCTTGAGGTGAAGCAGCAGCAGGGTTTCATGAAGCAAGGAAGAGGATACATTCAGAGTTGGATTTATTCAGTATCATCGGAGCTTGTGGAGGTTAGTGATAATGTTGCTGATTTGCATTCGGTTGCTGATGGTGGTCATAAAAGGATAGCTGACAAAACCGATGGTGAAACCATATTGCTGCAAAGGCTGAAACCAGATTGCTGCCAATCGGGAGAGGCGTGCTGCAAATTATATAGAGCAGAAGATGAGAAGACACCATCCATGCAACTGAACATCAGCTGCAACCTGATCAGTGCTACCTGCAAACTGAAGTTGAAGGACTATATGGAGCAGCTTTCCACCGAGGTTCTGGAGTGGCCGGAGGATACCGTTGTGTGGGGAACAGGCGGCCTTATATCATCCTCTGACATCCTAGAGGTACTCTCGGCCTATATTCATTCCATGAGCTCATTTGTGTTCGATAGAGGACGACACCGCAGCAAAAGCATGGTGGAGGGCACGAGCAGCGAAATCAAGCTTGCAAGCTCATGGCAACATTGGATTGAGGGCAAGCCGAATTTCAAGAGGGAGGAATGTCTTGTACCAGCCATAGGCTGTCAAATGGGGCCGGGTGCTAGATGAGGCATATACAAAAGGGAGTCAAAGGCCAGGGGCTGAGGAGATCGAAAGAAATGACAGAACCGGTTCTCTCTACTGTTCTTCTCCTTCCTCCGAACTTCTTACTCTGAGCTCTCTTCTCCGATAAATAATGGATCAACAATATTTTTCTTTTTTTGTGAAAAGAAGCAGTAAGGAAGATCCTGACTCCCGACTATATATATATTGTATGTATATTCTGCAGGTATACTCACTGTAGTTCATGTCTACGCACATCATACAAGTTGTAACTCATAGTGTTTCGGGTTATAACTTACAGTGTTTAGGTTGTAACCGGGAGATGTGCGCAGTACAAATAACAAGTTGTAATTTACAGTGTTAGTTTCTCGTGTTGCAATTATACATTTATGAACGTAAAGTTGTAACTCATAGTGTTTTGAGTTATAACTGGGGGATATACGTAATGCGAATAATAAGTTGTAACTCACAGTGTTAGTTTCTCGTATTGCAATTATGTATTTCTGAACGTGAAGTTGTAACTCACAGTGTTTCGAGTTGTAACTGGAGAATGTGTGCAGTGTGAATAAAAACTGCGCATAGACGCAGAATAGCCTCGCCGTATATATATTGAGTCAACAGCTTCCTTGTTTGTGGATGATTAGCATGTTAGGTTACCTTATGAAGCTTCTTTTGCAGGTCAAGGACACTTCCAGGGAGTGTATTGATTACATGCACCCAAGTAGTGATGATAATTACATACCTGCTCTTCGCGTTGGGCCGCCATGCCACACTTTATGTCTCTGTTGCTTTACTTGGCATTTGTTATGGTGTCCAATTCTCTGTAATGGTTTCAACTTCATCAGAGCTGTTCGGATTGAAGCACTTCGGAAAGATATACAATTTCATCGCACTGGCAAATCCAGTTGGTGCATTCTTGTTCAACAGTCTTGCAGGGTCTGTTTATGACCTCGAAGTGGAAAAACAGCATGCCAAGATGTCAGGCTCAGATATTGCATGCCATGGCCCTAATTGTTTCAGACTCACATTTTGCATTCTAGCTGGCGCGGCTAGCTTGGGCACATTGCTGAGCATGGTTCTGACGGTGAGGATCCGGCCAGTGTATCAGATGCTGTATGCAGGTGGATCCTTGAGCCAGCCTAGGAGGTCTGCACATTGATTAACTAACTGTAACTATGGATCAACAAACAGATGAAACAATATAAAAGATTAAAAAACAAATCATAGAGTTCACCCCCAAAACTACTTCTTACCTTATCTTTTTTTTCTTTTTTTTTATAGATACTCTTTGTCTAACAAGATTACGTTAGCAAACTCCAACTTAGTTACGTTAGCGATCAACATACTTTTCTAAATCAATTAAAATATGTCAATTAAATATGTGTGTAACCAAACATTACAAAATTAAAACAACATAACGCAAACATATCACGGATTATCACATAAAAATAATATCAAAGAATTTATAATGTATTTCCAAAAAAATAATATGAGATACAGTGATGACATTAAAAATAATAATAATTTCAAAAAATCAAGAAACAAATAAAAATCAATTTGCATAACACATAAAATGAAAAATATAAATTAGATCTTTCACAAATAATAAACATGATTCCAATATAATAAACAAAAATTACATTTATATTTTACATTCTAATATTTAAATATAAATAGCTGATGTATCTTAGCATACAACTATTATTAACATAAATATCTACAATTCAGCTGTAAGCTAAATTTATAGCATGTGCGGTCGCAGGGGTTCATGCGCTAGTATTTATAAAATCTATTGAATTCATGATACTATGAAAGATTTTTCCAAGACAAATCTACACATATGATATTAAGGTTTTCAAACTAAATATTTTGAAAACTATTGTTAGTCAAAGTGTAAAAGTTTGACCGAATTTTTTTCATAATGACATGTATTTATAACTGGAGGGGATATTACACGTAACACCTCAAACACATGGCGACATCAGCACTGAATTTTTTTAAGAGTAAATTTCAAAAATCTACAACCATTTTGATATATATTGTAGAAAACTACAACTTCTGATGTCCATTTAAAAAAACTACAACTATTTTTATACATTTTAAAAATTACATTAGAAATTGTAGCTTTTTTACTACCTGTCTCAAAATAGTTCAGGGTTTTGAAATTTTTTTAAGATCGAGAATTTTCAAACGGGCGTACAGTTGTTGAGATCTGAGCAGGGTTGGCCAGCTACACTGCGCTGAAGCCGACAGATCTATGTCTGTGCACCCCAAACGTCGTGTCACCAGTGCGAATCGCTAGATAGTAGACTATCAAACGTCACACTGTCTGTTCGGACTTCAGATCTGAAATCACGGCTCGTTTTGTCGCCACCCTTGTTTTGTTGTGCTTGTGAACATGGCCTCTGCTCCATACCGTTGGCAAGACTCGAGATTAATTGAAACGGGCTCTGCCTTCACGTGAAATTAGTAAACTAGTACTGCTTTTAAGGTACTTATGAGTTTAAGTATACGTGACATTAATACATTATAGCGATGTGTACGCGTAATGAAAAAAAACATGGAGCAGTTCCATGCGTGGTTCCATGTGGCGCTGCATGCACCTGCTCAACGATGGGGAGATACCATCTCATACTCCAAGGGACAGTGGAAAAACTAAATCTCTTGCTCTTTGACACTTACAGTTTTTTTTTTTTTTTTTGCAAAGAAAAAAGATACTTCACAGTTCACACATTTACACATTTGCAAACGTAGCAGCAGCTAGGTACCGAGCAGCAAGTCAGCAACCACCGGCCACCGTGGACGTACGACGGTACCTCGCCGGCCGTCTTCTCTCGCTGGCACGTACACGGTAGGTACACACAGATCGACATGTCACAGGTGCAGCACAACGCGCGCGGGAATCGTCGAAGTGGGCTTCAGATCCTGGAACATGGACTCCCACCTCATCTCCTCGCCGCCGTCCAACTCCTCCTCGTCGTCTTCTTGTTCTTCTTCGTCGCAGCTGCAGACCTCCGTGCTCACGAGGCAGCCCGCTATGGTTGCGGTGGGCCCGGTCTTGCGACTCCTGTCTGTCGTCGTCGTGCTGCTTCTCCACTTCCCGCCGCTGTTCGTGAGCATGGGCTTGCTAGCGTGCGTCAGCAGTGGCACCGGCAGCTTCGCGCCCCGCCAGGCAACCGGCGACGAGATCTTGTTCCAGTGCGCCAGTCTGCCGCCGCGGTGGCGTAGCGGCAGGCTCGGCGCTGCGAGGACGGCCGCTGCCGCCCTGTCCCGGCCCCGGCCGCGCGCTACGGAGGCGCGGAGGCGCCCGAGCACTGACCGCGCAGACCGGTGCACGGCCGCGGCGAGCAGCCTGGTGGCGCGCCACGGCAGGACGGTGATGGCGGCGGCCACGGCCTTGCCGGGGTAAGCGGAGGAGGACTCCCTCCTGGCGAGCTTGAGGATCTCGATGCGGTGCTTGGCGACGGCGACTCCCATGCTAGCGAGGAACTCGTGATCGAGGTGCCGGACGTCAGCGGCGCCCAGCTCGTTGCGAGCGAAGAGGAGCGCGTACTCGAACGCCACGTCCGGGTGCAGCCCCGCCTTGCACAGCCACGCGTACCAGTCCATTGCTTGCCTAGCGGTGACGGTGTGGTGAGGACCGGAGTGTGCACGGCAACGGCGGCAGGACGCGAAGCTCTCGTAGTGGTGTGCGCGACGGCTGACGTGCTGCTGTGACTGCGTGCCTGCAGCCCTGCACGACTTGGTGCGTATGTAGCGAGGCGAGGGGCGGCGTCACGTGAGCGTGATTAAACGGGGGAGGTTGTGGGGGAGTTGGAGGGCAGCGAGTGGTGGATGGTGGTGCACGGAAGAGGCTGCGCATGGCGCGGGGAAATGCCCCGATCAGACGGGAGATCCGTGCGCAACGCAGACGAGCCGAGCTGAGGCCCTCGGCGTGAGGGCCCCGGCCAGACGTCGCTGGTGCGCGCCGCGACACCCTCGCACCGGCCGGCTCGCCGCGGCACCCTCGCACTGGGCTGCCGGTCCGTGGGAAACCGAAAGCGAGACGCCCTTCGACCGCGCCGTTTTGGGCCTTCCCGGCTCGCGCCGCTCGCTTGCGACGCCCACGCGGCGCTGAATCGAGGCATTGGGCTGGACAGCCGGGACCACACGCGACGCATCTATTACATGTCCTAATGGGCCAAAAATCGGCCGCCTCTCAGAGGTCCTTCCTCACTGTAGCTACTGTGTTGCTATGTGAGCCTGTCATTCCATACGCCGGTAAGTGGTTCTGCTGTGCTTTGCCCTTCCAACCTCTTCTGTGATGACGTCCACCTGATCTCCTGTTGGTGGCCGCACGTGCTAGGAAGAGCACCTCCTCCGCCCCTAGCTCCGATGCACCCATTTTCCTTCACACCGGCTGAGTGCTGCCTTCACCTCGTTGATGAACTCTAGGTTAGGAGCTATCTGTAACCCCGGCTGAGCCACAGGGAGTTTCGCCGCTCTCCCCACATTGTCGCATGCCCCTTCCCTCCCTCCTTCCCTCACCCCAGTACCTTGCCACCGCCTACTTGAACGCCACCACACGTCATGGCCGCCATCAAGCTAGGCGCCGCCTGTTTATGTCGCTACCGGTGGCTCAAATAGAATCCCCTGAAGGGTTGCGGGTAGGCTACGCTAGCACAAAATAAATTTTCTCTACCGCATTCAACCAGGAAGCCATGCGAGTAGGGGATCATGAATCGTTACCACTTGACGAGCAGTGCAGCGGAAGAAGAGTTGGAGCAGACCAATCCAACGTCGTGCGCGTCAAGTAGTCGATCGTCAACCTCGTCCCGAGCACGTCCCGAGCACCTTCCGAGTACTCGCGGGTACGTCCCGAGTACTCCCGAGCAGATCAGCACCGCAATAGTAGCAGCGCCTCCACGGTATCCACACGTACAAGGATGGAATCGCCGTGCGCCGGTGTGCTAACACCGCGCGCCCGGCTAGGGTTTCGAAGGGAGTTCGGGAATAGGAGGCGGCTAGGGTTTCTAAAGAACACCTTGCGCCTTGGCCCCTGCCTATTCTTATATAGAGCACGCTAATGGGCTTTTAATCAACATTAAAGCCCATTATGACTCTAAACCCTAATGGTCCTTTAATCAATATTAAAGCCCATTAGCAGACCCAATCCGCAAAATCAATCGCCTCTAGGGCATATCACCAACAATCTCCCACTTGCACTAGAGTCAGTACAAGTTTTATATTCCATCCCCTTAAGTGTGTGACCCGTTAGGTTCATGTGTAAACGGCCGCTATCCGGAAACCCTTTTCCGAATTGCAAGTCAATAGCGGTACCTAGCAGGACATATTGACTCCCGAATGCACACAAAGATCATATCGGCTGAACCTTGATATACTCATGCACCAATCCCTTTACCACACGATACCAGTCAAGCTCAAGGCGAGATTCGTGCCACCCTTGTGATAGCTCGACCATTCACTCGATCAAGTAGTGGATTCACCATGATTAACTCTTTAATCACATTGGCATGGCCATGCACTTTCCAATCCAACTACCTCGAGGGGCCCAGAGATATCTCTCCCGTTATTTAGGAGGGGTAAATTCCATCTTGATCACTCACATCCCACGACATGTTTCATAACATACCCGAAAGCAACCTTTATAACTACCCAGTTACGGAATAGCGTTTGGAAGCCCCTAAGTGTGTTACTACACATTCTGGAATCAATGATGATCTCAGGTCAAAGGATTCTGTAGGTACACCATTTGAGATAACAACTGATGGCACATTAAAAATAACAATCCCAGCAGTATCTCAGGGTGGGTCTATCCAACATCATGTTCTCTAACATGTGTCCACATTACTGATTTGATATCTCCATATCTATGATCCGTGAAACATGATCATCATTCAGTCAAATGTGCTAATCTATAAATCATTATTGTCCCACACAATGATATGAGATTAGGGACTATTTAGAATAACATCATAAAAACAAAGAGTTTCACAAACAAGTCACATACTTGCTGATCAATGTAAATGATAATTATTCATGGAACCAGATAACAATTATCCAAAAGTACATTAGCATAGACAGAACACATTCTCTCACATGCACTAGAGTCTATCCCGCAAGTATCTAATACCCATAGAGCTCAAGTGTGCCTCATGCTTGGGCTGTGGGAGAGGCTTCGTCAACGGATCAGCAATATTCGAATCCGTGTGCACCTTGCATATCTTTACATCACCTCTATCAATAATCTCTCGAATGAGGTGATAGCGCCGAAGTATGTGCTTGGACTTCTGGTGCGACCTAGGCTCCTTGGCTTGTGCAATGGCACCACTATTGTCACAATAGAGGTCCATTGGACTGGACGCACTAGGGACCACACCCAACTCAGAAACAAATTTTCTGATCCAAACAGCCTCTTTTGCAGCTTCTGAAGCTGCGATATACTCGGCCTCCGTCGTGGAATCAGCAACCGTTTCTTGCTTGGAACTCTTCCAACTCACCGCACCTCCATTAAGGCAAAACACAAAACCAGACTGCGATCTCGAGTCGTCCTTGTCGGTTTGGAAGCTAGCATCGGTGTAACCATTTACAACGAGCTCCTCCTCACCTCCATAGACTAGGAACATATCCTTAGTTCTTCTCATGTACTTGAGGATACTCTTTACTATAGCCCAGTGACATTCACCTGGGTTCGATTGATATCTGCTCGTAACACTTAGAGCATAGGAGACATCTGGGCGTGTACAAAACATAGCATACATGATGGACCCAATAGCAGAAGCATACGGGATCGCACTCATCCTCTCGAGCTCATCAGATGTCTTAGGACATTGATTCTTGCTGAGAGTGATGCCATGTGACATTGGCAAGAAACCTTTCTTGGAATCCTGCATATTGAACCGATTCAATACCTTGTCAATGTACGTGCTCTGGCTTAATCCGATTAGTCTTTTCGACCTATCTCTATAGATCTTTATGCCCAATATGTATGCTGCCTCTCCTAAATCTTTCATTGAAAAACTCTTTTGCAATGAAGATTTGACAGCATCGAGCATTGGAATATTATTTCCGATCAATAATATGTCATCCACATATAAGACCAGAAACACAAGTGCGCTCCCACTAGTCCTTTTGTAAACACAAGGCTCTTCTTCATTCTTGATGAAACCAAACCCTTTGATCACTTCATCAAAACGAAGATTCCAACTCCGAGAAGCTTGCTTTAGTCCATAGATGGACTTTTGCAGCTTGCAAATCTTCCCAGCATTTTTCGGATTGACAAAACCTTCAGGCTGTGTCATGTACACATCCTCACTTAGGTTTCCATTAAGGAAAGCCGTTTTGACATCCATTTGCCATATCTCATAGTCGAAATATGCAGCAATTGCTAGGAGAATCTGAATAGACTTTAGCATTGCGACGGGCGAAAACGTTTCATCATAATCAACACCTTGAATTTGCCTGAAACCTTTCGCCACCAATCGTGCCTTATAGATGTGAACATTTCCATCAACGTCTATCTTTTTCTTAAAAACCCATTTACACTCGATAGTTTTCACACCATCAGGTGGATCGACCAAGTTCCAAACTTGGTTTTCTCGCATGGATTCTAACTCGGATCTCATGGCTCCAAGCCATTTTTCGGAGTCTGGTCCCACCATTGCTTCCGAGTAAGTCTTAGGTTCATCATTGTCCAACAATAATATGTCGCGCTGCCCCGTGGTTAGGAACATAAACCGCTCGGGTGCACGACTGAACCTTTCCGACCGACGTGGGGCTGGTGTCTCGACAACAGGTTCTGCAACATCTTGCATACCGAGTTGTGGTTCAATAGGAGTTGAAACACTTTCAAGTGGTTCCCGAATTTCTTCGAGTTGCACCGTACTCCCACTAACTCTCTTCGCGAGAAACTCTTTCTCAAGAAAGACACCATTCCGGGCGATAAACACTTTGCCTTCTTCCCGGTTATAGAAATAATATCCTTTGGTTTCCCTAGGATACCCCACAAAGAAGCATTTATCAGATTTGGGAGTGAGCTTATCAGACGACAAACGTTTTACATAAGCCTCACAACCCCATATCTTAAGGAAAGACAATCCGGGACGCTTCCCGGTCCATATCTCATATGGTGTCCTCTCTACAGCCTTAGATGGAACCCTGTTTAACGTGAAAGCAGCAGTTTCTAGAGCGTATCCCCAGAAGGACAATGGAAGATCAGATTGGCTCATCATCGACCGGACCATGTCTAACAAGGTTCGGTTCCTCCGCTCGGACACCCCGTTCCATTGTGGCGTACCCGGTGGAGTCAATTGTGGAACGATTCCACATTGCCTTAGATGATCACCAAATTCATGGCTCAAATATTCACCTCCACGATCTGATCGCAGAAATTTAATTGTCTTGCCTATATGATTTTGTACTTCATTCTGGAACTCCTTGAACTTTTCAAAGGATTCAGACTTGTGCCTCATTAGGTAGATGTAACCATATCTACTAAAGTCATCGGTGAAAGTAATGAAATACTGAAAACCACCTCTAGCTGTAGAACTCATCGGTCCACATACATCTGTATGTACTAGGGCCAATAATTCATTTGTCCTCTCACTTCGACCAGTGAAAGGCGTCTTAGTCATCTTGCCAAGTAAACAAGACTCGCATGTATCAAATGATTCGAAATCAAATGAATGTAGAAGACCATCTTTATGGAGCTTCTGCATACGCTTCTCATTTATATGACCTAATCGACAATGCCAAACAAAAGTGGGATTCAAATCATTAAGCCGAGGCTTCTTTGTATCAATGTTATAGATAGTTATATCCTCAAGATCCAATATATATAATCCATTTACTAATGGACAATTACCATAGAGCATACCATTCAAAAATATCGAACAACACTTGTTCTTTATTATGAATTCATAACCGTCTTCTTCCAAACATGAAGAAGAGATAATGTTTTTGCCCAAGGCAGGAATATAATAACAATTATTTAATTCCAAAACTAATCCTGAGGGTAGCGATAAGGAGTAAACGCCAACGGCCAACGCAGCAACTTTTGCACCATTGCCGACGCGAGCATCCAGTTCGCCTCTTGCACACTTCCTAGTCCTTTTCAGTCCCTGCAACGATTTGCAAGTATGAATCATTGATCCGGTATCAAATACCCATGAATCATCAGGATGAGTAGCAAGATTAATTTCAATAACATTTATACCTGAAGATGAAGTCTTACTTCCCTTCTTCTTTTTGAGTTCTTCCAAGTACAATTTGCAGTTCCTCCGCCAATGACCAGTCTTATGGCAGTGGTGGCAAGAGTCAGAAGCGGCAGGGCCAGCCTTGGGCTTTCCAACAGGTTTAGGCTTAGAACTCGAGATCTCATCCGAAGTTTTAGCCTTGTCCTTGCGCTTTCTCTTCTTGCTATCCTTTTGAACCATCATCACATGACTAGAGCTCTTCTTAATGCTTTCCTCAGCAGTTTTTAGCATCCCATGCAATTCAGCCATGCTTTTCTCCATGCTGTTCATATGAAAGTTCAAAATGAACGGCTCGAAGCTCGCAGGGAGCGACTGGAGAATTACATCCGTAGCCAACTCAGGGCTAAGGGGAAAACCAAGTTTTTCCAGGCTTTCAATGTAACCAATCATTTTGATCACATGAGGACTGACTGGACTGCCTTCTGTTAACCTGCACGCAAACAAGGACTTTGAGGTGTTGTACCTCTCGGCCCGAGCTTGGTTCTCAAACATGCCTCGGAGTCCCACAATCATATCATGGGCATCCCTGTTCTCATATTGCTTCTGAAGCTCAGAGGACATACAGGCAAGCATGAGGCAGCTAACATCCAGTGAATCGTTGGTGTGCTTCTCATAAGCCCTCCGATCCGCGGCAGGAGCATTATCAGCTGGTTCATCAGGATAGGGGACCTCTAGAACATATTCCTTTTTCTCTTGTTTGAGAACAATTCTCAGATTTCTATACCAATCAATAAAGTTTGTTCCAGAAAGCTTCTCTTTTTCAAGAATCGATCGCAAATTAAAACTGGAAGTGTTACTAGCGGCCGGTGCCATGATCTACAACAGAAAATGCAAGTTCAGCACTATGCCTATGTGAATCTTCTATTAAACAATTTAACAAAAGATACTCCACTATATGTGTTTTCCCTCTAACAACATATAGAGGATCAAGATCCATATTCAACTAAGTTCTAGTGAGCTTTGGCATCACTGCTAGAAACTTAGTGACATAGGTAAGCAACGCCTTGCTAATCACATCCCTATGTGACTCTTGTTTGCTGGGTGGCATCGAATGCCCCGGCGCCCAACATCATGCCCCAAAGCCCAAAACCGTTTTGATAGCTTTATCAAGTAAACCAATACTATGCGTGTGGATGTCCGACATCCACTCTAACTGGTTAAGATAAATGATGGCACCCTGCTTTGGCAGACCTACCACACAATGATCAAAACCTTTGTAGGTGCAGCTATTGGAAGGGCATCAATTACTCTTGATTTTTCTGAGGGAAACTACTCTATCATGAAAATCATATCCACCACATATAAAACATGAAAGAATAGTATGACAGGAACATAAAAACATCACAGGCAATCATATTAACTGTGACATACTATGGCCCCTTCACATGGTGATCTCCATCGCCACGGTTCCTGTCCTCCGGGTCATCATGCTTCAAATCTCCATGATCTTGTACTAGTCTATTACACCTAATAGCACTAGATAAATTACATGAGAAGAAGCATCACAAGTCGACACGCAGGCCGTTATACAATAACATGACAGCCTTGGGCTGCAATTAGCCATGACTCGCAGGCCATGAAAAATTACACACATGCATCACATATCACAAGGCCATACCAGTCACAACATTCTCTGCAAAAACGAGTTAAGCGTAGAATCGAATTCTAATGTCGTGATGGGATCATGTTATTACAACAATCTATGCGTGTACGCAACGGCGGTCCTCTCGGAAATACATAGATCGCATCTATGAAATCGCTATGAAAATCTCATCGGATCGATCGTATCGAGCCAATTCCGAGTCATTCATAATGCCTCAATTTCCATTAGATCAATCCCATTGATCATCGCGTGAGGTTTTTCCAGAAACGATGACAGCACACACAACCTCGATCTGCTGTTCTCCCGACCATGTCGCGATGCACGCAGTTAGCCCCGATGGTGATTCCAGCCGGTAGGGGCAAGTCGCACGCAAAAACAGGTGGGAGATCGAGCTAATCTTTTTGGCTATGTGGTTTCATCGACTGGCATCTCATCCGATCTCTAATTCACCTAACCAACCGTGCATTGATCAAACCATCATATGAACTGATCAAAAACAATAGATCTAATCTATTTCTATCACATATCTTCTATATGTGACTGATCCAGATCGAAAACTACGCAGGATGGCTCTGATACCACTGAAGGGTTGCGGGTAGGCTACGCTAGCACAAAATAAATTTTCTCTACCGCATTCAACCAGGAAGCCATGCGAGTAGGGGATCATGAATCGTTACCACTTGACGAGCAGTGCAGCGGAAGAAGAGTTGGAGCAGACCAATCCAACGTCGTGCGCGTCAAGTAGTCGATCGTCAACCTCGTCCCGAGCACGTCCCGAGCACCTTCCGAGTACTCGCGGGTACGTCCCGAGTACTCCCGAGCAGATCAGCACCGCAATAGTAGCAGCGCCTCCACGGTATCCACACGTACAAGGATGGAATCGCCGTGCGCCGGTGTGCTAGCACCGCGCGCCCGGCTAGGGTTTCGAAGGGAGTTCGGGAATAGGAGGCGGCTAGGGTTTCTAAAGAACACCTTGCGCCTTGGCCCCTGCCTATTTTTATATAGAGCACGCTAATGGGCTTTTAATCAACATTAAAGCCCATTATGACTCTAAACCCTAATGGTCCTTTAATCAATATTAAAGCCCATTAGCAGATCCAATCCGCAAAATCAATCGCCTCTAGGGCATATCACCAACATCCCCATGCCATTCCGAAGCTATATCGAAAGCAATATTAATTGTATTGATAAATTGGCTGAAATAATCTAAATGTATGAAAACATATCTAGAGCTAAAAAAATGAAACTAATTTTGTTAGTTTTGTATTATTATCATCTATATGTTAAAACTATATGCATACATAAAAGGGCTACTGTTTTCATGTAATTAACTGAATATGTTAAATATTGAAAAATTCATAAGTAATACTCAGATGTCCATAATTAACTAACCTAATTTTGTTAGCTTTCTTTTAACATGCTCTGTTAAAAAAATGCACAACGGGCGTGGCCTAGAGTGCCTTTCCGTCCTTTGAATGGAGGAAACATAACTTCTGTTCCTTTTTCCATTCTAGGTTTTGCCTGAGCAAGTTATATACAGCTATTAGTATGAAGCTGCACAACTGTAACGAAATCGACTTACGGATATATATGCTGGAAACATTAGTCGATTGATTAGCTACAGCTTATATATGAAAGCTCTGCTTAGTCTAAGTATGTATTGGAAGACAGCCAGCAGGAATTGAACAATCACATCTGCGGGACAATTTATGAACTGCCGTCCTTCCCACGGGCGTGCGTAGACGCGCCGATCAGCTGAAAAGGCCAGCCCAACCAACCCTTTTCTTTGATTTTTTTATATTTTTTAAATCAAAAATTATAAATATATTCGTTTTGAAAAATTACAGATCTAGACTTCTATCGTCCGTTAGAAGAGCAACAAACTATATGCAGATGATTAAATAGCATCATGTACATCACAATTTTTTTTTAAAATTTTTTATGACTATTTCAACAGTGTTTTGAATTTCGAAAGCATTGAAACGCAATATTTTTTATTTTTAACCTTATCGTATGTTGAAAGGGAAACATAAGTCTCTGTATTCTTTCAAACAAACAATACATTTGCAAATTTTTAATAAAACTAGTTACATATCTGTGCGTTGCAACGGGAGCCGAATATTTTCAGCTGTAATATGTGTTGCCATCGTTTTAATAGTAAAGATAGTTAGAATTTTAAACGTAAAACTTCCATAAACAATTATGAATCAATTTAAGAGCATTAATTAATAAATATGGGCAATGAACAAAATATTCTGAAAACAATCGATCATGCCTATATTATAATAGCAATATTCAAAGGCCAACAAAATAGTGTTTGTGTGTTTTCTCCAAAGCTCTAGCTCCGAATAAATTTGCAAAAGCTGGTGCCAAATTAGAGGCTTGCGATTGTGGTGCATTTTATCGAAGAAAAGTACTGGATTATAGAATCATGGATATACTCACCGTATTGTTGAAAAATAGCTGAGCACAATATAATTCAGGACAAGTGCACAAGTGGAGAATTAATTTAAGTGAGAAATGCACATCTTTCTATCATTTGTATTAAATCTATTTCAGATTAAATTCAACTTCTGATTAGCTATGTTGACCTCTGAATATTTTTATCTCTCCTAACAGATTGTCTTTTTAGAAGTAGTCGAGCAAACATATCTTACTTTTGCACCATATTGCCTTTTCCTTCCTGGGAAATGCTATAGATCCACAAAGGAAACATTGCACTGATATTGCAAGAAATATTCTACCAAAAAATATTGCAAGTGTTGCAACATATTCTTTGCGATCGAGAATACCTCAATCATAAAACAAAGAGTTATATGCATCAATACATGACTTCAGGAGGCAAAGTTTAGGGGCAGTTTGTTTCACGTCCTTTCACTATAGTCCTGCCAGATTGTTCCTCGCTTCTTCATGCAGACTATTTGGTTGCAAGACTGGAGCCCCCATGTCCTCCCTCACAATCCCTTGCTCAAAGTATTCTCAAATTGAATGCCTCGCAGCAGTAAATCATGATTAAGGAAATTAAACCGCGATTAGTGACCCTGAGATCCAGTTTCTAACCTCGACAATCATCGCTGACGCAACCGGGTCGAGAGCGTCCAGGCAGCTTCTCCGAGTCCTCGAGCGGGACGTAGTACTTGGCAACCGCGTCTTCCCCTGCCGGCTCTGCAGCAGTATGAACCGGATCTGCACCGGCGAAGCAGATCGTGGCGCCCGTTCTTCGTGCCGCTCCTCTCTTGCCCACTTGGCCGAAATCGTCGCCACGATCTCCTCTTGACTCCACAACCGCTCGCACACTGTGGTGCAACGCCCGTCCGAAACCACTGGCACATGTCCGCGGCCCCGTGCCCCAAGACCTCGCGACTGTCTACGGCTATAAAACCTGAATCAAACTCTCGGCTAAGCTTCCTCTCGCTCCACCACGTCTAAGCTCCTAAATTCTGTTGGTTTTTTCCATCCGAGAGCTCTCGTGATGCCGTTGTAATTCCGTTGCACTCCGTCACCATTGACGTGCCGTTCTACGCCTCCCCGATGTTGTTCGAGCTCACGACACCGTTCGCTGACCGCAGCTAGACGTCCACAACCTCTCGCCGTCGAGTTTCGCCATCGGAGTCGAGCTCTAGCCGCCACCGAGCCTTCGCCGCCACCCTTCACCGTCGTCGAGCCACTCTGCCACACGCCGACGCCGACACGTGCCTCAAACGGAATCCCCGACGCTCGGTGAAGCTTTTCCTCCGCTCGCCGGAGACCCTTGACGCCGGTGGCAAACTTCCGGCACCACCCGCACCAGCGCCACCACACCGGAGCCCCGTGCCGCCATTCTCATCGCTCGAAGGAAGAAGGAAGTTGATAAGCTGCTCAATTCTTGATCAACAGCCAAGATTAGAACGTTAGCGTACCTCTTCGCGAGCCAGTAGGATTTTTACACGTGGTGCATAAGCTCGGTCAGATTATGTGATCCACATCAACGCCACGCGTCGCTCACGTGTCGGTCACGTCACCCACCCGAACCCAGTCAGCCTGCTGATGCATTAATTAGGTTTTTTATTTAAAATTAAATCCTTTAATCTCTGAAATTAGATAATCTTGTATTTAGGCCCTTAGACTTTACTATTTTCACAATTATGCCCATGTTAGTACTATTATTTTACTTTTAGCCCTATAAACTTTTACTTATTTACAAATAGATCCTTAAATTTTACAAATAAGTCTAGAACTTTTTGTTTTTACATATTAGCCTTTATTCTTTTTCAGAAAATCTCCTATAGCTTAAAACCCTCGTAACTTTTTCATACGAGCTCCGTTTTAGACAATTCTTATGCTCACACGATCGTAGCAGTGAGTTTTATCCATTAGTAGGCTTTTCATAGCGCTTTGTTTCTGTTTAGTATACTGTTCTTATATATTTTTACTTGTTTATTTTCGGTATGCGTGATTGCAATAGGAGATGAGCAGTTCATGAATCTGCAGGACTGGACTTTTAAAGAGTTTGAGCAGTCCGCTGCTGAAGGCAAGTATCCTTGATCACATTGATCCTATTGTAGGAAAGTGTAGCTTTTACTTTTTAATTACATTCTTTGTCAATATGAATCTCATATTTAGGGTTTATTAGTACTTTCTATGATTATCCTTGTCGTCTGTGTCGTAGTTGGGTGTCAAGAGTAGAAATGCTTAGTTGTGTTGTTAAGTCGGGTGGGATAAATGTTAATTTGATTAATGGTCTATGAAATATGAACCGATTTGTGTAATCTTTTGTAGCAACATGGAACATAGGGATCTAAGTAGGTTAGTTTGGTTGGTATGACTATTGTATGCGCATTGGGTGACGTGCGAGTACCTGCTTGAGATCCTATGGACCAGTTTATGGACATATAACCCGGTATAACAGCGCAACCACGAGACCTATATGGGTACAGCCTGGCCAATTAATTAGCCACCCCTCCGGTGTTGTGAGCACTATTGGATGGTTGAGTTGCACAAGAGGGTTTATGCATTGGTGGAATCGCTGTTAGCGGTGAAATCTCAGTGGGTGCTTGTAGTTCGACAGGAGCTTTGTAACGGCATTGTAGTGATCTCTCGGCGCATACCTTGTAAGTGTGTAAGGTACCGACGGGTACCCGCAAAAGAGTTGTTCATGACTCGTGGGTAAAGTGTGCAGACTCTGCAGAGTTTAAAATTGATTGATCAGTCGTGCTCACGGTCAAGAACGGGTTTGGACTTCTTCATGATTAGCAAGGATCTTGGATAGTTGGTTTTGGGTAGTCGGGTGGTGGTGCCTCGATAAGTTGGTAGCGGGATATGAGATATTTGGTGAGTCTGATAGTCGGATGGAATGTGATAAGCTGTTCCTTTAATGTTAGAGTCGTCACATATAGTAAATAGAATTGCTAAGTCTTTTTTTAGTCCTAGATTAGGATGACATAGATGCAGTCAATCTGAGTTGTGCCTTTTTTTTGCCTTAAGCCTTTATGTCATATTTTTCCACATTTACTGAGTACTCTATATATTCACGCTTGCCTTCTCTCAACCTCTTGATGGTGCTAAGAAGGTGAAGATTTCGAGGACGTCCTAGATGATGAAAACTGAGTTCTAGGCGAAGGAAGTTTTCGACCTGAAGACCATGTTTTAGGCTGGCACTCCCCCGGATAACACATGTGGATGGATGGAAGACCCACCACTACTGGAAGTTACCGTAGTGTTTTCTTTAAAACCTATAGATCCTTTGTAATGAATCTTATCATTATGTTATGATACTGTTATATTATCACTTCTGAAATCACCATATGTATAAAACTTAATCCTAACATACATGTGGAATACATCTAGTTTATTCTTTTGAAACCGAGTGTGACATAGATCGGGTGAAGGTGAGGAACAAGAACGAGCAACGGTGTAAAAACACAATCGCTGAGAGTCTGAGACTGATTAATGGAGGGCAATAGACTTGTTGATAGCAGGAGACGTGCTCATCCTTAGATGCGGTGATGACGTCAAAAATATCTCTAGCTTGCGGTGGAGGGGATGTCTAATGATGCGGTGCGGTCATGCGATTGCAGGCAACGCGAGTCGACGGTCGCGCCCAGCGCACCCTCCAAACGGGTCGCCCGGAGGAGGAAGTGGACGGAGAGTGCGATGACGCGAGAGAGGATGAGCAGGGGATGATCTTGGGATTTTATTGCCATGCGAATTTGGCGATCTAAGCAACAATCTCGTGTGGTGTTGGCAGGGCGGCAATAGGCGGAGATTGAACTCGAGGATGTGGATCCGGGAGGGAGCGATCGACCGGAGAGGGGGTGGCGTGGATTGAGGAGGGAGCGAGCGGGCATGCGGTGGCATGGCTTGGGGGAGGGGATGTGGAGGGGAGACGTGGACCAGGAGGGAGGACGGGTGAAAGCAGAGGCGTAGGGCTAGAGATTAGATGGAGCGAAGTGGGAGCGAGTTTTGTCTTTACCTGCCTCACGGTATGTCCTTTGCCTTGTCTCTATTTGAGATTGGATGATTTTGTTTGCCTCGCTCCACCTGATGGATTTTCGATTTTGACCCGACTCATTTTTTCTCGTCCAGATTAAAATTATTAAAAGCTTTAAATCAAATTTAATTATGAGATAATAGTTACCATAACATATAAATCAATAAAAAATCATATCTAAAGTTCACATGACCTAATATAACATGAAAATAGTTACATATATGTATTAGTTTACTAATAATTTTCTTATAAAAAGATAATAAAATTCTTAATAAACTCACTAAGCGTGCACATAACATATACTCTGGAGTAGATTGATGCATAGTGGATCTTGACCTACCTCCGTCCCGCCCCGTCTTACCTTAACCAGAGCGGGGCGGATGGAGATCCGATAAGTCAGATAGGAACTTAGACCTCTACATGGGGCATGAGCGAGAATAGAAGGTGGAAAAAACATGATAGGGAGACATGATACAGAAAGGTAGGGGATTATTATGTATTATTTAAACAGTAGAGAAAATAAAAAATCTCTTTTCTTCACCCTAAGAATGAAGCGAGCGAGATCAAATCGCATTGAACTGAACTCGGGTTATTTAAATTTTTTTTACTCTATCAAATAGCAACTTCTCAAATGCCATCCTATTGCTCCAATGTCACATGACAGGGAATAAAACTTGTTCATTTGCTATTCTCATGCGTCAAAAGGCACGTATGCCCCTCCCCTTCTCCTATCTTCTTTTCTACCTTTCTTCTTCCCCGTGTTGGCCCGCTCCAAGCGAGGTCGACCCGGTTGGTGTCGACAAGTGCGACGTCATGGAGCTCATCGATGGCGACTTGTCTTCCACCACTAGAGTGCAAGCAGCGTGGCCTGGAGCGCGCGCCATCGTGAGTGGAGTGCTTTGTTTGCGATAGCGGTAGGGAGGGTGACGGCATCATGGCCAGGGTTGACGATAGGAGGTGGGCCAGTGAGGCGTCTGAAGCTCCTTGAGGCGGGCCGGTGTGGCGTCTGGAGCTCCCTAAGGCTTGGACGGTGCCGAAGCGGGTGTTGATGAAGAGGCGCCAGAGAGGGGCGTCGAAGAGCGTGTTGATGGGGAGGTTGAGGGAGGCTGGATGGCCCTAGAGCAAGTGTTGATGGAGAGGCGGCCGAGCGGTGGTTTCACGATGAGATCTGGCTCTTCGCCGGTGGTGGCGGGATGACTTTCGGGATGGGCGGACGATGGCGCGGATGCACGACCATAGCAGCGTCCAAGAAGGGAGACAGAAGAAGAAACCATATCAAATAACCAATTTACCCCCAGGCTGTAGCCCCAAAGTGGCAAAAAATTGAAGCACCCGATAGACTGACATTTGAGAAGTTGGGTGGCAAAAAATTAAATACGCCGAACTCGAGAGTGCAAATCGAGTGACCGGTTGCGAGCGGCGGCAGCGTGAGGAGGGCGGTCAGCGAGAGCCACGACTCGCTCCGTTTTGGCCTCGACGGCAGCGTCAAGGCCGGCCTCGCGCCCGCGCACCAGCTCCAGGCCACCCTCCTCTCGGTACGGTACTTGAAACCCTCACTTTCGAGGGCTTCTGGAGATTCGATTCGTCCCTCCCCGTGTCCGGAATCCTACCTAATCACCGAAATGGATAAGCGGCACAAGCTAGACGCCTGAACTAAGTCGCTTGCGTGCAGGAGGCCAGGTTCTGGAAGGAGAGGAAGAAGTTGGGCGCGGACGCCGTTTACGGCTCCGCGTTCAACATCAGGAAGGACCTCGATGCGCAGATCATCTCCAGGTGATCGCTGATTCCTCCAGAGTCTAATGTTTCTGAATATTTTTTAGTTCAGGGGACTAGGGCACTGTGTAACTGTTAACAACCGGCATTGTCCAAATCAATGAATCGAACACGTGAAATCTGGGATTTTTTTATACCGGGGTGGTTGAAAATCTCAATTTGAGATGAGTTAGGGATCCCATTGTGAACAATCCGCGTCAGCTTTATACTGATATTTTCAACCTTTCTCTCGGCCTTCAAATGATGATAAACACTGTATGTTAGTCTTCAAGATTACCAGGCATTGCCCGGGTTCTTAATGTGTTTTTAGGTGGTTAGCGTGTGCTGACTGTGTAGGCTACAGCTCAGCATATACTAATGATCGAATTCGTTTTATTAGGTTCCAAAGGCCCCATGGCGCATGGCCATCATCCGTGCTAGGGTATGAGGCGTTGACAGGCTTCATGGATGATTTTAGATTTGAGGATTACTTGAATGGTAAATTTTTGCTGTCATTGCGATTCATCCTTACACTTGAATCAGTCCTCATATATCCTTACAGTCATTTGCATCAGTAGAAATTGTCTTTCTCTTGACTTCTACTAGCTACTGCACGCATGTGCTAACACGATTACTTGAACCAACTCATTATGTCTTGTCAAAGTAGCAATTACCATAATGTGCTAGTTTTCTTGAGCTCCAACAGAAATTGTTTTTTTTGCATTTAACGAGGTTCACTGGAGTGAATCTAGTGCATCTGTTTATGGCATTTAAAGATTGTATTTTCTGGAAAATCACAGGTACTGAATTATGAATATGTTTTTCCTGCATTTCATTATGAGATGTACTTGGGAAAATCAGTTCTATGAGTTGCAGGAGCTACATTTTCATGGTCATCCTATATATGCCATTCATAGACTAGTGTAGGGATCAATTTATGATCAATTAGTTATAGAATATCCTTTTTGGAAGAAAAAAATGAGCACTTGTCCAGTTTCCTGCTACATGTGAAAACAGGAACAAGAAAACCAGCCAAATAAAAGTCAAATTCATTTTTTTCCAAAATTTGTTTCTTTAGAAAGAAAAATGAAAAAATGTTAATATCCAATTGATTTTTAAATAGAGATGTAATAGAGGTCAGATAGAGATGAAAGTTTCAAAATCAATTTTGAACGTGGGCATACCGTTACCAACCAGTGGAAAGTTTTTATCCCTTGAACTGAACTAGTCTCAGCATCTTTTGTTGAGGGAGTATTTGTTCTTTGCAAGTTATCTTTCTGGGCTGCCCTCTTTATGCTCCTATACACATCATTTGGCCTTGCACGTAATATTTCTATCCTATTTGAAAATTGGAACTATGTCAAGTGATCTTTACAACAGTAATTGATGGATTCTTTTACTATTTTTTTGTACAGTGACTCAAGTTATGAGAATTCCCGTGCACCTGACATGCACCACGAAATAGAGGTTCGCCTTGGTCTGTCAAAGGGCCCTGCTTGCCCTAGTTTTATTGGAGTTCTCAGGATTTCGTAGGGTATGTTTTAATACCATATTGGAAGGTTGTATTTCTCTACCAATGTGCTTAAGTAAGTTGATATCAACTATTCAACTTCAATGTTGTCCTAATAATTGTGAGTATAGAACAGATATAAATTTGCCATGACCATATGCTAACCTTATTAGTAATACCTAGTAACAATTTTGAAATCTCACCATACAAAAATGTGCCCTACTGTATGTTTTGAGCCTTGGGCCATGTTTGGAACACAAGAACTTCATAGGAGACAGTATAATTCTTGCAGGAATCCAATGAAATTCCCGTGTTCTAAACGAGGACTTAAGGATAAGCAAAGAAGAACAAATAAATGGCATAGAACTAGACACAAGATGCCCTAGAGTTTCTTGGACCATGCAAGTATCAGATATTGACATCAAACGATTGGCTTGATCTTGAGACGATATTACATTTTTTGCATGACAATAATGCTACTTGTCAGAAACGGATATTACATTTGTTGTTGCAAATGCTCAAGGATGTTCTACTTGTTTACTCAGTCAAATGAATATGAGCTCATGGCATTGGAGAGCTACACACTAATGAAAAGAAATTTTCGATACATGTTTTATATGATGCATTTGGGAAAGGAACGATTTGGAAATGCATATTGTCTGTATCGACTATTTTGCTATGTTGTTTTATACTTTTAATAGAGTGCTCACCTAGTATATTTGCTCCTTTTTTGAGTTCAGGAGCCCCTAATATCTTTGCTGGGGAATAGTTTCCTACATTGAAAACCATAGTCAAACAAAAGAAAAAAGGAAAAGAAAAGGACAAAGATAAAAAATAAACATAGACATCTTTTACCCTTTTCAGGTAGGACTTTCTGAATTTGACCACAAGTAGAATACAACAAAGTCCCTGTCCAGTTCTAGCAACTTGCCAAGCTGAACTGAAACAAAGCTGTGGAGCCGATCAACTATTAAGTACAGGCAACTGGTAGTTTCCTGTTGGAAGCTACGTTCCACCAACACCAGATCACACCATCATAAGTACCACAGCTCGAAACAAATTAGGTCACCAATGAGAACAACGTACTGGCCTTACCTGCATTGCATTTAACCGATCCATGCTCATTGGCCTAAAAACTGCAAGTTTATTGGGGGATTACCGTTGCCTGGATCAACCTTAGCCAGAAAATCAAAGCCTCTTGTTATAAGATTTCAATGGTGAAGACAGAGTGATATGTTTTTCTGTGTATATCCACATTTCAAAAGTTAGAGAATTTAGCAGCAGCGAAGTAATTGTTTACTAGTAGAAGTTTCAATAACCCTGATAGGACACATTTATAAAATTGAAAATTTCTACTGGATATGAAATTAATGGGACACTTGAATTTTGAAGAAACCAATAGTTGAAATATCGGCGCCCCATCTTATCTAAATGTCCAATTTGTGATGTTCTATTAAGCACGTGACCCTTTCCCTTTTCAGGCCTTCCTTATCACTCACTCTATCATTTTCCCTAACGAAAGGCTCAAAACCCATTTGCACAAGGGAAACAACTGCAACAGAGTTTTGGAGTCTGAAAGGGCATGATAATTCTCCTTTCCAAGACACAAATGCAAACATTGGGAGTATCCAGGAAATCCAAAGGTGAGAAATTCAAATGATTTTCTCAAATTTTACTCTAGTGTATAACAAAAATTGTTAATTTATTTTCATTTGCAAATTGGCAATAATACTTGATCAATCTCATTGGACCTCGTCTGTCTTGTAGGTTATTCTAAATTTAAATTCGTTACTTTATCGGGTACGCAGATGAAAGACCGGTATAGCAGTTGCTCGACATTGTTGGCCTGTTCCCCCTGGTTTCACTTGCCTTCACCAACTAATTTGTTAAACAATTCTTGCATCACCCGGAATCTAAAGGGAACATTTGCAAACCCTAACTTTTCTTTTGACATTAGAAGTGGTCATACCAACCTGATTTGGTCTAACTTGGATTACAAGATATCTATATTTGTTTTTTTTTCAGTCGGACTGTGTATTGGGTTTTGGATCCTGCGTTTTGTGAAAATCAGTTTTCCCAAAGCTGGTTTAAGCCTAGCAACCAAGAAAACTATGTTTGAAAACACATGCTAACGGAATATAACCACCTAAAACTGGTTTTCCTAAAAATCCTCTCAAATCTCGTTTTAATAAAACTGGGTTATACTCTATGAGATCCGAACAACCACTAAGCTTGTTTAGTGAATGAAACGGGAAACCGTTCTTCCAAAAAGAAATCTACATTTGTTTTTGAAGCTTTGCATTGTATCTAATCTCACCAATTATTTGAACACAAGCATTGTTCTTCGGTGGAAACGGACAACCCCTCCTAGTACGGTATCAACCCCTTTGTCACGGCCTTGTGACAGGGATCGAATTGGATATGAATGAGAGGTGGCCAATTTGGTAAAATAGCAAGCACCATGCAGCTCATCCAATAGTTCTTCAACCACCGGAATTGAAAACTTGTCCTTGATTGTGATAGCATTGAGTGCCCGATAATCGACACAAAAACGTCACGAACCATCCCGTTTCTTAACCAACAGAACTAGCGACGAAAAAGCTGAAGTGCTGAGACGTATGAGGCCCTGAGTAAGCATGGTAGCACATTGTCTTTCCAACTCGTCCTTCTGAAGCTGAGGGTACCTGTAAGGCCGTACTGCTACCGGCATGGCTCTAGTATGTAGGTGAATACGATGATCATGTACACGAGGTGGAGGCAGCCCGGATGGTTCACCAAACAATGTGTCAAATTCAGCCAGGAGCTTGTCCAGTATGTTGTCGTCATGAGTTATGGTGAAGATTGTTGGTGTTGTGGATGGTACTCCGCGCCATGTGACACGCTTTCCGTGAAGAACAATGGATATGGTCAACTTGTTGAAACCCCATAACACCGGCCCGAGAGAGCGCAGCCATTGCGTGCCGAGGATCAAGTCATAACCTCCGAGTGGCACCGCAAAACAATCGAGCTCGAACATCTCTTGCCCAACTCCAATTGCTAAGGATCGGCATATGCCACTGGTACGTAGTTAGTCACTGTTAGCTACCGTAACGCACAGGCCCATGCGCACCGGCTGTAGATGCAAGCCGAGATTTATTGCCACCTCGTCGCGAATGAAGTTGTGAGACGATCCCGAGTCCACAAGTGCCACAAGCAAGTGGCCGCCCACAGAAACCCGCAGGCGCACCGTGCCCGCCGGTTGAACGCCTGCCACTGCATAGGGGGATATATGCGGATCATCCGGCGTCGTCTCGTGAGCCTCACCCTCGCCGTCGTCCACCGTTGTATCGTCAAGTTCCACATAGAATAGGTGAGCACACCGGTGGCCACGCGAGAACTTCTCATCACAGTTGAAACATAGCCCCAGACGGCGTCGGTCTGCCATCTCAGCTGGAGTAAGACGCTTAATCGGGCGCTGCAGCAGGGCGCCCTCGCCAGGGGCTAATACTGTCGACACGGCAGCTGATGTCGACGGGGGCCCCCCGCGAGCCGCCATGCATGCACTGGAGCCGTGGACATAGCGCATTGCCTTCTTCTCATACGCGTGTGCTAAGCTCATGGCATGCTCAAGATCCACGGGATCTTGCAGTTCGACATCGATGCAAATTTCGTCGTTGAGGCCCGATGTAAAAAGTTGCCTCTCTTGTTTTTCTGTCAATGGATCTGTTCGACTGAGTAAGGCGAGGAAACGGCATTGGTAGTCGTTTACCGATCCTGTCTGTCGAAGGAGACGGAGTTCGCCTAATGGATTGCTCCTGATTGGCGGCCCGAAACGTGTATTACAGAGTTCCCGAAATTCGGACCATGGAGGCTCACCGCGAGCACGTTCCAGATGGGCGTACCAGTGGTGCGCATTGCCGTCCATATTGAATGATGCTAGCCATACCTTGTGCCGTTCCTCTGTCCGCTGTCCTCGGAAGAACATCTCACAGCGATTAAGCCATGTAAGGGGATCCTCTTTGCCGTCATATTTTGGGAAATCCAGCTTGAAAAACTTGGGAACGCCTCCTGTGGCTCCATCTGTATAGTCGATGGAATTATGGCGAGAAGGTAGCATGCGATCCCCGAGCAGATGCTTTGGCGGCAGCTCAAGGCCCTAGTGCGGTGAGCCTGGGTAGTGCAGGATGCTAGCCCCCCCCCCCCCAAGGAAGGCCCGACACTGTTGCATCTTCCCAGCGGTTGGTGCCGGCCAATCGAGAGAGATCAGTCGAGTTGACAACGTCGCTAGGCTCCTCGACGCCCTTCGCCTTTTCCAATCGCGTCAATCTCTCCATGACGCCGGTTAGAGCCTTCGTGACGTCGTTCAGCGTGGACCGTCAATCTCTCCATGACGCCGGTTAGAGCCTTCGTGACGTCATTCAGCGTGGACTGGATGTTGGAGAAACCCGATTGGAACTCATAGCGCAACAGATCTTCTTGTGTTGCAAGGAGTTTGCTGAATTGATCTTGGTCGGCCCCATATCCCATGGATGAACTTGTCTCTGATACCAAGTTGTCACGGCCTTGTGACAGGGATCAAATTGGATATGAATGAGAGGTGGCCGGCCTGGCCTTTGCTGGTTTTCTGCCTGTGATGAATATGAAGAAGTCCCCTGGCCAATTGGTTTGGTTGATGAAGTCGACAACAGCAAAAGGGATGAGGTAATAGAGAACTTGGATGAGAATAAGATTGATTTATTGCCTGCTGTTTTCCTGGATAGTATTGCTCTGTATTTATAGAGCCATACCTATTCTAATCCAAAAACAATTATATCTTCCTAATCCGACTAGGACTCAAAACAACTATATCTTCCTAATCCGACTAGGACTCATATTATCTCAGATCTTTTAAATAACTATCTTCTAAATCTAAACTTAATTATTTATATGGATAATCATAAGGTAATCTAACTGCTACTGTGACTTATTGCCGCTGGTCTGCTTCTCCTAAAATACTTCTTGCCGACCATGACACCCTTATCAAATGCGTGAGTTAGCTACTACAGTCATCCTTAAAAAATATTGTAACCGAGTGATCTTGTGATGAAACCCCTGAGAACCAACAATAAACCCACCTAACGCCGTTGTGGGACTCGAACCATAACCGTTAGCCGCGAGAAATGCATGACAAGCTACTATTGATTACCAAGTGGTTCTTACGTGACCATTTTCTTTTACTTTTTAAAAAAAAAAAAACCATGAGCAAGATCACTGCTCTTTCGTTTGAGGAGAACTTGACCATTTTCTGAGGATCAAGTTTATATTCAAATGCAGTATAGGTGCAAGGCACAACCGCGTGAAAATCGCGTTGGTTCAGATCTTGGGATCTATCAACAGATCCAAGGCAAGGGGCATGCAGTTCAAGGATCCCATATGCTTTCTCAGTTAACCCCACCAACTGCTAAAGCCAGCCAAGCCGTTGTCACCCGTTGGCCATTACGAGCCATTTTGCGCCCACAAGAAAGGAAAGCGAAGCTGTAGAGGGCCATCCATGAAGGGTCCTTTTTGGATGGGCAACTGGGGATGGCAAGAGGAGAGAAGAGGAGGACCAGTGGAATGGTGCACTGCATGCACTACTGCCTTCCCCAGCTCTCGGTTTCTTTCAAGGACAATGGCAGCAGACGGCCAATACATTTGGCTCGTGGTCAATCATTTTCTCTGACCAAGGTACAAACCAATCAAAACTTACACGTCGGTTTGCACGGGAGATTACTTCGGTTGTGTCTGAATGGCAACATGTATAGTCCTGACTGCGCGTGTTTGTTTTGCAGCTTTTTTTTTCAATATGAAGGCTCACACCCACCCAGTAACAGAGGTGTTTAGGATGTGCCTCCGGAGATAGCCGTCGGAGATCGAATCCGGATCAGCTGCTGAGGGCTAGCGCAATAAAACAACTGGTTTATTGGCCCTATTTGTTTTGCAACTTGATGCATGACCCTATATGTTCTATTTGGAATGCACGAGTTTTTATAGAAATTTGGTAGATTTCGTCCGAAAGCCTCACAGAGACCCTCCATTTCAAATATAATTGTGTCTTCTCTGCTCTCCTGCTTTCGCACGCGCAAAGCTAAACGTACGGAGAATGCTCGGAAATCAGAACTTCGCGGTCTAGGGTTAGACCAACTACAGTGATGCGTGCTGCTACAGTAGTCCGAAAAATACAGGCACCCACTCTCTCGGAGCAGAAAAAACGCATCGGGTTACTGTAGCATCACTGTCGTTGTACTGTTTATGGAGGCTGACATCGGGACCGGAGAAGAGTAGAACGTAGAAAATAGGGTAGCTGTTGGAGATGAAAAAATAAGGGATGCTGTAATAGTAATAGAGAATACTGTAATAGTATTTTTAGAATGAAAATTTGAGATAACTGCTGAAGGTGACCTTAGAGTTTAAGGTTTAAATAGCACTTGCTCTAACGCAATACTAAAAATCAAACCAACAAAGTAGCAAACTTCAATGGAAGGAAAAAAACATTGAACTATCCATGCACCGTAGCGTCAGGGATTAAAAATTCATCGAATTTTAGAAATTTCGGGAGTTCTTTAGGAACGACCTATCAAATTTTAGAATTCTTTTTACTGACATATAAGACCTATAAAACAGAGCATGAAAAATGAATTTCATAATTTTTGATAATTTATCAAAAACGAAATTGAAATTTCTGGCAGGGGGTGGGATGGAGCCGAGAACCTAGACTTCTTATTACTCCTGCCGCCTGTCGTCAGCACTGCACCACGCCACTTTCCAGCGCTGCTTCAGGCAGCAGTGCCCGCACAGCGCTCGCTCACAGCTCACCACACCCCAGCCAGTGACGGACCCTCCCAGTCACCTGACTGAGCTCGCTCTCACCGCGCTAGCCGCTAACGGAAGAAGTGAATTCACCGGCCCAGCCGCCGAGCTTACCGCGTCACACACCGCGCATGGGCAGGAGCGACCTCGGAATGGTGGTGATCAAGCGGGGCGGGATCGCATCGCGCGGCGAAGGTGTCCCCCCGCGCCCCCGCTCTGTCAGGTTCCGACCGGTTCGTCGAGGGACCGAGCAAGCGCGGCGCGCGCGCCCACCACCCCCACCTATCCCCGCCCCCTGCTCTGGTCTCTGCCGCCTCCATCCTTGGCCTGTAGCCATTTAGTACTATTTAGCCATCGTGCAGGTGGCCGGCAGCGTCCTCCTCCCGCGTGCTCTAGCCTAGCCTAGGTGACAGTACACACTGCCCTGCTCTGCGCTCTGAAGGCATTGCCTTGCCGTGCCCTGTTTCTTGGCCGGCATGGCCGCGGCCGGGCTGCGCCTTCTTGGAGGCCTCTGGTTCTCGGCGACGCTATTGCGGCTGGGCGCGGCGGCGGGGCAGCCGGCGGTGGCCGCAGTGGACGGGCGGCGCGCCGTCGCGGCGACGGGGGAGGACTTCGTGTGCGCGACACTGGACTGGTGGCCGCCGGACAAGTGCGACTACGGCACCTGCGCATGGGGCCGCGCCTCCCTGCTCAACCTGGTGATGACCGCCTAAATATCTCTCCTTTTTTTCCTCCCAGCTCTTGCTGCTACTTCCTCCTCGCAAACTCATGGTTGATCCAAGAACACGGCGAGCTGACACGCCGCTTCTGCTCTCTCGCGTGCAGGATCTCTCCAGCAAGGTCTTGCTCAATGCCGTCAGAGGTAGGCAACGACAGGCCGGGGCCGCTCCATTGAGCTTTAGTAGTCGCCCATCTCTTTTCCAATGTGGTGTTGAATTTTGTTTCAGCGTTCTCGCCGCTGAAGCTCCGGCTGGGAGGCTCGCTGCAGGACAAGGTGGTGTACGGCACCGACGACCTCGGGCGACCGTGCACGCCGTTCGTCAAGAACACGTCGGAGATGCACGGCTTCACGCAGGGCTGTCTGCCCCTGCGCAGATGGGACGAGCTCAACGCCTTCTTCCAGAAATCGGGGTAAGTTCAGTTCTTCAGTCTCTGAAGGTGTAGTTCCAGTATCACTTTTCCTTTGAGTTACATGGGTTGCGAGAATCATACAACTTTTCACGATTGCAGAGCAAAGATTGTGTTCGGGCTGAATGCGCTGAACGGCCGGGTTCCGCTGCCCGATGGATCTCTAGGAGGGCCATGGGATTACACCAATGCAGCATCACTGATTCGGTATACTGCAAACAAGGGCTACCAAATTCATGGATGGGAGCTTGGTATGTGATTCTAATGTTCCTTTCGTCTTCCTAATTGCCATCAAAATGCTTTATTCAGCGGATATTTGGTTTGAAAAAAAAAGAGAATTTGTACATAGAACTTCTTTTTTGAATGGTTCTTTTGAATAAACGTTCAGAGAAGGGCTACAATTACTGTCCAAAAATATCCCTAAATGTTTTTCTTTTTTGGTATTCTGAAATTGTCTCTGAACGTTGATGTTAACATTTGACATGTCCATTGTATAGGACAGTAGCATATGTGGTTAGGATGCCTAATTCCAATTTCTCAATTATCCACAGTTTTTGGACCACCGTCACACGAAATAAGTAACATTCTGAGCCTTCAATTCAAATATTGCTCAAAAATACGTTCTCGAAAAAAAATATTGCTCAAAAATAAGAATTTCTCCATACAATCCAATCATGAATTCAGAAACTTGTGTCCTCTCCGTGCAGGAAATGAACTTAGTGGCAGTGGAGTTGGAGCTCGAATTGGGGCTGACCAATATGCTGCAGATGTGATCGCCCTAAAATCAGTAGTCGACAATATATACCGAAGCAGTCCATCAAAGCCACTGGTTCTTGCTCCTGGAGGCTTCTTTGATGCAGCCTGGTTTAACGAGCTTATCGCCAAAACCAAGCCAAATCTACTGAATGTGATCACCCACCACATCTACAATCTAGGACCAGGTATGCTCACTACAACCCGCTGATAATCCGGTTCATACACTGCGAACTGAACAAATGTGTTGAACATTGCAGGAGTGGACTCACATCTCATTCAAAAGATCCTCAATCCATCTTATCTCGATGGAATGGAAAGCACATTCAGCAATCTTCAGGGGATACTGAAATCCTCAGGGACCTCAACTGTCGCATGGGTTGGCGAGGCTGGAGGGGCTTACAACAGTGGCCACCACCTCGTCACTGATTCATTTGTGTTCAGCTTCTGGTAAGCTAAGAAGTTTTGAGGTGTTGAATTCTGTACTGTTGTTGAAGATGTCCTTAAGGGGTTTTGTGATTTTTTTAAGGTTCTTGGATCAGCTTGGGATGTCAGCAAAGTATGACACTAAGAGCTACTGCAGACAAAGTCTTATTGGTGGGAACTACGGCCTGCTAAACACAACAACGTTCCAACCAAATCCTGACTATTACAGGTAAAATACACTATGTTCTCGAAGGCTTCACAAGTAGGTAAAACACTTGAATAAAAAACTTGCCTTGCACTAGATTACATACAAGATTTGATGCCTCGTACCAAAATGTGTAGAACTACCCCAACTGTTGGAACCTAACAACTTTTTTTTTTCGGGCAGCGCTCTACTGTGGCATCGCCTCATGGGAACCAAAGTTCTTGCGACAACAGTCAGCAGCACGAACATGATTCGCGCCTACACACACTGCGCAAGAGATTCTGTAAGTAATTCATTACATTTCCATTAGCAACATGGCATAAGCCTCATCTACTAGGCAATTCATGCTCAATCTTTTCCCTGTATGTTCATTGTTCAGCCAGGAATAACTCTACTGCTGATCAACCTCAGCGGCAACACCACAATCCAAGTGTCGGTAACAAGCGAAGACGCCGCGCATAAACACGGCATAAAGAAGCATGGCAGAAAGACCAGGCATGTACATGTTCCTGGTTCTGCTGGTTCTGCTGAGGCAGCTGGTGCCATGAGAGATGAATACCATCTCACCCCCAAGGATGGCAACTTGCAAAGCCAGGTCATGCTGCTGAATGGAAGGGCCTTGGCCACTGATGCAGACGGGCACATCCCCAGATTTGAAGCTGCCAAAGTGGATGCAGCACAGCCCATAACTGTGGCTCCATACTCCATTGTGTTCTCTCACATCCTCCATTTCTCTGCCCCTGCCTGTAGTTACGAGTAGATGAGTGGATCACAATTGTTTTGGTGTGATTGGTATTGTCAGGAAAGGTGAGGTGATGATGGGTAGCTAAGCTTGTCCATCTGGGAGATGAAGTAAGATGCAAGGCTCTCTTTTTTTTACTATTATAGTTGTAAAAGGTTGAAGAAATTATGATGATTAGCAAAAGGAAAGGGAAGTGCTCTTTCCCGTTGTCCTTCAGTTCCGTGTTTGGATGGAGCAGGATTGTAAAAGGGTGGTATTGAAGAAATTTGTTATACTTCCAAAGGAAAGCATCTAATATTTTTTATTTTTATGTATAATGAAAAATGAGAATTTGATTTGCAGCAAATGGGGACAAAAGAAGTTCCAGACTTGTGGTATACTGAAGAATGAGAAACTGAATTGAATGAAATATGATTAAGTTACAGGATCTAAAGTTCCAGACGGTTCTCCTTTTGAAGTTGAAATTTGTAGAAGCTGACACTGAGCAGTGGCATTTCCATAACTGATCTCGGGATTTTATCCTTGTCGGCGTACAGTTCGACTCGGAAAGATTTGATCTTTAGTTCATAGGGTAGCATCGCTTCGGCCTTATAGATTAGGAAGAAAACCGTTTCACCTGTCGTCCTGCTGGATGTCGTTCGAAGTGTCCAAAGTACGTTAGGCAACTTGGAAGTCCAGACTTTAGCGTAGGTGGATAAACGGTTGAGGGTGCGGGTTTTGATTCTTTGAAGTACTAGACCGTTTGCTCGCTTGACCTGTCCATTACTTTGTAGATGTGCCACGGACGCAAAGCAGACTGTAGTGTCTAGTTCCTCGCAGTAATCAATGAACTCCATGCTGGAGAACTGAGTGCCGTTGTCGATGATGATCCTACTCGGGATGCCGAAGCTTGTCATGACGTTTTTCATGATGAATTTTTTGGCGGCCGCCGAAGTGATTTTTTCGACTGGTTTAGTTTCAATCCACTTAGTGAAGGTATCAATTGTGATGAATAAGAACTTGAAGCCCTGGACACTACAGGAAGTGCCCCAGAATATCCAGCCCCCAAGTCACGAATGACCACAATAAGGGTATCGTTTGTAGGGCCTAAGTGGGTTGATGTACTCGTCTGCTATGAAATTGATAGTTCGTACACTTTATTACTAAGTCGCTTGTATCATGGAGAGTCGTAGGCCAATAGAAACCTTTTACAAATACCTTTTCGACCAAGGTTCGGAAGGAAACGTGAGCTCCACACACCCTCTATAGATTTTTTCGAGTAGTTCTCTACCTTGCTTCTAAGCGATGCATTTCATGAGTACTCCGTGAGCACCTCTTCGATAGAGAACACCATTCACCAAGGTATACATTTTGGATCGACAGAAAATTTGCTTGGTTAGTGCATCATCCTTAGGCACAACTTGATCTGGAAGGTACTTGCAGATTGGATCTATCCACCAAATTTTGCTTTCAAGTTGATCCACGAGTTCCCTCGCGACTCCTTTTGGGGCGTCAGTCCCTAGCAAGCCCCCGAGCTCGTTATAGCTCTCGTAGACCACCACTCCTTCGGCTGTGTCCTCTGATGATTTTGCAAACGCATTCGAGAGTTTTTCTATGAAAATACCGGGTTGTCCTAGAAATCATGAGGATGCTAGAGACTATCGCTGAGGTAGTTATCCTACCTTGAGATATACTTGACCTCGAGTCTGATGAATTTTTTCCAACTTCCTCACCTCCACGAGGTAATCCATCATGGTCTTATTTGAGGTTTGATACTACTTACTAACTTGCTTCACCACCAACTGTAAATCCCCTTTCACAAGCAGCGGATGCCAAGAGCATAATCTACTCAAAGTCCAGCGAGTAGACCTCATATTTGGCTACGTTATTCGTAGTTAGAAAATCAATCTACAAAGCATATTATAGGCTTTTTCCTGTTGGAGAGATCAGTATAATCCCAGCCCGCGCCTTGAAGCGTGAATGATCCATTGAAGAATAAAGTTCATACATCTGGTAAGTTGTCGTGGTCATCCTAGGGTTGATCTAGTTCAGTCCATTCGGTCACGAAGTCAGCGAGTATTTGCAACTTGATTGATGTTCGAGGCACGAAACGGACGTCGACTTCTCCATGTTCAACGGACCACTTGGCAGTTCGGCCGATTGCCTCCCTGTTGTGCAAGATCTTGCCGAGTGGGAATATTAACGGTATGCTAATCTTGTGAGCTTGTTAGTAATGTCGTAATTTACAAGAGGCCATTAGTACAACATATAGTTACTTATGCGCCTACAGATAGCGTTCTTTAGGACCATAGAGCACTTCACTGATGTAGTACATCAGTGGCTGGCTTTTCTCTCGTTTGTCTTGCGCTTCTCTTTCCACCACCAATACCCCACTTACAGCACGTGACTTGAAGAAGGGAAGTCCTCGATCTCCAAGCTGAGAAATAAATTGGCTAAGGGCCACCAAGCATCTGGTTGGTCTCTGAACTTCTCGCACTAACTTGGGAGGTTGCATATCTTCAGTAGCTTTGATCTTCTTAGGATTGACTTCTATTCTCTGGTAGGACACCAGGTAACCGAGCAATTTCTCTGCATCCACTCTAAATGCGCACATTTCTGGGTTCAGCATGACTCGATTCTTGCGCAGGTTGTTGAACGTTTCTTGTAGGTCGGAGATTAGATTTTCCTTCTTTTTTGTTTTGATGACGAGATAATCAATGTAGGCCTCAACATCTCAGTTGATTTGATCATGGAGTATTATCTGCATCCCCTTTTGGTATGTGGCACCGGCATTCATTACGTGAAAAACAGACAAAGAAGACATGAAATGAGTGATGGGTCATAACATAACCCATCGCTGATGATAATAGTGATGAGTCATATTTATGACCCATCACTAATGACGATCCATTAGTAACAGATCATCCTAGGCTAGTCATAGGTGACGGGTTAAAGTTATAACATGTCACCTATGACGACTCATCAGTGACGGGTCATCCTAGACAATCATTAGTGATGGGTCAAATTGTGACACGTCACCAATGACTAACTTATCAGTGACAGGTCACCCTAGCCAGTCATTAGTGATGAATCAAGTTGTAACCCGTCACTAATAACACCAGGCAAGAATCAAGTACATTTGCATTAGACATTGAGCTTTAGACACTTGGTAAGAGTAAAGTTTGTCTTGACTTGTTACTCTTGGTGTTTGCCAACACCTAGACAATGCCGTGACGTTGTGATCCGATGATATTCTCAAAGAAGCTTGTGAGAAGGTTCGATATGATTGTGAGAGGCTTTGTGCACGCCTTACCGAAGTGGTAAAGTGCAACTCTAGTGGAACTGAGATAGCGAGTGGTTCATTGGATTAATCTGGCTCAAGATTAAGTTGCTCGTTGTGAGCCTCTTCTCGTGGTGAGAATTGCATATTTGATAGATGAGTGGTTAAAGGCTTTAACCCACCTCGACATGGATTAGGGGGACTAGCAAGTCTCCGAGACCACGGTAAAAAATTTGATCTCTCCTTTATGGTTTGACTACTTTAGCTTATTTACATTGTGCAATTTACATTCTTAGAATTATAATTGGTCGATTGTCACCCTAGGATTGCAAACCTTGAATATAGACATAGAGTGTTGGTGCACTAGTTTGAGACACAGAATTTCGAGGGTTTAGTTATCTTGTAACCAATTGTTTTTATTCCGCATTAGAATCGATTAAATCTTGCTAAAATATTAGAACTAACTATTCACCCTCTCTAGTCGGCCTCCTTCATCCTACACCAGACCTAGCGGTCTGACCACCACTAGGGCTGGTCTGACCGCTAGGATGAGATTTGGCTGGTCAGACTTCAAGTCAAACTGCATAGTCATGAGTCAGACCGCCACTAGAGCTGGTCTGATCACCAGAACCGGTGGTCTGACCTCCAGGTCTACTCAATACCGTTTTCTTCTCTGTTCGACTCCCACGGTCTGACCGCTAGCCACTCAGTACCCACTGAGCTTAGGTTGTCTCATGTGATGTTCAAATCTTTTCTAGCCCAATCGATTAGCGTTCTTTTGCAAAAAAAATTCATTACATGTCACATTGCATCTCATTCGCAATTATGCATCATGAGCATACATATTTGTTCATTCGTTTTGTTCATTCAATGTGTTCTTCCAATGATTAGAGAGTGACGTGTCGACGATTTAAGTGGTTGAGGGCGATATCAGATCGGAGGTATACGTGAGCGAAGCACCGAAGCAACAAGGCAAGCATCTAAGCATATTTCACCTTTACTTTGGATATTGTGGTGTCTAATTTGATAAGTTATCGCTTTTATGTATGTTGTGCATATTTAGCGAGTCAATGATAGGATTTGTGGGTAGATTATGTTGATGCATTGTTCATACCTTAATATTTGATGATCCCTATCCTTGTAACTGGATATAACCATGTTAATGTCTAACTTAAAAGTTATACAGGATGTTTACCAATGCATAGGTCATCGGTAGAAATCGAGCGGTCCATCATTCATGAGCTATAGGGCTTAATTATATTTCACAGTGTAAATGATGTTGGGATGAAGAGTTAGTAAGGATGAGATGAGATGTGGGCATTGCTAAGGGTAGGTTGGGAGAGGAACCCGGATGCCATAAACTGCTTTCATCTATTAAGCACCGACCGTTGTTTGCCGTTGGCATAAACACTTTTTGTACTTTCACATATTCAATAAATATACGAATGAGTCGATTATCATACACTGTACTAACACATGACTTATGACCCTATGACGCGTAAGAGAAAAATAATGAGGAGAAGCAAGGTGGCGGGGAGTCGGAGGTGTTCGAGACACGCTCGTGGTAATCCGATGTCATAGGGGCAAGCGCAAGTGGATAGTTCCGGGTATCAGAAAGGTTGTATCGAGGGTCAAGAAGATGAACCCGAGTCATGTGGGTAAAGATGTACCCCTACAGGGTATAAGATCAATTCAAACTGTCACACTCTCAGTTATGAGTATGCTTATGTCCATCCACATCAATCGTAGAGTTCCAATATTGGGTTGTTTATGTTATGTTAGGAAGTGGCTAGTGATGGTTGATATCGAGAAGAGTATGTTCACATAATAATGATGGTTATGCTTATGATATCACGATAGGAGGGTACAATTATTAAGTTTGGTAGGTGCTCACACTCTTGAGTTAATAAATGACTTTTGCATGTAAATTCATTTAACTTTGTGGTCAATTCCTTGCTACTAATCCTCAAATGTATGATACTTGGAGTCAGGTTATTATATATACCCACTATTTAATAAGTCTTGCAAGTACCTTTGTAATCACCTTGTTATTGTTAAGTTTTTGCAGGTGAGGATAAAATAGTATACGGTTACTTCATGCCCGTCGATGTCGGTGACGGGCAAGAGTAGTGGTGGGCTACTCGTGGTGACAGGATAGTGCCTTATGGCAAATGGCGTCATCCATTTTGTTATTTATAAGATGTTTTCCGCTGTGTAGTAATATCAACAAGCCAGGACAAACTTGACGTATTTTGTTCCTCCTAGCGTTCATCGTTGTTACGTTGATCTTTAAATCATTGAACTTGTAATGATTTAAAGGTTTGTAATATATTTACATTACTCGCTATTTATTATGTCTTGATATGATGAAGCTTAATGTTAAGGCATGTGTTTAGATTTTAGGCACAAAACACATGTCGGGACTACTAGAATTATATTTGTTTTAATCATTGGTGGTTGCGATTGTTGTGGTGAGATGTGGGTTAGCATGTGGCATGTCGAGAGACGGGCATGTGTATCTCTCATTCTATTAAATGATCGCCTATTTGATTAATTTGAATACGATTTAAACGGTTCTTCATAGACTTGGCTCTAGGGTTTTGGATTTGGGGTAAAAAGGCCATTAGGCCTTCGGATTAGGGGCAAACCAAGGGGATTCCTCTTTAGGGTTTCCGATTTGGGTCTAGGGCTTCGGAATTTTGGGTTTTCTTTAGGGTTTCACATTTTTTTTTTTGCCTAATCCTCTCATTCTTAATGCTAACTGAAATCCTGCGGACCTCAAACCGAGCATAATTGTCCAAACCCGAGCCCCATAAGTACATAAACACGCACACATGTAAAAGAAAGGACTAAAACATGATCAATCCAAGACTTAAATACCCAAATTCATGAACATGTGCATTGATATGAGCCTAATCAAGCCTTAATTGTACTAAAATATCATCAATCATGAACATAAACATGAAAACAATCTAATTCATGGATGATCAGCACTAAACCAAAGCAAAATTGGGTCTTAATTACAACTAATCAATGAGAATTAGTGCTAATTTGTCTGACCCGAGGCCTAATTGATCTTAACTGAGTCTTATCGGGTTCAATCCGATCGCGAGCCAGGACGGCTATGACGCCAATTTGGCATATACCTAAATTTACTCTATAAGTTGGAAACATGCACTGTTCGTTATCAATCCTGACAAACCATATTTGTTGGCTACAGCAGCGAGGAGCGCTCATCTTGCTTGCATTACACTACACGCGATAGCAGATATAACATTTTAGTGATAAACAGAAGAGAGCCATTAACAGACCATATGATTTCATCATTGTTCAAGATCTCAACATTATCGCCGTCATCACGGGACAAGGAAAATTTGCCAGACGAAGGAGGACATCTGTTCTCTTCTATGTGGAGCTAGTAGCAGTAAGAATAAGACTTAAGGTAACGCCTCCAGGAGGCCAAAGAGAAAGAACAGTAGCAAGCCTGAAACAACGAGACCAAAAAAACAGTGGTGCAACGACACACATGGACTGGCGATCTGGCAGGAGTTATTTGAGATGTCCACGGATCATATACTTCTGCTGCGCTCGGTATGGCTCTTAGAAGTACTTGAACAGCAGGCCACCATGAGTGGCGAAGAAGGGCGCGAACACAAGGGACTCGACTGCCATGAGCTTGATGAGGATGTTGAGGGACGGGCCAGAGGTGTCCTTCAGGGGGTCTCCGATGGTGTCGCCGATCACAGCAGCCTTGTGGCAGTCTGATCCCTTGGGACCCAGGGTTCTTGCGTGCTCGCTGGCACCAGCCTGAGACAAGCAGAACGAAGTTCAGGGCAAAGTTGGCACTCACCATGAATATTGACTTATGATCAACCAGGACTTCGGAACATTTACCTCAATGTACTTCTTGGCATTGTCCCATGCACCACCAGTGTTGGAAGCAGAGATGGCAATCTGTCGAAAGAGGGAAATTCATAAATCCTTGAACTAGTGACCTCACATAAGTGCGCAAAGAGAGAAAAAGAAAGTGATGCACACCTGCACTCCAGAAACAAGGGCGCCAGCAAGAACACCAGACAGGGTTTCCACACCGAAGAGGGTTCCAACAATAAGGGGTGTGAGCATGACCAAAGCACCAGGAGGAATCATCTCCTTGATGGAGGCATCAGTAGATATCTTGACACAGGTGGCGTAGTCGGGCTTAGCAGTTCCCTCCATCAGCCCAGGAATGGTGTTGAACTGCCTGCGGACCTCCTCCACCATCTTCAGAGCAGCACTTCCAACACTCTTCATGGTCATGGCAGAGAACCAGTACGGAAGCATGGCTCCAACAATCAAACCAATGAAGACCTTAGGGGAGAGGACATCAACAACCTTCACTCCAGCTCTGCTGACAAAGGCGCCAAAAAGCGCCAGGGACACAAGAGCAGCGGATCCAATTGCAAATCCCTGCAGAAGGATACAGATGTTCAGGTTACCAGATCAGTACAATGGTTCTCTTGCTGCTAACCATTTAATATTTCATCTATTTTCAAATTAGCAAATGCATAACCTACTAAAAGCACAAAGAGTCAACACTTGTAAAATAGACAAATTTAGCAAACAACTGCATAAAGTGATTTATACCTTCCCAATAGCAGCAGTAGTGTTGCCAGCAGCATCAAGTGCATCAGTTCTCTCACGGATTCTGTGACTCATTCCAGCCATCTCAGCAATGCCACCAGCATTGTCACTAATGGGACCATAAGCGTCAATAGCAAGGCCAGTTGCGATTGTGCTTAGCATACCAAGAGCAGCAACTGCTATGCCGTACATTGCAGCAATAGAGAAACTGACATAGATGCTGACAGCAATAGCGAAAATTGGGATGATAACTGACTTGTATCCTAGAGCAAGACCGAATATGACATTAGTGGCAGCACCAGTTCTGCAGGAATCTGCAACATCTTGCACAGGACTGCCACATAGAAGAAACATGTTATGTTTAAAACACCATCACACAGAAGAAACACATAATTAGTGACTAATAGGCCTTTTACCTGTACGCATTGCTAGTGTAGTATTCTGTCACAAAACCAATAATCAGACCAGCCCACAGACCAATTGAAACACAGAAGAACAAGCCCCTGAGAAGCCATGATAATTTAGTCAGGAGAGAGCACATTCCACAAATGAATATCAAAGATTGAAAATAACATACCAGTTGGAGACTTCTTTCTGAGCACCGAAGTTGAAGATAGTGAACTTAGCTGGAAGGGCCAACCAGCTGATTATTGCAATACCAACAGTCATCAAAGCGGTGGAGATGATGAGCTGCTTCTTAAGTGCAGGCTCAATTTCATTCACAGCCTTGACCTCAAAGAAATCGGTTGCAAAGAGTGTGGTGATCAAGCAGACGATGATGCCAACAGAGCTAACAAGTAGTGGGTAGCACATCCCAGTGAAATCATGGTTGATTCCAAAAGATGAGATAGATGCGACAACAAGGGCAGCACAGGAAGACTCTGCGTATGACCCAAAGAGATCTGATCCCATTCCTGCAATGTCACCAACATTGTCACCGACATTATCAGCAATCACCTGCAAAACAAGACTTGTAAGTTCAGGAAGGAAATGCAAAGTACCATAATATTCAACATGTAATTGCTAGGACTGTCTGAAAATAAGCACTATTTGCTGAGAGAACTCACAGCTGGGTTCCTAGGATCATCCTCGGGAATGTTCCTTTCGACTTTTCCAACAAGATCAGCACCCACGTCAGCAGCCTTTGTGTAAATACCTCCACCAACTCTTCCGAAGAGAGCCATGGAAGACCCACCAAGGCCATAACCAGTGATAGACTCAAAAAGACCCTCCCAGTCATCACCGTAATACAACTTAAATACGTTAATGGTAATGTAAAGAACCACAAGCCCACTTGATGCAAGCAAAAAGCCCATAACGGCACCAGAGCGGAAAGCAGTGATAAATGCCTTCCCAACACCCTTCCTGGCTTCCAGGGTAGTTCTGGCATTGGCATATGTGGCAATCTTCATTCCAAGGAAACCAGAGACCAAAGAGGTGATCGCTCCAAGCAAGAAAGACACGGTGCTGAAGAGTGCATTGAACAGGGCTGGCTTGCAGTACTTGTCCTTGCTATAGGTGCAGGGCTGGCTATTTGTGCTGAATCCCTCAACCGAACCAAGGAAGAGGAAGATCACAACAGCGAAGATCGACATGAAAATACCAACATATTGGTACTCAGTGAAAAGAAATGATGTTGCTCCTGTTCATAAAAGAAAAGTCATTTGTTAAAATATAGATAACATGATTAGACTCAACAGTCAACAGGCTGTCAATAGCCAAGGTGTTTCATTAAATTACACAATTAAAACTACATTGCGACACACATACAAACTATGAACAATACAATGGCATACTTTGTCAAACCAAACACCAGACTGAATACTACAACTATGAGTCCAATTATATTTTCTAATCACAGTAAATAACAGAATACGTAGATAAGCCTACAGACTGAAACATTCAACAGCCATTTGTCAGCCACCCAGTACTGTTATACGTCAAAGGAAGTGACAAACCCCACGGCCCCCTCAAACAGGATATTCCAAAAGTAGCTCCTCCTGTGTCCCACATCGGGTCAAGCCTGGTGACACACATAAAACAAACCCCACAGATGGGACACGTATCTGATGAGCATTAGGGCATCCATGCTGATCTAGATGGGAAGCTCAGAAGTCAGGGAACAAACGACACGTTGGTGACAGATGGCAGATATCCTCATCCAAGAACTAGGCCTTCCAGGTCCAGATCTACCAAGCACTAGGACATTGGAGTCCAGTTAACAATTACTGCAAGCTTAAGTCAGCCAAATGGTGCTCTGGCGCTCTGCCTAACTCGCTACATGTGTACATATATAGTTAGATGCAGATCCATCACGCACCTTCCACTACCAAGTTTTGATCTACCGAAAGATACAACGCGACATCGGAACTGAAAGCTGCATCTTTACTGTAGCACCGACACAGGGCAAGAGCACCGCTCAAGGTATTAAAAGAATTCATTATCAAAGCGCAGATTCGGCACCAACTACAATCATGTAAAGCCAATGTCTAGATTTACACGGCGTAGGGAATAAGAAGCAAACTTATTTGCATGCCCCACTTGGGACCCGTGAATCGAATTCTAGCAAGCAACAGCAACACATGAGCCCCCACTAGAAAAATCCAGATTTGGGACACAGGCCTGGAGTGACTAAGAATATTGTACATCGTTTGGCGAAAAAGGGATCACTATTTGGCAGTCCCCCACAATTGTACCAACAACCATCACACAAGGATTTGTCTTCCATTGCATAAAAATATCCATTCTGAAACCAAACTCAGTTCGGCAAAAATTTCTTCGTCGTTTTGTTCTGTTTAGAAAACCGTTTTATAGCCAGGGGAGAGGATAGAGTGATGTTTGAGGCTTTGAGCTCACCCAGGCTAAAGTTTGGAACTTTACCGTCAGATTAGCGTTAAATCTCCTAAAGAAAGGAACGGACAGCAAAAGCCCGAACCTTCCCCCCTCCCCGCCCCCCCAAAGATCCCACCTTTCTTGAAAAAATTATCCTAAATACGACGAGTTATAACATTACCCTCGAGAGAAAAACGTGCCAAACCCGCGCCTTTCTGCACGAAATGCGCAGATCTAAACGAACCAAGCGACACCTCCTCACCTTCGGAGATGGCGTTCTGGATCTCGGCGCACTTGACGACGACGTTGTGGTCGTTGAGGCCCTCCTCCTCCTCGATGAGGTAGTCGCCGTACCCGTTCTTGCTGCCCCCGGACGCGGCCGCGGCCGGCGAGAGTTTCACCCGTGACACGAACACCCACTGCACGACGGCGAAGGCGATGCCGATGACGCTGGCGACGGGGATGAGCACCTCGGTGGCGAGCTCCGAGAGGATCGCCATGGCGGCGGCCAAAACCCTAGCCCTACGTGGGAACGGTGGCGGCGGCGGGTGGGAAGGGAGGGGCGACGCGTCTCGCTCTGCACGCTCTCCCCTGTTCTCGGGGCGCGTGTTCTTATATAGCGGGGGAGAGGTGTGTGCGAGAGTGTGGAGGTGGCAGCGAGGAGAGAGAAGCAGGATCTGTTTATGATTGCGGAGAATGTGGAGGGGTTATGTGTAAGAATTGCATAGCTCCGTGGCCAGTTCTTTGTAGTTTGCTGGTGTGGTGGGCTGGAAACTTTGCGCTTTTCCTGGCCCGGCGGATGGGCCCGTAGGATAAATATACTTTGATAAAATTATCGTAAAATAATAAATTTAAATAATAATTTTATAAAATTACAGATTTAATGCCGGGTTAAGCTTGCACTAATTTGGAATTTGTGTTGAACGTTGGATATGCTATTGAACTATGGAGATTCCTTCAATTTATTAGTATGTTTTCTTACCACCTTTCACAACGGTGGGCTCGGGCACAGTAAGATGGTGAAGGCACCACCTATGATGGAGGGTGGAAGAGGTGGCAGAGGAAGTGTCGACGAAGAGGAAAATGGCATGGAAGGGGTTGACGGGGTGGGATGGTGGCCGAAGGCAACGTGCGGAGAGGAGGGGCCAATGAAGAGGGGCAACCTATCCATAGCGCATTACTGTCGATAATAGGTAAAGTTGGTTATGTAAATACTTATATAAATTAGTGGTATATGTTCACTACATGTATGTATCGAAGAGAATGCTATGAGATTTTATACAAGTTTATACCTTACTTAGGATAATAGCCTTTTGTAATGTTCTACATTAGTTAATCTCAGGAGAAGATATTTACAATAGGGGTGTCTATATCTAATACTAAGATCTCGATGAGTTCTCTCGTGATCTGAATCTTGAAGCTATTGTGAGGTGGAATCTAATCGTTGCTCGAAATTGCTATAGATCTCAATGGGTTTTGCTTCTATCTGACTAACTTTGTTTCGTATTGCTTGTCTGATTTCTGGCTTCCAACCTTGCTTCCTTCGATCCACTGGATATACCTCATCTCCTCCTTATATAGGCGGGTCAGGAAGACGTACTGTACTCAGAGTCTTTGAGTATAACCTTACCAAATTGTATACTTTCTAATATCTTGGGGACTCATTCCTAATCAAGGGATGGTTTCATGTAGAATACGATGAACTACCAGAAATATTGGCATATGCCTTAATTACCTCATGACAGTTATGAAACCTATCATATTGGATAAAAGACATGTGTACTATACTAATTTATCTTCAGGATATACCATATTTCTAAGTAAATCCTTAATTATTAAATCCTTGTCAGCTAGCTACACTCTAGAATTGGTGTATTGCTAGTAATTTTCAAAAGTAACTTAAACGTGTGCAAATTAGGATGGAAAACTGGAGAACCCAAAATAGTATGTCATTTGGCAGTGGTGATTAGGGATAAAAACGGACGAAAACGGTTGAAAAAACTCCCTAACTATTTTCACTTTCACATTTTCTCTCAAAAACGGAATAGTAAACAGGAAATACATAAATAGATACGAACTTGAGAACGTCGAGATATCGAAAACGAATCAATCCGAACGGAAACTCGTCGGTATAAGTCGGGAACTGATAATTCAATCTAGGAACACCGACCATATACTACAATTGCCAATAGCTCCCCTTGTGATATGATTTCGCTGCTTGCTATACATTTACATCATTCACTGCAGGCCCTAGCCATATTCACCACTGCTTGCACAGTTACACTAATAACCTCTATATAAAATAGAACATACAAATTCCCTTCACCATACGCTAAAATACTTCTACCTCTGCTTAGTTAGTCACTAACCTCAGCATATGTAACAAACACAGCATGACAGACTCACAAAAGAACATCTTCTACTAGCTAATTTTTATGCATTTTTTTTGCATTTCTTGACACTACATTGACAGTGACAAGCAGCTCCAAACTGAACTGAGCTGAGCTCCAAGAACAGTAGTCAGCAATGCCGTTGTGGTCTGTGCTTTGGTCGTGAGTTACGACTTGGAGGACATAACGACAGTGGTGTTGAGCCCCCGCGTGAGGCAGTGGATGAAGCCGTAGCTGGGGAACCAAGGCCGATACAACCGAAGATTAGAAGGTCTTGCTGGTACGATAGGTACATTCATCGCTGCATCTCCTCCGTCTCCACCTGCCTCGTCTTGTACAACTGCTCATGTGTCGATCTCAGCCTTCAGCGATAACCTGGAGCTATGCCTCTCGCTCTCCCCTACGCCGGTGACGACGATGGGCTCCCCTTCGGCACAACGGTGGGAGACAGCGAAGCTAGAGCGGTAGAATGGTGAGAGTAGTGGTGGTGGTTCTTGTCGTCATCAGACTTGCTCTAGTGCAGGATGGCGGGAGCACGAGCTTAGGTGGCTCAGCGGCGGCTGGCGAGGGCGGCAAGGACAGCGGGGGTGGTGCTTAGGGTGGCGGAAGCGCGAGCTCAGGCGTCTCAAAGGGGGTGACAACCGGTGCCCGATAGCTAGGGTTGGAGGCCGATCGGGAATGGAGAATTTCGGGATGGCCGATCGGGCTTTGAGACGTGAAGGCCAGAGCCGAGTGGGCTTTGCCGCTTTGGGTGTCATGTGGGATCAAACGAAAATACGGGAATCCTACGGAAATTTCTCGAATAAAAACAGGATTTCAAAAAAAAAAATGGTCGGGAAAATAGCTACACCATTTTCGGCTTTGTTTTCACATTAAATTTCCATTTTCGTCCCTTTCCCACTTAAATCCCCAAAATACGAAAATGATCAAGAGAAATATAGAAAACAAGATGGGACAGGATTTCTCCTACCTGTTTTCATCCCTAGTGGTGATGTGTCCCTCCTTGTCAACATGCCGTCATTTAGCTTTTGTATTTGGGGCTTGAGTTTGAGTCATGGCTAGTCGTAGGAAGAAAGAAAATACAAATATGACAACAATATCAATTGATCCTGATTTTAGTAAAAGATGTTTGTGGCATTATTTTTCAAAAAAAAAAAAGACCCAACCTAGACTCGAACCTGGTGGTGCGGGTGTACCTCCACCAATTGAGGTATGCTCAATTCTTGTTTGTGGCATTATTTGAAATGAACGGATTTCAGTGTATCTATAATCTATATACAAATTATATTACTTTCCAATCAAATTTTGGTGTCCAAAACAAGGCCTTGGGAGGCCATCTCTAGATAGCTGCATTCAAATTTTGGTGTTCAAATTCGAACTATGATTCTTTTAATGAAAATCAAATTATGGTAACAGTTTCCTCTCAGATTAATTAATCTAATATATTAGTGACGGGTCGGCACTAGACCTATCACTAATAGTGTATTAGTGACGTGTACTGAGAAATCGTCACTAATGACATGTCTCTTTTTAATGGTTTCTTACGTAATGTGAAGGATTGGAAGAGATATGTTAGAGGCTTCTTTTGCCCTCATTTTTTCGCAATTGCGCCCTAGAGGGACCCACAATTGCAACATGAGTCCTAAAAAGTGCAATTGTAGCATCATCTGCTCCTAACTCAGTTCCATCATAGTATGCGCTTATAGAACTGTAAACACTCATTTATTCTTCGCCTTTTCTAAACCCCCTCATGCCTACCAAGTGTCCTTCCTTCATGCCGCCGCCCCCTATGACAAACATGGCAAACGAAGCCGTCATCTTCTGTGTTGTAACAACACAAAAACATTGAATCTACAATACACCATTGACGGTATTCGGCATTCCGGTGAACCAGATGGTTTCACTGAAACTGAAGGCCATCATGCTCTCGCGTATTGTCGCCACTACACCCTAGATGGCTTCACTGAAGGCCATGGCCAGGTGAAGGCTTTCGAGAAAAAAAAGTACTAGGGTGGCGGAGGTGATGTAGCGCACAAATCTTCAAACTCACCCAAAGGTCAAAACTTTAAGTAGAATCTTAATAGGAAAACATGACATGTATAACAATTATGATAAAAAAGGTAACTTTATTTAATTCACTTTTTGTTCATTGCCCCTAAAGACATGAAGACTTGAAGCTATCTGAACAGCATCGTCAACAATTTGGGGAGTTATGGGGGTGCACTTCGGGACCTGAGTGCTCAGTTAGTTTAAGGAGACCTTTCTCTTATAGCTGGCCTGTTCGGTGCACTCTAATGCTTGATAGGGATCTCCTATCCTACATTAGTTCGCTGATGGTGCTTTTATAATTCAGCGGTTGCATGCACATAATAAACCAGAATCATTCATGTCCCTTTTTGTGTTGTAAATGTAAATTATACAGTTGTTTGAGAAGTTGGTCCGTCCTTTTCTTCCCTTGTAAACATCTCACGTTTTGTTAGTTAGCATAGCATTGCTCAGAAATTTCTTTCATGGACCTAAATCCACTTGTTTTTTTGGGTGTGAGATCTCTATAACATGATTCAATCTCAACTACCAGGGGCAGATCTACTATGGGGGCAGGGGGCTGAAGCCCCTCTACCTTCACGGTGCTGTACTTGGTAGCCACCTAAACCACTTAACTTTTTTTTTTTGCAAGAGAATAAGCAGAAGAGGGAGATGAGATAAAAGAGGAGAAGAGCAGCCCCTGCTTGCTCCCCCTCTCCGCCACTGTATGCTACCTTGTGACTTCTCAAGATCACGCCACTTGTTAATTTCAAACTAACGTCGGGTAAATAATGGCAACCATGAAATCCCCCAGCAATGTCCTGCAATTATGGATTATGGTCAACTCGATGCAACAGACTGATGGGGTTCTAACATGTGAACTAGCAGATTGTTTAAAACATGCTGAGTTTCGATCGCACTGTTATATTGCTAAAAATCGTCGACTTAGAAAGTGTAAATTTACAATTTTAGACTTTGGCCACTAACATGCATGCAAAATACTTGAATAATTAGCCTAAAAAATTATATCAATAGATTTGCACTGAAAGTAGTTCCACGACGTTTCCGTTTTCTGATTGGTCGAAGCCTAAAATAAAGGCGTACGACACAGGAGAAAAATATCAACATCAGATCGATTTAGCATAGCATATGAGGCAAAAAAAAATTAATATTGTAAACTACAATACACGAGCCATGCGCTCCCGGACAAAGTGAAGGTCTATCTCGACGTGTTTGCTGCACTGATGCTGCATTGGATTAGTCGACTGGTAGACAACACTTACATTATCACATTAGTCGACAGTAGCTCGGTGGAGAGGGCTACAAAGCTCATGTATTAACTAATGAAGCTAGCAAGCCTCTGCAACGGCATTGGCAACAATTCGGTATTATGCTTTAGCATTGGAACAAGATACTGTGTTCTGATGCTTGGAAGAACAGGAAATGAGATTATCACCAAGAAACACAACATAGTCTGATGTGGACTTGCGTGTGTCCGAACACCCTGCCCAGTCTGCATCGGAATATACGACCAGGTTTGCCGTCAGAGATCAATGAACCTAGAGCCCATAGTCGATGGTGCCACGTAAGTACCGAAGGATACGCTTAACTGCCGTGAGGTGAGGCTCTCGGGGGTTATGCATAGGAAGACAGACCTGTTGTATGCCATAGGCAATATCCTGCCATGTAAAGGTGAAATACTATAGGGCACCTGTGAGGCTACGATATTGAGTGGCATTGCTCACTGGGGTTCCAGCAGATCCAGATACTTTAGGGTGAGTATCAACCGATGTGCTGCAAAGCTTGCAATCTAACATGCCAGCACGCTCCAGTATATCCAATGTATATTGTCGTTGAGAGAGGAACAAGCCATTGGGCTCCGCTGCATAGAAATGCCTGAAAAATGATGAAGTGCCCTGAGATCCATCATACGTCATAGAGAATTCGCTTTGCTAAGCTACAATGGTCCAGTGTAGCGCAGCAATAGAAGATGTCATCAAGACATTATCATCTACATAAAGAAGAAGATAGACGGTGTCGGCACCACTGTGGTAGATGAACAGAGATGTATCCGACTTGGCCTCCATAAAACCAAGAGTCAGCAAATACCAGGCAAAGAGGTTGTACCAAGCTCGGGGCATATGTTTGAGACCATAAAGAGACTTAGTCAGACGGCAGACATAGTCTGGGCAGGAAGTATCGACAAAACTGGTCGGCTGGGAGCAGTAAACTGTCTCAGTCAATGTGCCATGAAGAAATGCATTCTTGACATCAAGTTGATGAATGGGCTACTCTGAAAAGAGCCAAAGAGAGCACAGTGCGGATAGTGGTTGGCTTCACAACCGGGCTAAAAGTTTCATCGAAGTCAACACTTGGATGTTGTGTAAAGCCACGAAGAACCCATCGAGCTTTGTATCTGTCAAGAGTACCATCAGCGTTAAACTTGTGCAAAAAGATCCATTTGCCAGTGACAATGTTGGCCTTGGGTGGTCGCGGGACGAGATCCCACGTGTTGTTGCCGAGCAAGGTAGCATACTCGTCCTCGATGGCACTGTGCTAGTTAGGATCAGCTAGAGCAGATTGATTCATCTTTGGATCGGTGAGAGGGTCATGGCAAGGAAGGGTGAGCCGTTGGACAGACTCCCAGAACCCGAGCTTGCCACGAGTGACCATGGTGTGAGAGTTGCTGACGGGTGGGATCGTTACTGCACCATCAGGCAGAACATCCAGTGACAGGGAGGCACTACTACTCAATAGAGGAGCAGCAACAGTCGGTGTAGTGGTATTGCGCACCATAGGAGCAGTGGGCGTTGCCGACGTGCGAGCCTGCACTGAATGTGCAGCCACACCTGGTGACACTATCGATGGAGTTTCTGCTGCAGATGCGGTGCTACCTGCGCTGCCTGCAGGTGCGTGCAGCGGTGCTAGGGTGGCTACACGCTCAACCACCAGGTCAGTGACCAGTGGGAACAGCGTCACGAGTGTAGCAGCAGGCTCGACAGCCACTGGGGCAGCCAGTTTGACAACCAATGGTGGTGTTCCTGCATGGAAAGAGCTACGTGGTGGCCCGACTGGAATTGACGCACTGTCAACATTGGACAAAAAATCAAATTCATTAGGCGATGGGGTGTTCGGTTCATCAAAAGGAAAAGATGTGTCATCGAACGTCACATGGCGGGAGATGATGACATGATTTGACAAAGGATCAAAACACCGGTAACCTTTGTGATTTGATGAATATCCAAGGAAGATGCAAAGGGTGTTACGATGCGAGAGTTTGTGGGGAGCTATAGCGGATAAGTTGGGGTAGCACTTGGAGCCGAACACACGAAGGTGGTCGTAGGTGGGATGAACATCATACAATGCAAAGAAAGGTGTGGAATGGTTTAGTGTCTTTGTGGGTAGGAGATAAAGAAGGTACGTGGTTGTGTGGAGTGCTTAGACCCAAACTCGCTTGAAATAGGAGGGAGCGCACAATATTATTGATAGTGCGAATGGTGCGCTCGGCCTTCCGATTTTGTTGAGAAGTGTAGGGTGACATACGAAGGTCAACACCATGAGTGAGGAAGAAAGAGCGGGCGGAGGAGTTATCAAACTCCCAATCGTTATCACATTGGATGCTTTTGATTGTCACGCCGAACTGAGTAGCCACGTAAGAGAAAAAAAAATAGAGATGGTGGGGAAAGTATCGGACTTAAGACGCAAAGAAAAGGTCCAAAGAAAATGTGAGCAATCATCTAGAATGACCGAATAATATTTGTAACCGAATACACTAGAAACATGAGATGTCCAAAGATCACAATGAATTAAATCAAACTTATTGATAGATCTAGAGTTGGATGTGGCAAATGGCAAGCACACATGATGGCCAAGTTGGCAAGCATGATAAAGAGAATCACCAGCACTTTTATTATAGGTAATGGCGGAGACACTGGTAAGTCTGGAGATGGTGTCATGTCCGGGATGTCCAAGGCGGCGATGCCACATGGTGGAGGGAGCAGCTGCTGCAAGAGCACATAAGGCAGGTGCCGGTGCGTGGAAGGAATATAACCGGAGCTATTGCACCTGATGATCTCATTCCGGGACCATAGATCCTTCACAGAGAGGCCAAACGGGTCAAACTCAATAGAGCAATTGTTGTCAGTAGTAAACTGGCGAACATATATAAGATTCTTGATAAGGCTAGGAGTGACTAGAACATTATGCAGATGAAAATTGCCAGGTAAAGCTATTGAGCCAGTAGAGGTGACGGGCAAAAGGGACCCGTTACCAACAACGATTGATGAAGGAGTAAATGACCGTGGTGAATGGAGCAAAGATAGGTTACCGAAGTCCGATGTCATGTGTGAAGATGCCCCAGAATCCATGTACCAGTCAGTCGTGGTGGGAGGAGCAAATGTCATAGTATTGAATGCATTTGCCAACGACTGCTGGTTCCAAGATCCCACCATTGGAGTCCAAGTGCCGGGGGTTGGTGGAGGAGTAGGTGCAGTTGGATAGACTAGTTGTGGAGGTAGCGGGTAACCACTAGAAGGAGGTCTGACATAGAACACATACAATGGTGTGTTGGGGCGCGGATGCTACTGGTGCTGCACGCCCTGTGCTCGTGGGGGTTGGCTGTCGGGGACACCAGGATGGGGACCATGCCACATTTGAATGGTCCCCATCCACAGATTGTAGAATGAGGGCCAGGAGGAGCCGTCCCTATTGCCGGAGCCACCCCTGTTGCTGGTGCCACTGTTCTTCCTGCATCGGCGACGTCGGTTGGAGCCGCCAGACCCGCTCCTAGGTTGTGGTACGGGAGTGCCTGGATGGAGACTTGGGATGTAGCCGGTGGGGGAACCACTAGATTCTGGGGTGGTTGCGATGAGGGCAGTGGATGATGTCATGGGACATGAGGCCATAGTCATCTCTTTGAGCAGGAGATCAGATCGGACCTCGATGAAGGTGGGAAACGACCATTGATGCTTGAGTATAGCCACTATGTACGCAAACTTCTAGTTCAGGCCGCGCAAAATGGCGTGCACAAGTGTCTGATTGGCAACAGGCTTATTGAGATCCCCAAGGACATCTTTCATACTCTTTAATTTCTTGCAATAGTCTGTGATGTTAAGATCACCTTGGACGATGAGGGCACGCGTCTCCCGGTTGCCGACAAATTGTTTTACGAGGCCCAGCCACACAAGGTGCACGGTCGTGCGTGGTGCCATGACAATGTCGACGAGGTCAGAGGAAATGGTGCCGTATAGCCATGCACGAACGACACAGTCAATGCATGACCAATTGACGGATTCAGCATGGATGGTGTCGGTGAGGACGTGGTCGGTGAGGGAGTACTTGCCGAGTGTGGTGAGGAAGCAGCCGTGGCACTTTTTCTAGTTAGGGGAGACGAGATCAAGAACGACCAGCATGAGGGCACAAATGTTCTGGATAGCGATGGCCTGGGTGTGGAGGTTGGTAATGGCGGATGCCTCGTGGAGGATCATGGTGTTGGTGATCTCCATGTCATGGGTGACCTCGACGCTGTGTGTGTCAGCCTCATGGAGTAGGCGAGTGGCCTCGGCGCATTGGCGCGCAACAACATGCTCACGCACACGGGTAGTTTCCTCCTCACGTTGGCGTGTAGCGGTGGCAACATCATCGTGCTGGCGTGCAGCAGCAGCATCATTGCGCTGGCGTGCATTGGCAGCAGCAGCAGCTGCCTCCTCCTCGCGCTGGCATGCAGCAATGGCAGCGTACATGATCTGAACTGGAGAGGCGGCTTTTGTTTAGTGGAAGCGATAGTCACAGGATGCGAACATAACGGATACCATGTAAGAGAATATCACGCAAATATGTGTTGTATTGATTTGAGTTCCAAGTATTACATTATATAGTCATACATATGAAGGCAAAACGAATATGCATATGAGCCGAACAGGCACAAGCCGAGCAGGCACAAGAGAAACTGACGGGAGATGGAAGGCCACGATGGGAGATGGACAGGCACATGCACTGTCTAACAGGGGCATGGCCAAGTACCGTCGGCAGTCGAATACATTCTTCTATGCTTTTTGCGGGTCCAGCCGTGAACCGTACTGGTGGCTAGGATTTCTTCTAGAGGCTCCAGGAGCTCAGTGCAATTTTGCCAGGTGATCAAGGGTAAACCTATCCAAATAGGCTATGTCTATTGGGCCGGTCTGAGGCCTACCATTAAAGGCATGGCATGGTGCGACGGGTCATGCTTAGGTCGAGTGTGCGGTAAGCTAGGCCGGCACAGCATGACCCGGTTGATATGGGCCAGCCTGGGCATAGAACAGCCTGGTACGGCACGCCAGCAGCCCATGCTGCACGAATGACCCGGCTAGGCACAGCGTGGCTCGGCACGGCTGACCCTGCTAGCCACGTGACGGCACATCTGGCCCAGCCCAACACGACACGCTAACGGTCATCCCGGCCAGCACAGCACGCCTGGCACGCTAGCAGCCTGCACTAGCCGTTGGGTGTGTGGGGCCAGCATGGCCAAAGCACAGGCGGCACGACCGACATGCCAAAGCACGCGAGGGCACGCGAAAGCATGTGGGGGCACGGCTAGTTAATAGGTTAAATGGGCTACACCAGGCCCATTAAACTCGTTAACCTCTTTTTTTTTTAATTTTGTATCAATTTTTTGACCGTTTGAGCTCCGAAAAATTCAATTTTTTTTTGTAAAAATCACCATTTTCACCTTTAAATAGAGCACCACACTGTCATTCTATTCCACACTAGCAACATCATTTGCTCTCTTCTTTCTTCCACTGATTCTTGTCTCAAAGTTCTTGCAAATTTGCAAACTTTGGCAAAATTAGGTTGAATTGTTGCCAAAAATCCGAGAAATGTCAACACTGTCATCGTGTTGTCTTGAAAAAATCTTTGTGATTTTTTTAATCTTTGTTCTATCTTGTTTCTTCCCATCTTTGTTTTATTCTTTGATTATTTCTAATTCTAAATATTTGAATTATTTGTAGTGCTATTCGACATTGATCATGGACGCTAGTGGTCATGATCATGATGATACGTCTATCGATCATGATTTTTTTTCTTCAAGGACTCTTAGGGGACTACGACTCCTTTGACGGTGCTATAGGTGATGGTGGAGATGTGGATGGAAGCAATAGTACTTTACCTTACATCTTATGCTGTTCGTTAGCATCAATGATCTGCAGCACTTTGTAACTTGTCATGTCAAAGCAAAAGAAAAGGTGATGTTTGCCCCTATTGCTTAGATAACACATGCAGTTTGAGGTTGAACAACTCAAAGAAAATAGTGTACATGCGGCATCGACATTTCCTTCCCAAGAAGCACCCGTACCGAAACATGTACACATAATTTGATGGCACAAGGGACAAAGCGTTATCTCCAAGGTATTTAAGTGGAGAAGATGTCCACCATCAGGTTAAAAAAATCATTATTGTCCTTGACAAGCAAAAACGATCCTCCAAGGATAATGACCAAAAGAAATGTGGAACAAGAAATCAATACTATTCAAGCTAGAGTATTAAGAAAAATTAGATTTTCACCACTCTATCGACAACATGCATGTAAAGAAGAATATCTACGAGAGTTTGATCGGTACATTGCTCCAAATGAAGGAAAAAGGAAAGGATCATGAGAACATATGAGCTGACCTTGAAGAAATGAGCTTAAGGCAAGAGCTCCATGCACATGATACAGACAAAGGAAAACACCTACCTCCCGTAGTTATCACTCTCTCCAAGAAGAAAAAAAGAATTCTGCGAGTTCTTGCATAGGGTAAAAGTTCCCTCCAGTTACTCGTCCAACATCGCAAGACTTGTTTTGGTGAAAGAGCTGAAAATGAATTTCGCCATGATGAAGTCACATGATTGCCATGTGATGATGATGTCACTGTTTGTCTGTGCTTTTTCTTCAGTGCAATTGAACAAAAGCTTGATCTAGACTCGTTGGAGGAGCTAGAAAAAAGATATTTTGAGACTCTGTATTCTTGAGGTGTATTTTCCACCATCATTTTTTGATATCATGGCTCATCTCACTGCTCACCTTGTGAAGGAGATATGCTACTTTGGCCCCGTGTTCCTGCATCACATGTTTCTATATGAGAGATATATGAGCGTTCTCAAGTAGTACGTAAGGAATCGAGCCTTTCCTAAGGGATGTGTCATGCAGGGTTACGTGACGGAGGAGGCATTGAAGTGGTCTGATGATTACATTGACCCAAACAACTCAATTAGCGTGTCTAAGTCTCGCCATGAGGGGAGGCTGCAGATGTAGGGGTTCTAGGGAAGATGGCAATAACTCCTGATTTGAAGGCATATGAACAAGCTCATTTCCTCGTGCTATAACAAATGAGCGAAGTGTGTCCATATGTCGATGAGCATAAAAGATGCTACTTGAAGAGAATCCAGGGCAGACTGAAGCTTGGGTTGTGAGGCAACATATTCAAATGTTTACAACTTGGTTCCGTGATTGAATCGGATAATCGAGTACTCCTACAAGTGCTCTGATAAAAAAAATTGGCATCAGACCCTATATACACAATTGTGACATATCAAGGGTACGATATAAACGGATATACATTTTACACGGTTATTCAAGATGTGAAGAACATATACCAGAACAGTAGTATTCGTATAGATGCTTATGATAACGATATGCAGATGGGCACATACTATAATCAAATAGAGGAGATCTATGAGCTGAACTATATGGGATTCATGGTAGCCTTGTTTTCGGTGCCATTGAGTATATAGGGCAAATGATGTCAGTAAGGACAAGTATGGATTCACTAGCGTTGATCTCAAACATGTCGGATACAAGTCTAAACCCTTCGTACTCGATAAAGATGTTCGCCAAACCTTTTATATGACTGACATAACAAAGAATAAATGCCATGTGGTTCTTGTTAGAAAAAGACGCATCATCAAGGTTGCAAACGTCTTTGATGAGGAGTTTAATCAATTCGATGAAATCCCCCTTTTACTACCACAATCGTGCCACGCCTTTCACTTACTGAGAAAACTTCATACCCGTGCTCCGACCATAACGAAGGGATCCATGCCAAGAAAGCACGAAAACGACGAATTTGAATTTGAGTGTCAAATTTGTAATATTAATGTCAAATTTGAATTTGTATATATTAAATTTGTAATATTAATGTCAAATTTATAATATTAATGTCAAATTTGAATTTTGGGTTTCAAGTTATTTGAATTTGTAATAGTAATGTCAAATTTGAATGTTAGGTTTCAATTTATTTGAATTTGTAATAGTAGTGTTAAATTTGTAATTTTAAAGTCAAATTTGAATTTATATATATTAAATTTATATATTAATGTGAAATTTGTAGTATTAATATCAAATCTGTGAAAGTAATAGGTGACAAGTGATCATGTTAACCAGTTACTTATTACAACTGATAGGTGATGGGTGATTCTATTCACCCATCTCTTATGATTGGTCTTAGGTGACGGGTGATACTATTTACCCATCACCTATGACTTGTAATAAGTGAGGGTTGTTATAATAGGTGATGGGTGATAGTATTTATTTGTCACCTATGAGCTTATAGTATATATTGGCTTAGGTCCCGCCCTCCTCCATATCATTTTGCTTAGGAATAAGTCTATTTTATTCTCTCGAACTATCACGTTTATCTGGATAACCCCCTGAACTTTTAAACCGTTCATTTTACTCCCCCGAACTATCAATACCGTCTATTTTACTCTCCCGAACTATTAATACCGTCCATTTTACCCCCTGGAGTGGTTTTTCTCGGTGGTTTTGATGACGTGGTGATGGTTTCGCCACGTGGCAGTCCTAGTCAGCGTGCTGACATCAGCGTTGCGCAGTAATTCGATTTTTCTTTAAAAAAATAATTCATGAGAATAGATTATTATGAAAAATAGGTTTTATGTTTAAAAAAAATCCAAAAAATAAAAAATGATTTAGATAAATGTTTTAATATGTTTTTAGCTCTGTTTTTATTTTTGTAAATATTATTTAATGTTTTTCTAGTGTAAAAATTATTCTAAAAATGTTAGAATAAATTTTTTAATTTGGAAAATAGTTTTAGAAAATATAGATTAATTTTGATTAAAGTTTAAAAATATTTTATTTGATAAAATAAATGCTTTTAATATGTTTTGTTGTATATTAAATTAGTTTTAATTCTAGAAAAATTAGGTTTAATTCTAGAAAAATCGTTTGTAGTTTTTACGTCCCATTTGGACACATATTGATCACATTTGGCCATATTTTGGTCATATTTGGGCACATTTTGGTCATATTTGGGCACATTTTTCGCACATTTGGACATATTTTGGTCATATTTTGGCACATTTGGCCATATTTTGGACATATTTGAGTACATTTTGGTACATTTTGGTGTATTTGGGCACGTTTGACCATATTTTGTCCAAATATGCTCAAAATATGCTCAAAATGTGTCCAAATGTGTCCAAAATATGCCCCAAATGTACACAAATATGACTAAAATGTGTCCAAATGTGACCAAATATGCCTAAAATGTGCCAAAATGTGGTAAAAATGTACCCAAATGTACTCAAATATGTTCAAAATATGGCCAAATGTGCCAAAATATGACCAAAATATGTCCAAATGTACTAAAAATGTGCCCAAATATAACCAAAATGTGTCCAAATATGACCAAAATATGGCCAAATGTGATCAAAATGTATCCAAATGGGACGCGAAAACTACAAACGATTTTTCTGGAATTAAATCTATTTTTTCTAGAATTAAAACTAATTTCATATACAACAAAACATATTAAAAGCATTTATTTTATCAAAGAAAATATTTTTAAACTTTATCAGAATTAATCTATATTTTCTAAAACTATTTTCCAAATTAAAACATTTATTCTAACATTTTTAGAATAATTTTTACACTAGAAAGCATTAAATAATATTTACAAGAATAGAAACAGAGCTAAAAACGTATTAAAACATTTATCTAAATCATTTTATATTTTTTTGATTTTTTTAACATAAAACCTATTTTTTGGAATAATCTATTCTCATAAATTATTTTTCTAAAGAAAAATAGAATTACTACACAATGCTGAAATCAGCATGCTGACTGGACACGTTGACTAGGACTGCCATGTGGCGAAACCACCGTCACATCATCAAAACCACCGAGAAAAACCACTTCAGGGGGTAAAATGGACGGTATTGATAGTTCGGGAGAGTAAAATGGACGGTTTAAAAGTTCAGGGAGTTATCCGGACAAACGTGATAGTTCGAGGGAGTAAAATGGACTTATTCCTTTTGCTTAAGTCCTAGCCCTAACTCATCCCCGATGCGCCTCCAAGGCCATGAGCCCACTACCGTCTCGTCGGACCAGGAGCCCACCGCCGTCTCGTCGAACTAGGCGCGCACCACCATTGCTGCCATCTCGTCGGACCAGGAGCCCGCCGCCCGTGCCGCTGCTGTCCCAGAAGAGGAGGAGGAGGCCACCCGTGCTGCTGTCGCCCCCACCGATGAGGAGGAGAACCAGGAGCCCAGCGCCATCGCCTTCCTTCGCACACCGCTACTAGGACACGTCAGGTAATCACTAGTTATTCTGTTAATGAGATTCACTTGATGTTTGCATGCTTTTCGATTATTGTTAAAATAATGTTTGTAGAGAAGTTGCTTCAAACAATAACAATATTTATTTGTTAATATGTCAATATCATTTGCTTTCATGTGGACGCCATAGATGTATATGTGAATTGCCATTGATGGAAATATCATGTTTTGTCGTTGGTTGAGAATTGTGATTGCTTCACTATTGCTATCCTCTGATTCCTACACAAATTGTCTCAGATCTGTCTATGCGTACACATTGACTCTGCGCTGCAAGAGCCATGTTGCAGATTCCTTTATATTGGAAAGATATAACTGCTTCAGGAATTTTCTTTTATGTTGAGATAAAATAGCTAACACCGAAATTCCAAAATCCATTTATAGATATATTTAAAGTAATTTTTGTCGATTACAGAAATATGAATGTACTGCTCATCAATGAAAGAGTATATGATCAAGTATTCTTGGATAAAATGTAAGGACAGAATATACGAGGTTCCTTAACAGTCATAACCAAAGAGTTCTTGTCCTGCTTATAGATCTTAAGGAACATGTGGCACCTTACATTTGCTTTCCTTTTGTTACCACTAATATTTAGCGTTCAAATGATTATTATCATTAATCCACTGTTTAGGGTATTTGTAAAGAGCAGTATCATAAACAAATAGTAAACTTGTTTGGAAGGTTTATAGAAAGGCATCCACTACTACAAAATAGCACATCGGTGCTGGTTGAAAAATGGCTTCAGTGCCGGTTTTTCAATCGGCGCTCTTTACTCGGCACTGATAGTCAGCGATTATCAGTCGTGTCTAGAATCGGCATTGAATGTTCTTTTCAGTGTCAGTTCATGCCTCCAATCGGCACTGAAAAAGTTCCCGAGCCCAAAAAAATAAATGAGCCAGCTCGGCTGCTGCTCCTGCCACCGCCGCCGTGCCGCCATGCTCAAATAGACTCATCTCAATCCAAACAACATGCTAATAATCGATTCAACATCACACAAAAAATCAATTCAACATCACACAAAAAATTGCTTGACATCACCACAAAAAATCAATCACGCAAAAAATCGCTTGACATCACACAAAAAATTGATCTATTAGTGCCGGTTTCATTATCCATCCAGCACAAATCACAGCACACAGAGAAGGGTCATCCGCTCAGGGCCGCCGCACGCGAACGCCACCAGCACGCTGGGCTGAGTCCCCTTGCTACGAAGTCGTGGCGGGAGGAGGCATGGAAGGAGACCCTGTCACGGCTCGAGACCACGAGGCAGAATGCGGCCGGGCACGTGGTCTGACGAGCAACACGGCGAGACCAGCCCCACGACGTCTCGACCGACACCGAGCTCCATGCCATGGCCAGGCGCATCGCTCTGCAGAGCCACCGACACTAGGTGCCGCAACCACCCGACCGAGCGCTACGCATCCCAAAGGAGTCCGCCGCCCTATAGCGCTGTGCCCAACGCCTCAATCCACGCCTTGAGGAACGCCGATGCGATGGCCTGTGTAGACGACGGCCGGCTGCTCCGGCGACCTCATGGTTCATCCGACGAACCGAGCGAACCGAGCTCGAGAAACTCCATGCTAGGCGCAAAGAAAACTAGATCTATACTACTGCTATAGAAAAGGCGGGTCCCTCCACCTGCACATCGTTGGCGGTGAGCCGGAGATGGATGGGAGGGGTTAGATCTAGCTAGAGTAGAGAGAGAGGAAACTGAGAGGCGTGTCTACTAGAGTAGAGAGAGGCTATCTTTTGTGGTGGAGGACGCGTGAGGAAGAGATAAGGCTAGAGCCGAACGGACGCGATGGGCGAGCCGAAATGCGATTCAAGTAAAAATTTGGGTCCGGTACCTTCAGTGCCAATTGCGACTGGAGCCGGTACGGATAACTGACTATCAGTGCCGGTTCTTAACGCCTCAATCATTTTTGGACGGGAGATTAAGAACCGGCACTGATATATTTTCAGTGGCGGTTTTTTAACAACCAGCACTAATAAGATTTACTTATGACATGTTCTGTAGTAGTGATCATTGTATGCGAAGAGCTGTTAAGTTGTTTGATTTTTTTTTTATGAAGTACTGGAATCATGATTTCCTTACCTGCCTTCTTTTTAAATATGCTGAAGTATGATGTTTATCAAATCATATATGTCTCAATTTTCTAATTCATTATCCAATTGTATTTATTCAGAGAATCATCTAGATTTGGAATCTCAAGTCCCCGTCCACCTCGCTGTCGCCATCCACGAGGAGTCCCATTCATTTGAGTGCATATCACTGTGAGTATTTTAGTATTCAAGGTTCACTCCTCTCCCTTCCTTTCTCTGTTTATTTGGACAGTTTGCTTACATATGAAAAGCTCGATGATAAATAGATGCATTGAGATTAGGCATGCTTACTAAGTACAATAGTTTTAGACTTGTGAATTCCTTAATTGTTTGATATATTTGGTAGCCCGTGGAGAAAATTGTTGGTGATATCCCTGGTTTGTTCTAGTTCACTGAAGAACATTTGTTGTGTTGGTTCTCCAATGGGCTATCTGTTGTTTTGATCCCTGGTTCTAGTGCTGCTATTAGCTAAGAGGGAGTTTACCATCTTTGATTCTGGACAATTCAGGCCCTATAGTTGGCACGAGGGGCGTAGGCATGATCCAGAGGGACGCCTTGGCCCCCTTGAGGATGATTCCCGGGTCAGAGACGAACGGCTTGATGAAGGCATTCCTTGTACAGTTTGTGGTACATCATTCATGTAGTGTTCTTTCATGTCGTTCATGTTCCTAACCAATTAACTTATTATTTGTCGTTTTGTAATTCATAGGCAGAGAACATCCACCTACTAGCAGGCGACGACAACGTCTCATGTCACTTGGAGGCATACTTTCTGTGGTTGTTCAGTTAGATCATGTTCACCGAGAACGATGACAACTCGGTGTCGAGGAGCATGGTCCTGTACGCCAGGGATATAGCGGACGTCAGACCGGGAGAGGTCCCCCAGTACAGTTGTGCTTCAACTATGCTAGCTACTATCTTCAGGGGCCTATGCGATTCCTACCTGAATGTTGATTTGAACGCGATCTTCACTGAGTGTTGCTACTGATTCAGATATGGTCGTATGAGATGTTCGCAATCGACCGGCTGGTTGTTGGACACATCATGTACCAATTTCCAGCAGACGACATCGACAGGTGGACCATGGGGTCTTTGTGGTGCTGACAATGGATAAGAGCTATCAACTCTTCACGTATTTGTTAAATCCATCCATTACTATGTTTGTCTAAAAAATTTTGGAGGACAACTGACTTGTTATAGTGTCCAGACCCACTGTGCGTACCCAGACTTCATTTTACGGTTCGACGAACTGACGGTGCACGATGTAAGATGAAGGTCGTACACCAATGAGGAGGTACAAACACGCGACCCCTCAGACTTTTTGTCCTGTGCACACAGGACCAAGAGTATTGGTTAAAGAGGAGCTACCTCATTTTTGACATATGTGTCGAGGAGTACTCTCTGCATCATGTGATGTGGCAGTTCGGGAGGTTCTAGGCGTTGTTGCTCCCACCCGCTCAGATGGTGCCCCTTAACATCCACATGTGCTTACCTTGTAATTATTTCTTAAAGTTCATCATTGTCAAACCATATGGCATGTGCTTATGTTTATGCAGGTTGACGAGCAAGGGGGCGTATACCACAAGCATTTTTGCATCACGTGTGCAGCCGTGGGTTATAAAATGGGATCATGCTATCGAATTCATCGAGGACGAGGACTGGCCTCACTCTGACGAGGCTTGCACGTGGATCCAGGTCACATACATATTGTCAGAGCCTCTGTCAGACGTGGCGTACATGCGTGACATGTACCCGGTGCATAGGGACCAGGCACGTTCTATAGAGGTACATTCTTGACAACATGACTTGTCTTTTACTACCAATTTAGCTTACCAAAAATCTATCTAATTCAATGAAATTTGTGTTCATAGTGGGACATACTGAACCAGATAGGGGTCGAAGCAAGGACGAACTGCGAGCGTTTGGACACTGGTCTTGACGTCTCTAGGAGTGAGTTTAGCACGACATTCGGTAGGATCTTTCAGAAGGTCTAGAAGGTGATCAGGATGGCAAGCTGTAGGTCCTTCCCGAATGTTTCGAAGGGACCTCGCTCACCAGCTCCTCTGCCGCCACGTTCACTGCTCCACAGTAGGCACTGATACATCTGACATACGCCGTTGAGCCCTTGAGGCCTTATTTCACCCTCACTCCAGACACCTACAATGGCGACGACTCGGTGAGGCAGTCTTTCTCCGGCATTCGCGTTTTAGCTTATTCTCAGTCTTTTACTATAGTGAGTATTTCCACCATCTCACTTGACATACTTATTCTTCTCTCTTTGATTATCCTTACAGTAAGACTGAAGGCAGCATCCGAAGAAACTATAGATACGGAAACCGTTAACAAATCTCATGTTAACAGTGAAGGCACTGGATAATTCATCTTGTGCTCATGCCACCATTACAGTATGTCGAAATTTTCTTGTTCATGGCTGATAACATTGTTGTCGATGAAAGTAGTTAGCTCTCCTACGGATGTTGGAATCCTGGCAATTATAGATGATCGTGATGAAGAGTCAGAACTTCTTGATGAAGAACCTCCACCAAATATTTTTCCCTATGTTGTCGTCTTCTTACTTGTTGTGGGTACTAGTGGAGGCCGTTGCAGGTGAACTCTGACATACTTTGTTTCATATTTACTATAAACATTGAATAACTTAGAACAAACATTAGTATAATAAGTAGAATAATCATGATCAAGAGCATCATCTAGAATTGTGAGAAGTCTACAAAAACCTACAATTTTAGCTCTAGGATCTAAAATAAAGGCAAATACATACAACAAAGGAATTTCTTTCCAATATTTTAAAAATTTAGATTATATTGGAACTACACAATCTCTTCAAAGATTATTATTTTTATAGATATTTAAATGATTAGCAATTTTAACAATATTATGTACTACCAAACAAGATGATGGATAATAAATTCTTTGTAAACTCGTAGTTGAATCATAAAAAAATTCAAGAAACTCTAGTATCCTTTCAGCAACATGCCAATGCACTTCTGTGAGTCAAGTTTGACCCCATGCTAATGATAGTGTGTATGAATAAACACACTAAATGTGCTCTTATATGGTACAATATTTTTGAGCATCAAAAAAGCAGAGTTCCATCTTACTAGCATGTGTACAACAAACTTACATAGACGCACATTTATTGCAACACAGTACTGCTTATATGTTGCAATTCGTTGGTTAGAGGAGTTCACAAAAGATGTTGCAGTAGGAAAATCATATAGGAATTGCGACAACATCTTCAAATCGGATTTTACTATAAGATTGATAATATGACAAGCACAATGTTGATGTAACAAGAAAGGTTCAGTATATATACTAAACTATGGAGTAAGAATATCCATTGCTCTAGAGTTTGTATCGGCATTATCTAAAGTGATAGAAAGTATTTTATTTGTGAGACCAAAGTATTCAACTACTTGAGATATTTTGTAGCAATATTTTCGTTGGTATGCACAATGTCAATCAACTAGAAACCTATTATTCTATATTTTCTAGTTCCCAATCATTATTAACAAAATGAGCAACCACACTAAGAAAATCCTCTCTAACCCTACCTGCCCATATGTCCGAGGTCAAAGCAACTGAAAATATACATGTTTGCAACATTTCTTTAAGCTTGCTACGACACGTATTGTAATATTTTACCATATCTCTACTAGTTGTATGTCTAGAAACATGCACGAATCTAGGATTATGAGCATGCTTAATGTAACCTTCAAATGCAGCTGACTCACCGATGTTGAGTGGTAGATCCGCCTTGCAATGAAGTAGCATAGCTCTTTTGGAGCATTGGTGAAGTCATACTCCCAATGACAACAGAGCTGTCGGGGTTATACTGCAGCACCGTCTACTTCATGGCTTCTCCACTCTTTCTCTTGCAAGTTCTGGTGTGCCTTATCAACTGTTCGGTTCCACCTGAGGGCTTTGCAGATAATTTATGTTTGTAAATATAACACCTAGCATACCTGACACTTACCCCATCTTTCTCTTGGTAGATCCTTTCGAAGTCTTGCCAAACTTTGGAAGTAGTGGCTCTTGATCTTTTAGAGCTGATGCTTGTTGACGTGTGTGCACTTGTAGAGCCAGACGATGAAGGTGCTACTGCATGTGAACCAATTGGTGGTTCACCGTCAGGTCCTTCTTCACCTGCAGCACTGCTATCAAATGGGCTGTAGTCCCATGAGAGTCCTTGAAGAAAAAAAATTATGATCGATGGGCGTATCATCATGATCATGATCACCGACATTCATGATTAATGTCGAATGGCACTACAAAAAATTCAAATATTCAGAGTTAGAGATAATCAAATAACAAACAAAGAATGGAAGAAACAATAAAGAAGAATGATGCAAAAAATCACCAAGATTTCTTCAAGACAACAGGATGAGGGTGTTGAAATTTCTTGGATTATTGACAATAATTCAAACTAATTTTGTTAAATTATCATAAATTCTCAGAAACTTTGAGACAAGATGGGAGGAGGAAACAAGAGAGCAAATATTGTTGCTGGTGTAGAATAGAAGGGCATTGTGGTTCTCTATTTATAGGTGAAAAATGATGATTTTTGCAAAAACAAAATTGAATTTTTTGAAACCCAAACGGTCACAAAACGACTACAAATTTCAAAATAAATGGGTTAATGGGTTAAATGGGCCAGGCAATGGCCATTCAACCCGTTAACCTGGTCGTGCCCCCACGTGCCCGAGCGGGCCACCCATTCCGACCGTGCCCCCACTGGCTGGCCCCACACGCAACAGCTATTAGTCGGGTCGGGCTTGCTAGGCAGGCCCTGCCTCGGCATGCCTCAGCGGTCGAGCCATGCTGCTAGCGTGTCATGCCTGGACGGGCTGGCCGTGCCTAACCGGGCCATTTGTGCTGGCCCGACTCAGCTGTGCCTTACCGTGCTTGGGCCGTTCCTGGGTCGTGCCTACAGTGCCGGGCCTCGAGCCGGCCAATTAGGCACAGCCCATTTGGATAGCTTTACCTCCCACTACAAGTTGAAGATAATGTCTCGCAGGTGGTGGATGTAATCTTGGATATGCTATAGAACAGGAGGCTCGACCCATCTCATTTATTGCCAGTTGTTGGAGTTGTCGTCCGAGGCCTACAGAAATGTGGAGGTCACAATCTACGTTGGTATAAAAAAAATATGATACTGACATTCAAGCTGATATACTTCTCACCCCCAAGAGGATATCGAAAAAATTGATGCCCTACATGAATGCTCCCATCGTACATCTGGACAACATAGCCATAGCTATGTGAGCACTTGGGCAATGCCTCATTCAGGTGGTCGTAAAGCTTTAGTTGACTTGGGGGATGAAACTCATTCTTATCCAGCAAAAGAAAGTTGTGGAGAGGCTTGTCGTACTCTGTTGGACCAAAAAAACCCTCCCATTTCATCGTCGGCTACCCCACCCCGTTCTTCCTTGGCCCCTTCTACCCCTAGCCTCCATTGATCACTAAGGTTTTGGTTTGAAGATACAAGAGCCTTTTATAGATGCGTGGGAGCAACATAGCTCATTTTACCGAACTATAACTATTTTTGTTGCGCCGAATAGGAATTGCATTTTCATCTAAAATGACTTGGCATACTATTGTGCTTTGCATGAATAGGTGACACCATGCAGAATCACTTTTCCAACCAAAATAACTCCACAAAGCAACATATAAAACAACAGAACAAATATGCATACATCTGTAACTATATTGGTATCACATATCCCATCATTTTGTTTGCTAATTGTTTACTTCTGCCATCTCAAAACAGATCAACATGGATTCATGAAGGAACCATCCCATTGGAGTACCACAATGGCATGAGCGTCCATTGTGTAGGAGTGACAATCAAGCTCGAATCCTGACGTCCTTCAAGGTCGAGCCTTTTGGTGGGAGGTTCTTTATGTGTCCAGACATTTATGATGATTTCATGGTGAGTCCCTCTTTTGCCTTCGTTCACACCTCCCAACTATATATTGCATAGAGCACTACTAACGTCAGGTTTATTGTCCCAAGTCATGTCGTTTCAAGGAATGGATCGACCTTGTCAGGCCACATTACAATGGGGGCTACATCAGAGAGGTTGAAACCAAACATGAGTACAAGATTAGGATGAAGGAAGCACATCAGCGGCAGGAGGTACAACACGAGCGCCAACAAGAACGTCAATGTCGAGAACAAGAACGCAAGCGACAAGCTGATGAACTTCAGAGGTGTGACGAGGAGCACCGTCTCTGATAGGACATTCTAAGAAGGCAGGAGGCTGAGCTTCAAAGGTGTGATGAACAAATACAAAGGCGTGAAGCGCTCCTGCATCGGTAAGAAGCGGCAGAGCGTGAAGCAACACGTGAAAGAAGGGGAAAATATCCCCGATCCACCCAGTAGAAGCCTTTTTCAATACGCATCACTGTAGTATTAGCGTGAACTTTGTGTTACTTGTAGATGTCCAACAATGCTAATAAAATTGTTGGCATGTACTAGACTCGTCTTATTAATAAACTTGTACTTGTTTGAAGTGTAACCTTTTCGGACGTAGTTTTTTCAAACTTATCCTTTGTAGAAGTAGGCTTTTTAGACCTAACATTTTCAGAAATATTCTTTTCAGAAGTAGCCTTTTCAATTAACATGACCACTCCATACAACAGAATCAATTACTTTCCAAATTCAATTTTCGTGAACTTAGTCCATGAACCAGCATGAAACTACAGTATAAATAGAGGATCCCTTGGCCACATCTAAAACAAAACCATTAGTCTCAACCTCCAAAACTCCTATTATAATGGCGTCCAATCCTCTCCCTAAGAAATAATTACCGAATACTATGCCTATTGGGGTCAAAGTGCCAATGTGTTGGCTGGAGACCTTTGTAGGGTGATGAAGTCCTCCAAATTCTCCAACACTTACGGAAGGATGTTCTTTATGTGCATAAACTACAAGTACGATCCACCTCAGGGCAGCATCCATGTTGGCTACTGGCGCCAGGTAAAAACTTCTGGCCAAACTACTCCAAATACAATTGAGATTTACCATTGAATATTTTATTCTTAGTTGCAGTCTCTGCCACTACTATGCAACTTTCGTCAGTGGTCGGATACTAAGCAGTCGCAAGCAGATGTCTTCCTCATACACACTCAACACCAGGCCGCTTGGAGACAATTCTATGAAATATGAAATGGAAGCAGACGAGAGGAGGGAGACTACATGCAAACACATTCAGGAGGAGCAACAAAAGATGAGGGAATAGCAGAACCACATGAAGAGGAGGCCCATGAGGCGGAGAGGGAGAGGAAGCTTGAGAGGGCACATCAGGCGCGTGAGGCAGGACCGGAAGCTGTGAAGAAGGGAAAGTACTCACGTTGCACTCAATAGAATTTATGCTGTAATGATGTTGTTTTTATTCCCTAAGGCATGTTAGGTTTAGAGATGGTAAATGGATATGTTAGAATGATCGTGTACTAAACATACCACTGTGAATGTTGCAGCTCTCATTAAAATAACCATGTTCAACCTTCATTTTCCGACAATTCTACATATAAAAAATATCTCAAAAACATCAAATGGCGATGGACTTTAAAATACTTCGAAAGCAACAAATGGCGATGCACAGAAAATGCTTACTCTGCAACAAATCAAAACGACCACGAGTCGAAACCCTAAATCAAGTTTCAGCAACTCTATGAAGATATCGCCTGTTGGTTGGGTGACACTAAGATGTCGCCCATCCAATAGGCGACATGGATGGGCGACAACAAGGTGTCACCTGTTGGATGGGCGACACCTTCTACATCATGTTAGAGGGCCGCCATGTTGGCCTGCCATGTCAAGGTGGACGGATGACACCTTGTTGTTGCCCATCCAGTAGGCGACGATAGCCTACTTCTCCAATTTTTGAAATGGGCGGGTATTTTTGCAATATCGAAAAAATATATATAAAAAATTCACCGGCCCTCCGAGGCCTACGCTATCGGTTTCATCGCACTGCACGGACCAATTTTTTATATTTTTAAATAAAATTTGCAGATATACACGCCCATTTTGAAAATTTATAAATCTAAGACTCCTGAACAGCGACAGGCCTCCTATCATCCTTGAAATGGCGATATGCTATCTGTCATCCTTCCAACCGAAGACATGTTAAAAATATAAAAAAATTGTATTCCAATGCTCTCAAAATTTAAAACACTATCGAAATAATTATAAAAAATTCTAAAAAATCTTTAAAACACTATCAGAATTTTTCATGACTATTTTACTTATCCTCTGCACCATATAATTTTTTCAGAATTTTTCATGGTAATTTCGCTAGTGTTGCCTAACGGTTGAGTTGGGTTCCGGACCAGTCGGCCGTGTTTGTGACACCGTGCCTCGCCCTGGGCCACCGGCCAGCCGAGATTGTAATGCCGCTTCTAGCACAACTTCCTCCACAAGCCCAAATTGATGACGGCAGGCAAAGGCATATCACCAATTTTATTGACCGAGCGGCAATTCCCGGCCAGAGTATCATTCTTTTCAATAGAAGTATCTATCACCATTTTCCACTATTGTATTGCTTGGATTTTTTAGAATTCTTTATTTCCCCATCATGTTTTATTGTTTTTCTTTTTCTTCTTCTTATATTTCCGTAGTGTTAGTGCTGCTGGTTGGTGGCTGTTCTGTTTGTTGATGATGACCATATCGACGAGGACGACGGTAGCTTGACATTAGCATGTCTATGCATCCATGTCAAGCTTATTGCCTCAGCAACTCTGGGGTCAGGAGTCAAGAATACAATATGACAAGACTGAGACTGAAGGCAGATCTCCTAGAAGTGATTGAGCAAAACAAACCAAGGAGACGGACAGAACAGAACCAGGATAAGCGAAGAAGTATCCAAGAGAACCAATGGCTGATGACTCGTCATGGACGCTGCCGGGCACAGTGCAAGAGCTGGCAGCTACCGTGCAGGAGCCGCCGAGCCGGTACCTTCTCCCGGAGCAAGACCGGCTCGGTGGCCAGCAGCTGGCCGGTGCAGAGATGCCGGAGCCCGTCCCGACCATCGATCTCCGCCGGCTGTTGGCGTCCGACGGTGCCGGGGAGGAAGTCGCCAAGCTGCGCTCAGCGCTGCAGAGCTGGGGGTTCTTCCTGGTGAGCTTCGTTCTTGGGCTTTTCACAACTAAGTTTTACTTCTCTTTCGTGACGTGCGATTATTCTGTGCCCAGGTTACTGGCCATGGCATAGAGGCCTCTCTGATGAACGCTATGACTGCTGCATCACGAGAATTTTTTCGACAACCGCTCGAGCAGAAGCTAGAATACAGCAACCTGATTGAAGGGAAGCAGTGGCAGTTAGAAGGGTACGGAAATGACCCGGTGAAAACCCAGGATCAGGTCCTGGACTGGTCCGATCGGCTGCATCTAAGGGTTGAGCCGGAGGACGAGAGAAATCTCGCCCGTTGGCCTGGTCATCCGGAATCTTTCAGGTAATCTATCAGTTATAAGTGTGGTCACAAGGATCCCCATCTGCTGTCAATTCTGCAAAAATATTGAAGAACTTCAGAAACAATTTCTTGAAGCCAAACTTGGTTTAACTGAACTGCTTGAGAGCTACGTATTTGCAGGGATCTTCTGCACGAGTACACGCTGAACTGCAAGAGAGTCAAAGACGGGATCCTTCGTGCGATGGCCAAGCTTCTGGAGCTCGACGAGGATTGTCTCATCAACCAGTTCGGCAACAAGCAGGGTTCCACGTACGCTAGATTCAACTACTACCCTGCCTGTCCGAGACCTGATCTCGTCCTCGGCATCAGGCCTCACTCCGACGTCTGTGTCCTCACGCTTCTTCTCATGGACAAAGACGTTGGTGGGCTGCAGGTTCTCAGAGACGGGACCTGGTACGGTGTGCCGCCTGTGCGTGACTACGCCTTGCTGGTTAACGTAGGCGTTTCAATGGAGGTAGGTAGCCATCTCTGAACCTCTGCAATCTTTGCATGGATACACACAAACAGATTCAGGTTCTTGATTATTGGTGTTGGCCACTTGTGATGCAGATAATGACCAATGGGATCTTCTGGGGCCCAGTGCACAGGGTTGTGACTAACTCTGCGAAAGAGAGGATTTCACTGGCTATGTTCTATGCTGCGGATCTCGAGAAAGAGATCGAGCCGATAGCTGAACTGTTGGATGAGAAGCAACCGGCACGGTACAAGAAAATCAAGTGCAAGGACTTCGTGGCCGCTCACTATGAGCACTTTTCTAAAAGAGAAAGAGTTATCGAGTCGTTAAAGATCTAGGTATGGTGAGGTATCAATAAGGGGATGCATCTACTGGTACGGTGGTGGAGTCATGGAGTACGGCTTGCTCAGTAGGATTCAAATCCTATCACCCAAGCTTCGTAGTATAATACCAATGGAAAACAAAGGAACTGTGAACATCAAGGGCATGTGCTCCGTAAAACATATATTTCCTTGAGTTGTATGATTTTACTGTTCAGTTACGTGCGCCCATGTGTTCTTTGTCCGCCTTTTGTTTTCCATGCTAAATACGTAACTATTTATGATTTATAATAGAGGTCGAGATGGGGCAGACTTTCGGAGCGGGATAATGAAACGCAAAGCAATCATATAAAATGAAAGTGGAGGCGACTTCCAGTTTTATTTCTTTTTTGCGTTTTCTCAAGAAATATTCTGAAAAGGACGATAACTGTTCCTGTCTATTTTTTTTGGGGATCTGGATACTAGTATGTTACCCCATTCCTTTGATCAGGGAGTAGCAAAGAAAATAGGCTCTGCCATCTGGATCTATTCATGCCCAGAGCATGGGCCCTCCCACGCCGCGCCACCTTGCACCTGCTCGCCCGCCAGCGCCATGGAGACGTGGAGAGAGGGAGCTCGAGGAGAAGGAGGTCAAGGAGAGAGGGAGCTCGGCTGGCATCGGGAGAGAGAGAAGGAGCGGGGAGAGAGAGGGAGCTCGGGCCGACGTTGGGGAGAGAGAAGGAGCGGGGAGATAGGCTCTGGAGAGAGAGATGAGCTCAGGGAGTGAGAGTACAAGATATTAATAAAATAGCTATGAGTGTAATATAGGGAATCAAATATGAGGGGTCGATTAGAGCGCGCTGAGAAATATGATGCAGAATCTGGATGGGGAGTCCCTAAATAGGAGGAATAGGGAGTCAAATATGAGTAGCCGGATAGAGATGCTCTTAGCTAGAGATATACTGACTAGTACAAATCAGGCAATAAGTAGCGGCTCATCAGTGCCGATTGCTGCACAACTGGCACTAAAAATGTATCAGTACCGGTTCTTAATCTCCCATGCACGAATAATGATTAAACCACTAAGAACCGGCACTAGTAGTCGATTTTTAGTGCCAGTTCCAGAACCAACCGACACTAAAGGCATCGGACCCGATTTTTTTCATACGACCTGATTTTGGCTCACAGCGTCAAGTCCGGTTCTTTGCTCACAGTCTTATCTCTTCCCCAACGCCAGACACCGGATCCAACAGACCAACCTTATCTCTTCCCCCACGCCTCATCCAGTCCTCCCCACCGCCAGATGCCGAACTCCTCCCCTACCTCCTCCCCACCGTTGGGTGTCGGCCTCCTCAGTTGCCTCCTCCCTAGCGCCCCTCCCGATCGGGCTCCTCCCATGTCTCCTCCCCATCGTCGGACACTGGCCTCCTCCCCTGCCTCCTCCCCACCGCTCGGCCTCCAAGGGCGACGGGTCCAAGTGCGTCTGCACTCCTAGTCCCGCTTGGCACCGCTCTGCTCGGCCTCTCGGGGCTCGCTCTGGCGGCCACTATCACGGGCGCCGCACTAGCTGTGCCGCTCCTCGTGCTCTTCAGCCCGGTCCTCATGCCGGTCGCAAGGCTCTCTATCGCGGGCTTCCTCGCGTCGGGCGTGCTCGAGGTCACGGGCCTCTTGGCACTTGCGTGGACCGTCGAGGTACGTCTGGTGGGGCGGTGCCGGCGACGCCATGTCCGAGATGGTGGTGCAACAGCTGGACGACGGGAAAACCCAGCACGACGTGGTGGCTTTCGTCGGGCACTGCACCCAGGACACCGACGACGTTGTGCTGTGTGTTGTGTGATGTTGTGGCGGCCTTTGAGCCACTGCGGAATCGTGTTTATCAAGCGTGCCTGGCAATGGCGACGGGAACGGCGGCGGGAGCATTCTCCTTTTTTTATTCTCTGGAAATGACAATAGTGCCGGGTGGTCAATTGACACTAATAGTAGCACACTATCAGTGCCGAATAAAGAGTGCCGATTGAAAAACCGGTAGTGAAACTATTTTTCAACTAGCACCGATATGCAATTCTGTAGTAGTGACTTTGTTAGGCTAGAGATGTACTTTGTTAGATAGAGATAGACTATGTTGGCTAGAGATAGAGTTTGTTCATATAGTCATATATAGCCAAACACACTGCCATCATCAAATAATATTTCTTCTTTTTAGGAGACACTAGGGAAATCCCTATTTATTATATATTTATATTAACGATATATAAATTTACAGAAGGTGAAAAAGTGGAGGGGTTAAAGTAAGGAATCTAGCCAGTTTCAAATATGAGTAAAATGCTTTTGACTTTTGCCCTATGGATCGGATAACCATGGCAAATCTCTTTCTTTAAAATGAATTTCCTAAAAAATAAAGAGAGGAAAATTGCTGTGTAGGCAAAAATTGTTGCATGGACGCTGGAAACACTTCCTAGGTGAGAAAGTGAGCAACCCAAGTACTAGAGGGTTGTGTTGTGCTAATCAGGGCAACTAATGTGAGGTGCTAATAAGCAGTTCTTTGATCGATCTGAGTCCTTGTTCACACGCAATTGCTAATTGATCGTGATTTCGTAGCAGCCTCTTAAATTATGTTTTCCTCGGATGACAACAATATTTAAAAGTATCAGTCGATGCGCAGAGATGACAACAATATTTAAAAGTATTTTTCATAACAAATCTAATACGGAATGTCTCACACTTAGTCGCCTAAAACAGGAGAAATATTAGTCGATGGGCAATTCAGCCGGCGCCGGCTAGGTGGTTCACCGGCGTGGGTTTAGGGTTTTGGCATGGCTGTGGAGATGAGCGGCTGTCAAAGAGGCCGAAGCCCTGATGACTGTGGTGTGCAGAGGACTGCTGGTGGGCAAGGCCGGAGACATGAAGCAAAATCGATGGCCTAGTATCGCCGTGTTAGCATGGCAACAGAACCGCCAGAGACAGAGGCAAAGGCCGGACGAGGGATGCAAACTAATCCTCGTGGAGAAGAAGCAAGAAAAAAAAAACGAAGTTCAGCTTGGGAAGAAGATGAATAATAGACTAACTTACATCAATGGATGCTAATCTGACATAAGCCATTGACTGAGATGTTCCAGATTTTTCAGTTAACTTTTTTTATGAATAGAGCATGTATTATATTAAAATAATGACAATGGTAATAACCCTTACAGAAAGAATCTTGAAGATTAACTAAATTACATAAACATAGGTGACAATTCTCATATCCAAGTCCGACATGTATCCTCATTACCTCATTATCTCATCGGACCACAACGAGAGCAAGTGAAGAGGAAGAACACCCAGGATGAGACACACAAGATCTGCTTGTTGGAATATACCTTAGGATATGTTATAATCCTCTCCTTCATTAGTCTCTAATTCCTGTGATTAAATGCCCTTCATTAGCAGCGACTCATTAGTCTTAATTCCTATAATTAGTAGCCCTTCATTAGTCTTAATTCTTGCCTTTATGTTGTACAATATTTTTTGTAATGCTTGTGTATTTATACACCACGCTAATGAAATAATATGCATTGCGTGATTATCCAATTCTTCAATGCTTCCACTACCAAAATAAAACAAAAGGCTCCAGACCTTGGAATGCTGCAAGAGAAGTGTACAGACGAGCGCGACCTCAACGCTTACCAACTCTAGCACGCGTAAGATTATATGAACAAGCATTGGCCACTATCTTCGTTTCTTTGGTAGATCAACAAGCCGGTGCCACCGAACAAGCTGGCAATCCAAAACACAAAGTCGGTGTCGCTAATTGAATCATCGAGAACTCGGAAGTAGCACTGAAACCAGGAGAGCAAAATTATTACATCAAACCCGTTCAAAAACATATTGAGGAACACATACCTTGCTAGGTCTTGAACTCACGTAAGGAGCCGTCATCACCAATGAAGAGATGGAGGAAGCAAAAGTCCACAAGCACACGTGTCACCATGAGGAAACCAAACCCTAACCTTAGTAGATCTAAACTACTATGAGACTTTATTTGAGGATCAAACTATTCTAATACTATTAGATAAGGAAGAGAGATGGATCTCATTCCCCGCCACTGGTAAGGACACTGGAGACAAGAGGAAGGAGACAGAAAAGGGAGTGGCAGCAGTGAAGCACTCACCCGACAAGCGTGCCTAGCGACATAGTTGCACGCGTTTCCTTCTTGAGTTGGTCACATTTTCAGTTGCCTGACAATGAGCAACGTCCAATCTAAGAGTATTGTTTTTATGAGACAAACATGATATTTTCGTGGTCAAAAATTTTAAATTTTGATTACACATATTTTTAAAACGTCATCTATTAAAGAACGAAGTGAGTAGCGTACTATACAGTCCTAATTAAATAATTAGAGCCTGCTTGAAATACAAGAATATGCTGCAACACAATAGCAATATTTTTGTTTGTTGCAATAGGGGTGATAGCTAAAGCCCAAAGTTCACGCTCACAAGTAGAAAGCGGCATTTTAATTTATTCTCTACGGGTACTCACTCACTCACTATTCACCGAGTAAGTTTAACACAAAGATGTTAATAACATACATCTTCAAAGTCCGATAGTAGCAGCGAGTGAGGCTTGGATGGGACAGTGTACCACATGCCGTCTCTCTGAACCGACATTGCTATCGATGAGAAGGACCGTGAGGATGCTAGCGTCGGAGCGAGGCTTGATGACGAAGACGAGCTCGGGCCTTGGACAGGGAGGGTAGTAGTTGTATCTGGTGAATGCCGGAGCCTTGTCACCGATATGGCGATGAAATAGTCCTAATCAAGCTCCAAGATCTTGGCCATCGCTTGCAAGATGCATGTTGTCACTAATTGTCTTGGTTTTTTTATGCACTCGTGCAGACGATCCCTAAGAAATGGGTAGTCAAAAACATTTTTAGCTTGTTAATGTCATTTGCGGCAGGTTCTTTCTGAAAATCTACCGAAGTGTATGTTTCATGCGTCATGACATCACACTCAAATACAATGCATTTTTTTTTCTGTCAACATTTTCTTGGGAAGAAGTGCTTGTCTTCTATCAGGTTGCTGCATTTCAGCTTCTCCTCGAGCGGCTGGTGAAAAAAAAAAAAAACCACTCATGACGCGTTCATCACATCGTCCATCTACGCTACGATGCCGTGGTTGGTAGCCTGCACGACAGAGAAGTGTTGCACACAACAATGGAGCGTGCATTTCCTGACGCAAGGCGGAAGGGAAAATTAAACAAAAATTTGGCAGCTGCAACTCACCATGACGAGTCCCAGGGTCTGCAGCGCTGACCGGAGCTTGGCAGCCTCGTCGTCGGCCAGCAGCCGACTGAGGTCGACGACAGGGAGGGGCTCTTGCCTCCTTTCGAGAGAAAAAAAAAAAGACAGGGAGGGGCTCTGGCATGTCGGAGGTGAACAGGCTGCCGAGACGATCCTGCTCCCGCACCACGTACTTCTGTAACCATCCTAGATAGAATTTGGAGTAGGAAGCAGATATAATTGGGGATAGGCAAGAGGAATTGAGATATTAGGGGACTTAGGTCTCGTTTGATAGCGTTTTGTGAGTGATTCCGTGCGGGAATCAGCTCCCGCGCTGCAAAACGCTCTGTCTGGGAGTGGATTCCGCGCGAGAATCACTCCACGATTTGTATTACGAGGTAGGAGTTGAAAAATCTAGCTTACACCTAATTCCCGGCTAATTCTCCTCGATTTTAACATAATATTCTCTCAGAAATCACTTCCACCACTAGCATACCGAACGATTTTACAAATAGAATCACTTTCACCACAGAATCACTTCCACCCTACTTCCACCATAGAATCACTCTCACCACAGAATCAGAGCTCTACCAAACATACCCTTAGCCTATGTTTTCTATCACATGGCCTATGGTCTCAGCTTCCTTCCTCTGCTCATGGGCTGTCTTGGGCTTCTGGTGTAGATGGTCATGCCGTGACAATTTCATAGGCTCCTGTGGTAATCTTATCGATTAAGGTAAGTGATTTCTGAAAGTGGAGAGAAATCACACACGGCTCAATTGATAAGCACGGGATTACATAAATAGCCTAAGCCAGCACAAGCCTTCCATATATCTAATACCGGCTTATGGAAACAAGCATCCGGTAGATAAAGGAAGGGAGGCCCGGGATTAGCACTAGCCAAATATAGAGATATAGTCCTAATATAGTCTAACACGCCCCCGTAGTCGTAACGGCAGAAGGACGAACGTTCAGATTGGACCGAAACTCTTGGAAGACAGACGTAGGCAGCCCTTTCGTGAAGATGTCGGCATATTGGGAAGACGTCGGGACGTGTAACACACGGACGTCACCAAGAGCAACACGTTCACCGATGAAATGCAAGTCGATCTCCACATGCTTGGTACGCTGATGCTGAACCGGGTTGCTGGAGAGGTAGACGGTGTTGACATTGTCACAATAAACTAGAGTCGCACGCCGGAGAGGACTGTGTAACTCCATGAGTAACTGGCGCAACCAGACAACTTCTGCAACACCATTTGCCACAGCACGGTACTCTGCTTCGGCACTGGATCGAGACACTGTGTATTGTCGCTTAGATGACCATGAGACGAGATTGTCACCAAGGAAGACACCATAGCCCGAGGTGGACTTACGTGTATCAGGACAGCCCGCCCAATCAGCATCAGAGTAGACAACAAGGTCAGCAATAGAAGTCCGGTGAAGCATTAAGCCGTGCTCAAGAGTACCCTGTAGATACCGAAGGATGCGTTTCACCAAGGCGAGATGAGGCTCACGAGGATCATGCATAAATAGCCTAAGCCAGCACAAGCCTTGCATATATCTAATACCGGCTTATGGAAACAAGCATTCGGTAGATAAAGGAAGGGAGGCCCGGGATTAGCACTAGCCAAATATAGAGATATAGTCCTAATATAGTCTAACAATTTCTTTATTTATATACTTTTATTTAACAAATTGCAAAATTAGGTGGCCATTTTGGATATTTGCAAAAATAGGATGAACCTGAATATGCATGTTGGCCATTGCTGCCTGCCTACTGAAGCTAGACGATACAAGAAAACCATATTGATCGAAGCCGTTTTGTGATAGAGTGGAGTTCTGACTCTTTTCTAGCAAAGATGGGCATGCATGATGCCACCGTGGTCGATGAGACTGATGAGCTACCTTGTCGTGTGAAAAGGAAAGAAATGAAATGCTGAGACAGCGCGGTTCCTGAAAATGTATTGATGAATGACAATTGTTGCTGAATCTTGTTGTAATGCTTGTCATTGCAACGTCTAATTCTACTGCGAAATGCATCAGGATGACAACAATTGTAGTTGAAAAAACGTGCAAGTAAGGGTTTATAATAAGAAATCGAGCACAATCTTTGTCAAACTATATCTTCTACAATGACTGCATATAACTGATTCATTCTTTCTTCTTTTTGAGATGGTAACTGATTCAATTTACTTCACTAAATTTAATAACACGAGCTTATATCTTCTGCTTTATTCACTGACTCAGTTTAAAACTAGGAAATCAATTACTTAGAGCTTCATAGTCTCGATAAGTCTCGTTCCTTTTGAAAAATGTTTATGGAGTCCAGCAGCGTAGTCCATGGCCTTAATTTTCCTGTATCGCGCCGGTCGCTCCTCGTCCAGCAAGCCAGCCGCTGGCTCAAGCACTCTGTCACCAATCATAGAACAGAACATGGCCAACGAGATCCTCTCCTTCTCTGCATTCGTCACAACCCTGTGCACTGGACTCTTGAAGATCCCGTTGCTCATTATCTGCATCAGAAGTTTACTCTCAAATTCAGCATTGGATACAGGAACTTGGATACGGATCACTGAAGTCTCTCTTCTTCTTATGAAAAGAAGAACTGAATCGCTGCGGATTCAAAAGAGGAAGCAACTTGGATTTGCAGATGCCTACCTCCATGGAGTCTCCCACGTTGATCAGCAGCGTGTGTGGCTTGGATGGGACAGTGTACCAAATGCCGTCTCTCTGAACTTGCAGGCCACCAACATCATTGTCGACGAGAAGAATCGTGAGAACGCTGGCATCAGAGTGAGGCTTGATGCCGAAGACGAGCTCGGGCCTTGGACAGGGAGGGTAGTAATTGAATCTGGCAAATGCGGGAGCCTTGTCGTTGATGAAATAGTCCTCGTCAAGCTCCAAGATCTTGGCTGTTGCTTGAAAGATAATGTCTCTTACTTTCTTCGCTTTCGATGTGTACTCGTGCAGAAGATCCCTTCAGAAAGGCCGTAACAGTTCAGTCAATATGAGTTATGGCATGAACACTCAAATGCAATCTTTTTCCCTGCAAAATTTATTCACCCAAAATTTCGGGAAGAAATGTCTGCAAAGTGAAACCTTTTTTCTTTTTGGCAAGGGAAAAGAAAACATCACTGAAAGGTGAGCAGGTGACCTGAAGGATTCAGGATTTTTGGGCCAATGAGCAAGATTTCTCTCATCTTCTGGCTCCACCCTGAGGTGCAGCCGATCGTTCCAGTCCAGGATCTGATCTTGCGTTATCACCGGGTCATTGCCGTACCCTTGCACCTGGAAGCGCTTGCCCTCTATCAGGTTGCTGTATTTCTGCTTCTCCTCGAGCGGTTGGCAAAAAAACTCCCGTGATGCGTCTATCATACCGTCCATCAGAGATGTTTCTATCCCGTGGTTGGTAACCTGCACAACGTAGATAGGCGTTGGCTGGAAGGCGCAGTGGAGCAAGCACTCCATGATGCAAAGGGAAAGATAAGGAATTGATCAGCTCACCAGGAAGAGCCCCCAGGTGTGCAGCGCCGACCGGAGCTTGGCAGCCTCATCGGCAGCGGCCGGCAGTCGGCTGAGGTCGACGACAGGGATGGGCTCCGGCATGTCGGCGGCGAGCAGACTGCCGGGACGGTTCTGCTCCCGCTGGATGTACCGGCTCGGCGGCTCTTCCACGGCGGCGGCCTGCTCTTGCACTGGCGTCGGCACCCTCCATGACTCGTCAGCCATCGGTGTTCTTGGATATTTCTCTGCTTATTTATTACCTTTTGCTCACTTGAAGATGAGGAGCTCTCAGCGCATATTTATAGTCTTTCTTGGGGCCCTTAAACTTGAAGTAGGAAAATGGATACACACGGTCATCATCAGCAATTTTCCTTGCTAGGTCATCATCAGCAATTTTCCTTACTCATAATCAAAGTGGCCATCACGAAAGAATAGTCCTTGACTAGTCAGCTACCAAATGGACAAAATCGCTGGACACAGAGTAACAATAGTCCTTGTTTCAGAAGAAAAAAATACCATCAAAGACTAGTCAGCTACCAAATGGACAAAATCGCAAAAAGATGGGTACAGAGTAACAATTGAGATGTATCTTAGTTTATCGTTTAGGACAAGTGACTAATATGATTTTAGTTGAGTGTTTATCTAATTATAAATGTATAATTATGTATGTAATGATTGATATTATCTAACCAAAGTAGTAAAGAATTAGAGATTATGTCAATGTCTCGGTGTAGGAAGTTTGCATTCACTGGATAGTCTGGTACGAGGGTGTTTGACTTCACCGGATAGTCCGGTGTGTGGCAATTGTATGCATCGGAGTGTTTTCAGCGTAAAAGCAAAGAAAAATTTATTCACTGAAAGGTCCGATGTGGATGAGAGTAAACACCAGACTAATTCTTGCAGAGAAGGATTTTTGGCACTAAATTTGAAGACCGGGCTAATTTTTTGGAAGGGCTGAAATGTGTGTACCAGAAGCAGTTATGCTCACCGAATGGTCCGATATTGACTGTGTGAGCACCGGAAGTTGTCACCAGACTAATTTTTTCAAAGAAGAATGCAAATCAGGCTCTAGTAAAATTGTACCCACCGGATGGTCCAGCATTGCACTGGTGTGAACACTGAACCATCCGATGTTCATATTTTTGTTACGTCTGATCTTTTTCAACTTGATTTTGATGTGGACTAACATGTGGTAATATTATATGGTTCTAGATATGCATATTTGCTTGCTTAATAATGTGTAGGTGTGTGATGCAACTTGGCGGTCGACAACAGGTGATTGGAGCCAAGCGGGGTGCTTGGTGCCAGACAATTAAAAAGGCTAGACTGAGTCAAGAGTGATCCTAGCTATACATATGGAGGTCAAGCAAAACATGAGGTGAAGGATGAAGACAGCGTGTTGACAAAGTAAAGCGAAGAAGATGCCGGTGCAAGTGACAATGCGGCCCGAGGGATCGGAAGCGGGAGAGACTTGCCAGCGGTCAAGATCGCAAGATTGAGAACATACGTCAACATCGGAAGACTTGCTTGAGGTCAAAGCAAGCAATTGTGAGTCACGCCTTAAGAAGCGTGCGAGTCGTTTTCCCGGTTTGGCCATAAAACTGCGGGAAGATGGAGTGCACGTAGTATCATCGCGAAGCTCACATCGAGGCGAAGTTAAGTCATGAAGGCGTCACGATCGTCCGATGGATGGAGGAGAAAATGAACCAAAATGCCTCTGGTGGTAGATACGAATGTACTACAAGATAGGGATATTTTGGGAAAAAAGCTAGAAAACTTGAAGATCAAGTTTCTTAAATCTATAAATAGAGAGGTATGGCCATGGACGAGGATGAAACAGACATTTGAGCCCCTTGTGCCACCCATATGAGATTATTGTGTTAGGGTTTTAGTAAAGAGAAGGATGAGTGCTTAGCCTATGTAATAGGTGAGAGATTTGAGAGAAAACTCTTTGTAATCCGTTTAAAATAGGGCTGATCTCTTTGAGTAATAAAGTTTAGTGTGTTTAATATGTTTGAATTCCCCTCCTTCTAATTTCCCTCTCTTAGTTTCCTTATCTTGTGTGTAAGTTTTTCTTTTTCGGTTTTGATTTTCGTTTTGATTTTTGGCTAAAATTTTAGCACCTTGTGAGATCATTCTTCTTATTGTTAGAGCTATAAAATTTGCATACACATGCTTATATGATGGGATCTTAAATTCCTTACCTTTAGACAATCAATTTGAAGAGTTCCGTTGCTCGATGTTTATCTTTTCTTGTTTTCTTGCTAGTTGTGTTCTTTCGAGTGCTAAGACACATGAATTAATCTTAAATAGAACTTATGGTGCATATACTATCTATGGAGTTATGTTCCCTCGTTTTTCTCTTGTTAAAACCTCTCTTGATTTTTGCTTCCGCTTGAGTTTTGAGGTGCATTAGGTGATCCAAATAGTAGAACGTCATCAATTTTATAAGAAATTTATTGAGACGTTTATTCACCCCTGTAGTCATCAATCTCGTTCCTACAGATTATAACTAAAAATTTGTTACTTAAGTTTTGATACTTAGATTTTTTTGATAAATAAAATTTTATTAAATTTTTATCGTCATAAGAATAAGATATATCTGTATAATAGTTTGTTTCCACCTTCTGCACGACCAACCTTAGATACCAAACCAGCCAGGTATATATGAGTAAACCACTGGGCTACATGTCAGTGAGGTAGTGGGATGATAAATTCTGAAATGCCACCTAATGGAATGGCACATCCTCATTTCTTCCTCATCAAGATATGATAGCCTAGCGACAAGCTATCAAAACACACCAGCAATGTCAGGACAAAATCTTCATCCGCGTGCTTATGTGGTTGTGGAAAATGCACCGGGTCATCTCCTTCTAGATGTTATAACTTCAAGAAAGTAAAAATGAACCATTCGATTCCTTCTCTTCAACGTATCTCGGTTTCTGTACCATAGTTCTTCATCTTCCTCTAGATGTTCAGTTCCTTCTTCTGACTAACATATTGTCACTGAAATTCTACCTGTTTTTCAAGATGTTCCATGAAGTATATATGAGTAAGCCATTCAGTTCCATCTTGTCGTTATCAGAGAGAGAAACCTGTGGCATTTTTCTTATTCAGAATATCAGTTTAAACAATGCTAGTTGTGCCTCACAAGTACAGAACGATACTGTACATGAGGATAAAAACGCCTTTTCAAAGGCGTTTGGCGCACCCGCCTGCGACAGAAGGCCATAAACGATTTTCACAGGCGCAAAAGTGACCGTCTGTGGAAATCGATTTCCACAGGCGGTTCCTAATGTCAACCGCCTGTGAAAATCGATTTTCACAGGTGGTTGTCTTAACGAACCGCCTGTGGAAATAATTTTCCACAAGCGGTTCTTTTATGTCAACCGCCTGTGGAAATCAATTTTCATAGGCGGTCCATATTAGCTGCCGCCTGTGATATAAAGATTTCCACAGGCGGTTCCGTATGAGAACCGCATGTGGTATGTATTTATTTCAAAAAAAATAATTAGAATATATTTTATTTCATCCAGATTTCACACAGTTTCAATAACAATATGAATAACATCACATATTTCAACATTTAACACAAGTACAACAATATTTACAAAACAATATTTACAAAACAATATTTACAACATCACAAGCCTATATAGCTAAGAGTCGCTGTCCCACACACAAAGTCTCGGATGGCTAGCTAATTCGCCTCCGCGATCAAAGAATCTACCATTCTTGTGGATGACTTCGTGCATAATAAACCGGCACATGTCACGTTGGACGTTTTGGATTTCTTTATCGGTGAGAGCTGGTTGGCACATTGGATCATCCTTGCCTGGTTTGAAAACACACTAAAAGAGTTAAAACACTACTGACAACGGAAACATAACCAAATAAGATGTGCAGGCACAATGATGACTTACGTCCTCAGGGTTCGTTGTGTACCTCCCGTTTATCCTAAGAAATTCACAAACATAGTATCCACAAAGAACGGTATTGAAACCTTGCTTGTGGCACTTTAAAAAAATGCAACGTATTCGTTAGTTCAATAAAACTCTTCATCATTAATAGTGGAATACAAGAATTAGAAGTTATGTTAGTACTGGAAAATGTGTACGGACCGTCATCGCATCCGGCTTGTCCGTATCGTGTATCCCACCTTTCGTTATGTACCACTTGTAGGCCCTATTCGAATACCAACAAGTAATTATCAATTCATAAATAATGTATAAGAATTTTAAGTATGGGGGATTTCCTTTACCTCTGTATAACGTCAATGAAATCTTGGTAGGATTTTTGTTGGAAATCGGCAGAGTCAAGGACCACGAGTCTACTCGACTTCGGCATCAGCATTATACAAATATAGTGATCGCTACATGAATACTTCTGTTAGATTCTTGATCGATCAACTAAGTTGAACACTTATGTTAGATTCATAACGTATCACACTTACTTAAAGTTGTAGGGAGCGAAGATGCAGTCCTTGTCCTGCATTTCAAGCATAGCCCTTCCTATGTAGGTTGATATTTCGAGCCTTTTTGTTTTGATTGCTTCTTTTATGACCCGTGCTTTATCCTTTTTACTCTTCCCCTTAATCCTAGGGTCATCAGTCCTTATGTTCACGATCATGTTTGGCTGGGAAATTTGTTGCGGATCAATGAATCCGACAGGCCTCTTTAACTTATCCACATCGTTAAATTGCATCCTACAGAACAAATCAATAGTCATTAGCTTCTATAACATATATTGGTACATATATGAACGTAGAGGTAGATTGTTGGCACTTACAGGCACCACACGCTTATGAGATTGATGTCAAGTTTGTCGAGGCGGAACAAAGCGTGCATGTCCTTGAAATCCAACATGAGGTAGTTGTCTTCGCTTAGATAAACATTAGTGGGGACAGAAGCAGTGATTATGGAGAGGCCCGCGTGACATGCCCTCATGTACCATTCGTGGAATTTCCTCATCTCCCACGGACCTTTCTGGAGTTGAAATGATGGCAGAAATGGCTTGCCATGCTCATATTTTTCGGGAACATCCAGTGTAGGCACGAAATCTATCTGTGAGATACTTAATGCTTTGACGATCTCTTTCGTGAGATTGCCCTTCGCTGGAGATTCCTAAGCGGATGATGCCTTTGGTTTTGACGAGGACAGAAGCCACCTCTTCATCGGATCAGGTAGATCAATCTTCTCATATGGGGTAATCATTGTAGGAACTCTCCGATGCTCAGGTGATGGATGTGCCGGAGGCGGAGACGCCGGAGTTAGAGACGTTGGAGGCGGAGGTGCCTGAGTTGTAGACGGTGAAGCACGATGCGAAGTTGCCTGCGACGGAGATACCGGGCGCGGGGGCGACGGTGCCTGAGGCGGAGAGGGTTGGCGCGGGGGCTGAGGTGCCTGAGGCGGAGTGGGTTGGCTCTGGGGCTGAGGTGCCTGAGGCGGAGTGGGTTGGCTCTGGGGCAGCGGTGCCTGAGGCAGAGATGCTGGGCCTTGGGACAGGCGGGACGCTGGCGATTGTGACTTCTCACAGCTCAATATGATATCCCGTCTAGGCCACAAAATGAAGTTTCCAACAGCCTCATCGAGAATCTCAATACCCTCAGGTGCGCTGATTTCAAGCTTGTACTTCCTGAAAATCGGCTGCACCGAGTCCACTTGTACCTTGGCGTAACCGGCCGGAATATCTTGACTGTGAAACACACGGCCTGGAATGGCTTGGCCAGTGGCAGCATCGACAGTGAAGTCTCCCTTGCCGACCGGAACATGAAGAATGCAAGGGGTAGCCTCTTTGATTTCATCCACAGGATATCTCTGGCTATCGAAATGTGTGGACCCGATGCTGCTCCGAAATCCTGGGCTGGTTGGTTGCTCTATCAGCATTAATGTGGCCCTTTCCTTCTCCTTTTCATTCCACATCTTCATGAATTTGATCTTAACCTGTTCTTGTATCTGTTACTCTAGGGTCTTCTTATATCTATTACGTGTCTTGTACTGGCCCGCATCGTTTGAGAACCTATGCTTCCAGCCCACTTTTGATCCGATGCCTCGAGTGCGACCCGGGTGTTCTTTGTTCCCCAGGGCCTTGGTAAGCAGGTCATTCTCCCTGTCGGGCTCTAGAGACCCTTCCTTAGCAAGCCCTTGGATGGTCTGGGTCACCTCCATGGTCTCGGGACTATTGAAGGCTAAGTCCCCAGACTCGGTTCATTGTGACCGAGCGTAGACCCAGTTCCTGCTTCGCTCGTCCCAATTTTCTAAAGGGTTGGGTTTCCCAGCCCGGGCAGCCTCTTCTTCTTGCCTCCTCCACTCAGAAATTTTGGGGGCGTACCTAGATGTGCCCAGGTGATGGTGGTGCTTATTCTTCTTCGCAAGTTGCTTGAACGATTCACCCAGTTTGATGGCATCAGGTGTGGTCTTCTGCCTAACAAACTCTGCCTATTGCTCTGGTGTAATTTTTCCGTATTTATTAAAGGGTACTAGATTCTTCTTCACGAATTCCTTGTTGAGCTCACTCTTCCAACCCCGGAAGCTTTTTCCCATAGTTTTCAATGCATTCTGTTTGGCTGCTTCCTCTATTCCTGAGGGGAATCGGATGGTTCTCTGCAATGTTGCCCATAGGAACTCCTTCGTCTTATCCGACACCAATTGCCAATCAGTTACAGTGATTGGGACGTACTCCTTGACAAGGAATCCGCAACCGTTGTGGAATTTGGCGCAGGCCTCACGAGGTGCAATAGGCTCCCCTTCAACACCGACCTGTGTTATTGTATAAATGCCGGACGACAATTTGTTTCTGCTATGCTCGCCCCTTCTTCGTTTCAGCATCGGCCCAGAGGGACCTGAAGTTTCGGGCACAGATGTAGCGGTGGGTCGTGGCGCAGAATGTTGTGGCGCAGATGATCGACATGAAGATCTTTGCACCCTCACCCTCTAGAGAGAAAATAAAGGAGAGTTGACATCAACAGAAGATATTCCTCCATTTAACAAGTATAAAATGCATTGACTCAACTAAATACCTCTTCGGCGGGATCATACTCGTTGTCACTTTCCCGACATCGGATCTCCCGCTCGCACGGAACAGGGCTCGGGCTGTGATACGAGGCCGAGCTTTTGCTACTGTCGGAGGAGGACGGCTGGTGAGGGCTTGGGTCCCTATCTGACCTCTGTGCCAGGGAGGCCTCTATTGCGAGTGTCCTCTGTGCCGGGGAGGCCTCTATTGCAACATCCGACATCCTGCTTACTTCTGGTTTCTTAGGGGTTACTGTCCTCTTCTGCCCCATAGTACTTAATCGACCGCTGGATTATTGTTGCCTAGAAAAAACTAACAAGTATGCTAGTATGAAAAAAAGGGGAATTTAGTAGTAGTGTAAAATGCAAAATGGAGTATCATAGAACACAAGAAAAGCATAGAAATTAGAGAGCAGAGAATGACAATATTGGATTATTCGAACGCCGCTGTTTTGGATGAAAAGGGGCCAGTAACAAACATTCATCGATCGCGTAGTAATGGTTGTGCTCCCTAAAAAGTTCCTAAATGTATGTGCTTATATGCATGCATGCATGCATACCGTCCTATACAGTAAGTAGTTGCACCAAGGTCTAAGGCCCTCAAGAACTATATATATGCTTGTTAGCTCTGGTCTTAATGCCTGTGCTCCCTAAAAAATTCCTAAACATTGATTCCACAACATTTCTTCGTAAAATGTAAGTACCTACAATTTAGATAGGTGTCGATGAAATGAGAATCTCAAAAGGTGCTAGAGGTTCATACCTCTAAAGATGCTTTAATTTCAAGAAAGAGTTCCACAAAATGAAACGAGAGAAAGCCACCATTAACACACATAAATTTCAATGTATAACTCCCCCCAATAGGAGCAAGTGAAGTTTAGGGAATTATTGGTCACAGTAAAATTTTGCATTGGATGCCATGAGCAATGTCAAAGTCTAGAAAGAACAAGTAAAGAAACCTCCTTGCCTTCAATCACATACAATGCAAGTCAATTCAGGTAACACCACAATTACAGTCCTTCAAAGGTCAAGGAAAATGCAGATCTAGGGGATTTTCAACTAACAAAACACCACGAAGATACTGTAGCCAGTCCTACACATGCTTTCATTACGATTAGCACTATAACAGATCAAAGAAGAACTCCAGGGGAAAACTACATCCACCTAAGCATAGTGGCTCTTGTGCTTACAATCTCAGCCTTCCAGGTACAATTTCCCACATAGAGGTTCATACATTGTAATCATAACACAGTGTAAAGGTAACTCAGAACCTAAGCACATACCCCTGTTTGCCTGGTAAGACAGCGGCATCAGGCCAATCATGGAAACACATTGCAACAACCTATCAGTTAACTAACATAATAGCATCAGGATGATGACATTATATATGCAATGCACTAAAAATCAATCGATCTGTAAGTCCACAAGCACTAACCATACAAAATTAAAATACCTCAACAGATCAACTAGTAAATGAAAGAGACCTGAACTTCAACTACTCACTAATCCCCCCTCTTCGACAGCTAGGGTTCACCTCAGAACATGCAGCGACTCCACCACCGGCTACTACCTACTGATTACTCCCTCTCGGGCATCTCATGCACAAACAACTTTTGAGTGTAACAATCAGCACATGTACATAGATCTTTTTCATCAGTGCAACAATCAATAAATGTACATGTTAGGTTCTAAAACTAGGGCACGATGGCCGGCATCACAGAGAAGGGGGGGAGGGGAAAACACGGCTGACCGGAGAACCAACTACGACGGCTCGGCCGGAGGGGGAAACGGAGCTACTCACCGACGGCGCTGCACCACGGCACGATGACCGGCATCATAGAGAAGGGGGGGGGGACACACAGCTGGCCGAAGAACCGACTACGACGGCTCGGCCGGGAGGGGGATATGGAACTACTCACCAGCGGTGGCGGCTCCTCCTCGGCGCTGTCGACCTCGGCGGCGGCTCCTCCTCGGCGCTGTCGAACTCGGCGGTGGCGGCTCCTCGGCGCGGTCACACTCGGCGGAAATGGAGAGGGTGGGAGGCGAACGGAAGGACAGCCTGACGGCGCGGTCGATGTTTTTTGAAAGCACTAGGGTTTTCGGGGCCGCGCGCGGTTATATAAATAGAAACGATTTCCACAGGCGGTTCCTTAGGTGAACCGCCTGTGGAAATGGATTTTCACAGGCGGTTGACCGAAGGAACTGCATGTGAAAATAGGAACCGCCTGTGAAAATCCATTTCCACAGGCGGTTCCTTAGGTCAACCGCCTGTGGAAACCTGTGGAATGTTTTTTTGCTTGTTTGGGAAATACTATTCTATTACATATTAAAGCATCTTAAATATTCTATTACATACTAAAGCATCTTAAATATTCTATTACATACTAAAGCATCTTAAATGCATACAAGTCCTTAATACAAATTAAAGCTTATCCTAATTGTATACAAATTTCAGGGTTCTATCACATTGGAAAATAATTCGCAAAACATTGCACTATTTGCCTTGAACTGTTTTCCCTACACCATCCAGACGCATGTACGGCATCACAGATCTATCGATGGTTGCTTCTACAAGTTTGATCTTTTCCGGATCTCCAAAAGGCGGCACGTCATCGAACTGATTGTATTCTTCCGCATCCTCCACATTCTCGACTCCGACAATTCTTTGTTTTTCGGCAACAACTACGTGCTTCTTTTCATTCGCGGGGTCGATTATATAGAAAACTTGTGCGACGTGATCAGCGAGTACCCACGGGTCATCTTTGTGGCCTACAATGCTGAGGTCGACAATTGTGAAGCCGTAGTTGTCCACCGCTACACCATTTGGGTGTTTGACCCATTTGCACCGAAAGACGGGGATCTGCAGATTCACTCCATAGTCGAGTTCCCAGATTTCTTCTACGAACCCATAGTAGGTGACCTTTTCCACTGTTGTGTCATAGGCTTCTGTTCAAACGCCGCTATTTTGGGTCGTGCTCTTCTTGTCTTTTGCTTTGGTATAAAACGTGTACCCATTAATATCATACGCTTGCCATGACGTAACTAAACTTGATGGGCCACAAGCCAACATTTTCACATTTTTTTTATCTAGAGATTCACCGTCCGGAAGGTTTTGGTTCTTGAACCATGTGGTGAAGCGACGCTTGTGCTCTTTCAAGATCCAATCATACGAGCGGCCTTGATTTTTTGTGTAGAGCTCATTTAGGTGTTGCTCGACGTACGGCGCCACTAACTGGATCTGCTGCAATATGGTGAAATGTGCTTCTTCCACTGCTTTGTAATCATGATCGATGAATCTTTTCTTTCCTTTGGTCCCTCTCCCAGACAACCTCCCCTCATGTCGAGATACAGGTACACCAATGGGATTAGAATCTTTTATGTAATCGATGCAACACTCAATGACTTCCTCGGTACTGTAGCCCTTGATCATGGAACCCTCTGGGTGAGCACGATTCCGTACATAGCCCTTCAGAATGCCCATGTACCGCTCAAACGCATACATCTGATGTAAGAATACAGGGCCCAGCACAATTATCTCATTCACGATGTGAACCAAGAGGTGTACCATGATATCAAAAAGGATGGAGGGAAGCACATCTCAAGTTGGCACAAAGTCTCTACCAACGAACTATGTAGAGCACCCAGTTTTTCAGCATCGATCACCTTCTGAGCAATTGCGTTGAAGAAGTGACACAACTGTGTGATGACCACCTTTATGTATCTTGGCTTGATACCCCTTATTGCAATAGGGAGCATCTGCGTCATCATCACATGACAATCGTGAGACTTCATGCCGATTAGCTTCAAATCTTTCATCGAGACTAGGTTCTTAATGTTGGATGAGTAGTCAGTCGGGACTCTCACCCCACGTAATCATTGACATAGTGCCTTTTTCTCCTCAAGTGTCAGAGAGTAGCTAGCCAGCGGAAGATAATGTTTCCCATTTGGTCTGTCTTCAGGGTGTAGCTCTGGCCTAATTTCAAAATGCACCAAGTCCTTACGTGACTTGATTCCATCCTTTGTCTTGCCTGGTATGTCCAGTAAGAGGCCAATGATGCTATCACACACATTCTTCTCAACGTGTATGACATTGATGCTGTGACGGACGTCCAAGTCCTTCCAGTAGGGCAAATACTTAAAGAAAATTGGCATCTTCTTCCACAGCGTGCTGGTCGGCGTCTCACTTTTCTTCCTCTTTTTACCCTTCGGTGGCTTCCCAAAAACAACCTTGATGCTACTGACCATTTCAAACACTCGTGCCCCGCTGCGAGGTTTCGGGCCAGTATCTTCCTCAACCGTGTTGTCAAAATGTTTCTTCATATTGCGGTATCTGTGAGTTCTGAGTAAGAACCGTCGGTGTTGCGTGTACACTACCTTCTGTGAGTACGGAAGGTACACAGATGCGGTTTCATCTAAGCACACTGCACATCCTTGCTTCCCTTTAACCTGTCCCGATAGGTTAAAAAGGGCGAGATAATCATTGATGGTAACGAAAATCATTGCTTTCAGCGTGAAGTACTGTCGTCGGAATTCATCCCACACCCGAACCCCCTCGTTCTACAGTTTCACCATATCTTCCATTAATGGTTCCAGAAACACATCTATATCGTTGCCTGGTTGTTTCGGTCCTTGGATAAGAATGGATAGCATAAGGTACTTCCGCTTCATGCATAGCCATGGAGGAAGGTTGTAGATGACCAGGACAACTGGCCAAGTGCTATGTGAGGTGCTCATGTCACCGAAAGGATTCATTCCGTCGGTACTCAACGCGAACCTTACATTCCTTGGTTCTTCAGCGAACTCTGGATACATGGCATCGAACTTTCTCAATTGCCTAGCATCAGCGGGGTGTCGAAGATTAGTTCCATCCTTCTTGTGCTTATCGAAATGCCAACACATCAGTTCAGAGTCCCTAGGGTTCGAGTACAGGCGCTGCAAGCGGGGTATCACTGGTAGGTACCACATCACCATCGCAGGACTTCTTCTCTTCTTCTCCGCGTTGGAAGAAGTGTCTTCTTCGTCACAACCAGCATTACTTTTCTTCTTCTTCGTGTTGGCGGAAGCATCTTCGTCCTCGCATTGCACACTAGACATCTATCCAAGGCTTCGTACTCTTTACAGTAGAGGATACAGTGGTTCGGACACGCGTGTATTTTTTGCACATCCAATGACAACGGGCAGATAAGCTTCTTGCCAGATAAGTGGTGGTGGGCAAGGAGTTAGGCTTCGGAAGCATGTTTGCCAAGAGACTCAACAGATCCGAGAAACTCTTGTCGGACCATCCATTGCTGGCCTTCAACCTTAGAAGTTTAAGCACCGAATGTAACACCGTAAACTCCTTATCACAGCCCTTTGATTCCTCATACAAAAGTTCCTTCGATGCCTTTTTTAACGCCTCAAAATTATCTAAACCTCTCGTGTCCCTTAAAACATGCGGTTCTGCATGGCGCAGCATTTCCTCCAGATCAAAGTCAGCATCATCATCCAGATCAAAATCGGCTTCATCATCCATCATAACATCAGTGTCGCCTTCGACTGCTCCCTCATCATCACCATCTACTTGATCAGCAGCGATGTCCTGGTTTGGTTTGCTTGTACGTTGTTCGCCGTGATTGGACCAACATTTGTAATTCTCAACAAAACCTCTCAAGATCAAGTGCGATTTGATTATACTTGATTTGTCCCACAATTTCTGGTTCTTGCAGTCAGAACATGGATAGTATATTTCCTTTGTCTTCTTAGTTAAAGCGTCCTTCTCTGCGGCTTCAATAAAAACAGAGAGTCCTTTGATGTATATTTCTCCATGTTTTGGCGCATCATACATCCATGCTCTGTCCATCTTTAACTTCAACCACAAAATTAGATACATTAATTAATTAAATAATTAATTTGAAAATCAGAATTAAAAAGATTATTTTTAAAAGGAAAATACATGCTAATTATGATTATAATATGTCTACACAATTGAATCTACATTAACGTAAATTTATGACTCAAAATAATGTGAATTCATTACTCTCTCTCTCCCTCTCCCTCTCCCTCTCCCTCTCCCCTAGATCTAGAGAAAATATCCCCATTCATGATGAAACCTCCTAAGGCTAAACATCACATTCTAGCTACATTTTTAAAATATAATACTAGAATCATGTGAATCTACACAATTAAATCAATATTGCAACAAATTTGAGCTAATTTGATGATCAAAATGGCAAGAACCATGAGCATCTCTAGATCACATTGAAACTCTAATTTAGCCTTAAATCTAAATCTAACTTTAAAAAATGCAAACTAGGGATGAGATATACATACCTTATTTGGCTCCTCCAAGAAAATCAAAAACAAAACCTTCCCCCCCCCCCCCCCCACTCCTATTTTCCAAATCGGCCGCCACAGTAAATGCTTACTGTTTCGAACAGTAAGTCTGTCTGAATGGAGCTGGTCGAGAAGAAGCAGTATTTATGGAGTATTTGCACAGGCGGTCAACTTAAGAAACCGCCTGTGAAAACTAATTTTCACAGGCGGTTCCTTAAGTGGACCGCCAGTGCAAATGAGATCCATTTCGCCTGTGAAAATGCTCCATTTACACAGGCGGTTCCTTACGTGGACCGTCTGTGGAAATGGAACCGTCTGTGAAAATTACTTTTCACAGGCGGTCCTCGGCCGCACGGGACCGCAGCCACTTTCTGAAGCGATTCTTCCTACGAACCGCTTGTAAAAATCAATCTTAGGTGTCTCGGAAAATAGGTTTTGTAGTAGTGCCTGAAAATCGCTCAGATAACTAAGCTATGGCATGAATTGATTCTACAGAAGCAAAAACAACAGAGAAGCTGTAACTAGGAAGGCAAATACTCTACGACTCTGGCCTTAGACAACTTAGAATACTTAGCACCAGACATGATTCAAAACACCACTTCCTGCTTGAGAAACCTATCATCAAGCGAGGTTTGATGCGACGAACTAGATCAGATGGACAGCAAGGGTAGTAACTGAACCTAGCATGCATGTCCACACGAATTAAACTTCACAAATATTTTTCTTGTTTGTTTCCAAGGATAAACCCAACAACGGCAAGCTATCTTTCTTAATGGCATGATTTGCATGAAAACATGACAAACTAAAGAACTACTGATCAATTTAGATCATATGCCATGTGATAACTAAACTTTAAGCTAAGCACGAGAACTATATACTAATACTACTCACGAAAGCATTGTCGAATTCTTAACGCACAACTCAAGAATGGCCATGCCAATGACACTGAATTTACTACTCCAAATGTGGCCTCATTTTTTTTTAAACGAAAATGTGGCCTGTTTTGTGACAAGCTAGGCCCTTCACAACTTCCAACATGTGCACAGGGAAATTGGGGATCTGGCTCTCATACTTTTACACTAATCGTGCGTTTGGAATTGCAGAAAAATCACAGCATCTTTGTTATGGGGAAAAAAATATTTCGCAGTAAAGGAAGCAATAGCTCAGACCTCGTTTTTCCCCGTTCCATTGCGCACCATCGAGGCAGCGCGCAGGGGATCGGATCCCCTGACTTTAGGAGATGAAGTCACAGGAGAACAGTAAATTATGAGTAGATGAACAATTCTCTGACGTCAAACTGTAGCAAAAATACTGTAGTAACGGTTCCGTTAGCTACTGCATCGATTTTACTGTTCCTAATACACTGTAGCAGTGCATCTGGTTCCCTCCCTTCACGGTCTACGGAGGTTTGAAACCACTGACTTCACCTGTCCGTGAAGTCAGAGGATCCGATTCCCGCACAGAGGAGATTACCCTGCGAACCGCTTCATCTCCCGCCGTTGACGCACGACGGAATCAGCTGCTCGCCGTCATGGAACTCAAACGCCACCGCAGCAGTCCCCCACCTCCAATCCGAGCAGTGGTGAGCACGGACCGCTGCCCTCGCCTGATTTGTCGCCGCGAGGGCCGACGGCTGCAGTCGAGGTGAGAGGTCCTCCACCACGCGCCGCCATTCTATCTGTCGCCACGAGGGCCAAGGCCTACCATCGAAGTGGCGCCGGCGCCGGAGCCGGCAGCGGTCGCACACCATCGCTGCCAACCATCGTGTAGGTTGTTGGATCGGAACGGAAGACGGAGACGGACGATGGAGATAACGAACAGCCAGCTCGATAGCAACCATGAACTTTTCTCATATCAAAGAAGAAAAAAAAACTGAACTTTTCTGGGAAGCGTATTCTAGGTATACGCATTGAAACATCTGCATCCAACTTTTAGCCCTTCCAAATTGGCAAATCTCGCTTTTTCATCTGCGGTTTTGCTGGTGTGTAAGGGCAGATGCGGAGCTAGAGCAAAGCGGCAGAGGTACACTATCTCATTGTACATGTAACAATATATATAAATAAGTTCTTTCAGAGAGTATAATTTTAGGTTTAAAGGGTGCACATATGGTTAAAATAGGTCAGTTTTAACTAAAAGTTTGAGTAATTGATCACCCTAGTCACACTTTATTTATTAATTGGCATATTACAAGTTCTTGATCTGCCCTTTACCTGCAACATGTTTGTACAAATCACAACTTTGCAAGCCATGATACTATACTTAGAACTTTACGCTGTCAATAAGCCTTCTTCCTTGAGAGAAATACTCGAAGAGATCGGCAATATAGTCCTTGGTTTTCATCTTCTTGTAGAGTGCTGGTCGCTTCTCATTTATCACCTTAGCTGCAGGCTCGATGTCTCCCTCAGGATCGACAGAGTAGAACAGAACCACTGATAGCCTCTCCTTCTCAGCATTTGTTACCACCCTATGCACCCATTGCTCATTATCTGCATATAAAATGTTCAATTCAGTGAAGCAAGGACTTGGAAACATGTGTAATGAAAAATACTGTAGTTGTCTCATGCATTTCACAAAAAAGCTTCATCAGGAGAGGAGCACATTACTTCCATTTGGTCTCCAAGGTTGATCAGCAAGGTGTGAGGCCTGGTCGGCACATCATACCAGACGCCATCCCTGAGGACCTGGAGTCCACCAACGCTCTTGTCAACCATGAGAGCCGAAATGAAGGTGCCATCGGAATGAGGCTTGAGGCCAAAGACGAGATCCGGCCTCAGGCACGGAGGGTAGTAGCTGAATCAGGCGTAGGTGTCGGCCTTGTTGCCGAACTGGTTGTTGAAATAGTCGTCGTCAAGGTCCAGCAGCCTCGCCATGGCGGGAAGGAGACGGTCTGTCACATCCGTGCATCCCGTAGTGAACTTGTGCAGAACATCCCTGCGGCCAGCAGAACATGGAAAGGCGTTAGAGGCTCTGTTCTGTTTGGAAGTTCACGTAGTACTGTGTTCTGCTACAGTACGTTGTCTGGTACAATGAGACGTTGAGTGAAGCGGTGTTTATGTATCTTTTGGAGTAAAAACTCAAACCACAATCACCTAATATCTTTTGCACTCGATAAAAATCAACTAATCCCATAGCAAATCTAACGACGGCACGAAATTTGATGACAAACAAAACATATGAGAAAAAAAATCACTTGTGAGATAAATAAATAGCAAACTGGGGCGTACTGATACTGCAATAAATGCCATCATGATTGGAAGATCACCTGAAAGATTTGAGATATTTAACAGCACCATCAACAGTGGGAGATCACCTGAAAGATTTGGGTTGTCTGGGCCAAAGTGTAAGATTTCTCTCATCTTCGGGCTCCACCTTGAGGCATATTTCACGTGCATATTACAATCAAGTTTTTGATGTTATAAGAGAAATTATTATAATAGTATTATATAATGATAAGATTCATTACAAAAGGACAAATAGATTTTAAAGTAAAAAATTAAAATAAACCAACGGTAACGGGTCTTCCATCAATCCACAGACGTTGTCCGGAGGAGCACCACCGTGTTTCTGTCTCCACCGGCCGCCAATCCTCCCATTTGCTCTCGGTCGTTCGATCGTTGATGAGCGGTCAAGATTAAACCCAACCCGTACCCCTTCGCGATCCAATTAGAAGCCGCCACGTCAGCACCACGTATCAACATGTGTCGTCCACGTGTCAGCCACATCATCCACCCGAGTCCAATCAGTATGCTGACGTAGTAAATAGGGTTTTATAAATAAAAATAAATTTGTTAACTCTTTTAAATAGGTAATTTTACATTTATGCTCTATTTGGTTTTCAAAAAAAACCTTAGCAATACTATTATTTTACTTTTATCCCCCTAAAGTTTAATATATTTGCATATAGGTCCCTAAACTTTTACAAATAAATCTCTAGAACTTTTATGTTTTTTTACAAAATAGCCCTATCCCTTTTGCAAAAAGACCCATGTAGCTTAAAACATTTATAACTTTTTCATACGAGCTCCGTTTTAGGCGATTCTTATGCTCACATGATTGTAGTAGCGAGTATTTTTTGTTATAGGGCTTTGCTACTGTTTGGTGTACTATTCTTATATGTTTATACTTGCTTGCATGTTCGCAAATGCAATAGGAGACGAGCAGTTCATGAACATGCATGACCAGACTTTTCAGTTTAAGTAACCCGTTGTTGAAGGCAAGTATCCTTGATCATATTGATTCTATTGTAGGAAAGTGTGTCTTTTACTTTTAGTTATATGCTTGTCAATATGAATCCCATTGTTAAGGTTTACTAGATACTTCCATGATTATCCTTGTTGCTTGTGTTGTAGTTCGAGTGTTAAGGGTAGAAATGCTTAGTTATGTTGTCGAGTCGAGTGGTGTTAAATGTTAATCTGTTAAATGTTCTATGCAATATGAACAAGTTTGGGTAATGTTTGTAGTAAAATGAATCATAAGGATCTAGGCAGGTTGGTTTGGTTGGTATGGTTGTTGTGTGGGTATTAGGTAATGTGCGAGTACCTGCTTTAGATCCTAAGAACCGATTCATGGACATGTAACCCGATACAACAGCGCAACTACGAGGCTTATATGGGTATGATCTGACCAATTAATTAGATGTCCTCTTTATTTTGTGCGCACTAGTTAGCTGTTGAGTAGCACAAGAAGGGGCCTTCGTAGTGGATAGAATCCTTGTTAGCGATGAAATCTTAGTGGGTGTGCATAGATTTAGAGGCACTTTGTAAAGGCCTTGTAGTGAGACCCCGGCTCTACACCTCGAAAGTGTAAAGTAACACGGGAATCATGACTCATGGGTAAAGTGTGCACCCTCTGCAGAGTGTAAAACTGATATATCAGTTGTGCTCACGGTCAAGAGCAGGCTTTGACTTTTCATGATTAGTGGGGGGATTTTGGATGGTTGGTTCTGGTAGTTGGGTGGCGGTAACCCGATGAGTTGGTAGCCAAGTTGTGGGATACCTTGTGAGTTTGGTAGACAGATGGAATCCGATGAGCTATTTTTTTTAATGTTGGTATCATCACACATAGTAAATAGGACTACTAAGTCTTTTTAAGTCCTAGGATATGATGGTATAGATGCAGTAAATCTGGATTCATCCTTTCTTATCTTATACCCTCATGTCATACCTTCTCACATTTGCAGAGTACTCTATGTACTCACACTTACTTTCTTCTAACCATTTGTTGCTACTCAGAAGGTGAAGACTTCGAGGATCTTCCGGACGATGGAGCTGAGTTCGGACGATGGAGCTGAGTTCTAAGAGGAGGAAGACTTCAACCCAGAGATGATGGTTTAGGCTGGTGCTCCTTTAGGCAATGCCTGTAGATATATAAAAGACCTGTTACTGTTGATTTATCTTAGTATTTTTCTTTAAGACCTACGACTCCTGTTGTATTGAACCTTATTATTATGTAATGATATTATAATGATTCACTTATGATATCATCGTATATATGAAAATTTGATTCTAACATACATGTGAAATATATCTAGTTTGTTTTTTTAAAATTAGGTGTGACATGGCACCAGTCCAGGACCTGGTCCTCGGATCGCACACGGTCGTTCCCGTACCCTTCGAGCTGGAAGTGCTTGCCGTCTATCATGTTGGTGTGCTTCTGCTTCTCCTCGAGCGGCTGCCGGAAGAACTCCCTCAACGCGTCCATCAGAGAGGCCTCGATGCCATGCTTGGCAACCTGGACATCACACGGATCGACGTACGTGACAAGATGAAATAACACCCGTGCATGGGGTATCTTAGTAGGAAGAGGTCACTGCACGTACCAGGAAGAGCCCCCAGGACTCCAGCACCAGCCGGAGCTTCGTTCGCGTCCTCGTCGGCGCCGTCCGGCCGGCACAGGCGGTCTAGGTGGATGACAGGGACCGGCGCGACCGCAGGGACGGCAGTGGCCGGCGGGTCGTGCGCGCGCGCGACGTACCTGGTTGGCACGTCGCCCGCGGCGCCGTGCCCGACGAGCTCCTGCACGGGCAGCAATACCGGCCTAGCTAGCTTCCATGGCCTCTCATGTGCTTTCCATGCGTGCTGCATGCAGCTAGTACCTTAGTTCTCTCGTGTGACCTGGAGAGAATAGTGCTCGATGCTTCGATGGTTTCTTTCTTCTATACCGACCCAACGGGTCTTGGATACCCAACACGGAGGCTGATCTCTCAGTGGGTGGCTGCAGGGGCGGAGCTAGCCCTTTTTATCGGTCAGCTGACTCTGACGAAATTCTATAATTTCTTAATAAATTACAGTTTATCGTTAAGTTTAACCCTATTATTTAATGGAGCTGATCCGGTGACGTTCTATGCTGGCTTCGCCCTTGAGTGGCTGTACGTATGTCGTATGTTGCCGTCAGGCGTCGTTGGCCTTTACCGTTGCTCCGATCCTTATCAGATCACTAGCTGGACCAGGGTAAGGGCACGGCGTATCGTATCATCACATGCGGCACGGCCACTAGATTGTACAGCGCCCGGCGGCCGGCCTGACCTTGTCGCGTTGCGACGTTGTGGCAAGGAGAGATGGACGTGTATGCACCACGGCTACGAAGCACGCAGGTTCTGGAGTCTGGACACAGGGCAGGCCGTTCCAGCCGTCGAAGCTGGTGTGTTCCAAGCTCCAACTTGTCGCTAAAAAAGAAGGAAGAAAACAGAACAGTTCAGGAAAAAAGTATTATCTCGGCTGGCCGATGTGACACAATTCTTCGGTAACGAGCGTGTGGGCTTTCATGCGCCGGTGAGATCGCATGGAATGAATGGCCCTCTTCCGGTCCTACCAACATGGGAAACTTAGGGAATTGGCCCATTTTAAGCAGCAATATCTTCTTCTCTGTGGGCCAACCGCCACAGCCGTCGAGCAGAAGCTGCAGCAGAGGCCAGCATCAAGATTTGTGTGAAACTAAATCGAACATCATTGATGTTCCATCTCGTTCTCCCTCCTCGTACGTCATCTTGAACCCTTCCTCGTTGTTTCTTCCCATATCGCCGTAGCATCACCATTGCCTCCCTCGCGGCCGCCTACCTCCGGCAAATTAGGGTTGGGTAGGATGCCGCTGGCCACAATGGCGACAGAGGTTGATGGGTGGGGTAAGGGCGGGGTGAACTGAAGGTACAAATTAGCTGACAGAGGGTTGACGGCACACAATTGGAGATAGAGGATGATGACGGGAGAAGGCGAGAGCATGGAGGAAGGCTCACCGGCGCAAAAGAATGTTGTGGCGGACAGAGATTTAAGATGATGACTAGAATGAAGGTTGAAGAAGGCTGCAAAGCAGGTAGGCCCATACGCTCAAGGAGGGCCATCATGGGACGACAAACCAAACAATTGGGTCGGCCGACTACTATATAGGCGCAGCCGACCGCTACACCGGCTCCATGGAACTCCGAACTCAAGGAAAGTCATCCGCGAATTCTCTCTGGCCAAGTTAGCGTGTTCTTTCTCCCCTCTTCTTCTTCAGGTCACCGCCTGGCAAATCCTCTCAACGTGCGTGTCCATCAGCTCATGTCCACCCATTAGCAGCTTGGTTGAAGGTGTAGGAACGAGAGTGGTGACTAGAGGGGGGTGAATAAGCGCATCAACAGATTTCTTGTGAAATTGATATCCTTTTCATATTTGATCACTCAACGTACCTCTAAAAGATAATCACAACAGAATGCAACACAAACACGCAACGGAAGAACTGCACCTACCCAGAAAGTCCGAAGACTCCAGAGATGGGACCGAAGAGTCTGGAGTTTCCGAGAAAAATAAAAAACCAAACTTGAAGGTTCAACAAAAGGTGGGTGTCATAGTTGGAATCAAACGCTAGATTCTACAACAAACTAATTAATGACTCATCCCAACAAAAATGTTGAATCTTGAGAAAAGATCACTCAAGGATCAAAAGATGAATACTAGGTGAAGAAGATCTCCAAGATGATGGTCTAAAGGCAAGGGAATTCAAGACCCTATCACATATGCATATGTATGTGAATTTTATGCTTTTAGCATAAAGTAGAATAACCTCCCAAGGTGTTAAATTTCAGCTCAAAAAGAAAAACAAAAATCAACACCGACAAGAAAAAACCTGCACACAAGCTAAGGGAATCTAGAGAGGAAAACTAGAAGAATGGGAATTCAAGCATATGTAACAAAATAAACTTCATTACTCAAATAGATCAGCCCTATTTTAGATCGATTATAAAGATTTTCGTATTAAAACTCTCACCTATTACATAGGGTAAGCACTCATACTCCTCTTCTCTAAAACCCTAGCACAAGCTCTCATATGAGTGGCACAAGGGATTCAAATGGCTGGTTCTAACTCTCCCATAGCCCTACCCCTCTATTTATAGGCCTAGGAAACTTGACCCCTAAATTTTCTAATTTTTTCCCAAAATACTCCTCTCTTGTAGTACACTTTTATCTACCACCGAGAGTATTTTAGTTCATTTTCTTCTCCATTCATCGGACGACTGTGGCGTCTTCACAACTTAGCTTCGCCTCAACACAAGCTTTGCGATAGTGCCATGTACTCCTCTAGTCCTCCCACTGTTTTGATGCCAAACCGCGAAACCCTCTGCATGATTCTCAAAGTGTGACTCGCCACTTGCTTACACCTTAAGCAAACGCTCTGATGTCGACACGTGTACTCTGTCTTGCGATCTTGACCGTCGGTAAGTCTCTCCCTCTCCCGATCCCTCGGACCGCCTTGTCACTTGCACCGATATCCCTTTCGCTTGACTTTGTCAACACGTCATCTTCATCCTCTGTTTCATACTTTGCTTGACCTCCACGTATACAGCTAGAATCATCATTGACTCCGCTTGACCTACTTGACTGTCCGGCACCAAGCACCCGCTTAGCCCCAATCACCCGCCGTCAACCGCCAAGTTGCATCCGTCACCTACATACCATGAGACATGCAAACACATTTCTCTAACTCTAACTCCAGTTAGTTCATAATCAAAATGCTCAAATTAAGCTCCAGCAATCAAAAACTCGACAAACCAAATTGACAACCTTGTCAATCACTTATCACATATAAATCAAGGCATATTTTAACTTGGTTTCTCAATCTCCCCCTTGATGAGTGCATTAACAATAACTCGAGGCACAAAGATTTGGGTTTGAAGAGATGAAACACATCTAAGTGACCAAAACTTGAAAAAAACAAAAATATGTCACTTGGCATTAGGAGGATTGCAAAAGGCCGAAGAGAGGCAAAGACAAGCCAAAACCTCAAAAGAGCAAGAAAAACTCAAAAACTCAAAAACAAATGATCCCCCTTGATGAATGCACATTTTTTATTTTTCTTTGAGGTTTGTTCCAAATATTCTCATTTCTCTTCCTTTGAAATATATTTATGCATATTCTCATCTTTGTGCATATGCTCTCCCCATTGGCAATGCAAAACATCGAGGATAAAAAATTATGAACATATAATCCTATATGAGCTTTTACAAATATACCACAAGGCATTTGTGAGAGCTAGAAATATCAAAGGGTTCTGGAAAGTAGAGCGTAGAGCTCACAATCGTATAGAGGCTCAAAAAGAGACAGTGACACAAGAACATGAAGCTTAACAAGCTAAACCCGAAGAATTAGTTGGCGCATTTAATTTCATATAGCTGAATCATTTTCAAAGTGACCACCACATAAGTATCCACTTGTGCCAAGGTAATACAAGCATTAAGAACTAGCCAATTTTGACCTCAAACTACGCAAACAAGTGTTCATGACAGTAGCCTTTGCAAACGCTCACATATGAAATCAAGACTTATATTGATCAAGTCATTAAAAATAATTAAACAGTTAGGCACATTTCTTTAAATTTTATTTTATCATCAAGTTGCCTCTTATCCAAGCAAAGTGTCGCGCGACTGGGTACAGCAAACACCTTGAGACTTCAAGACAACCGTATTGGATGTAGTGGATCATCCTCATCATCACAAAGAGCTGGAAGGTCGCCATCTACAAAGATGCTCTCACTCGTCTCCTGATCACCTGCACACCCAAAGATAGAACTAGCACGGGGGGTTGACTCATCAAAAGTCACATCATAGTATTCTATAATTGTATTAGTGTCAAGATTGTAAACCCTGTAAGCATGACTATGAAGAAAATACCCTAAGAAAAAGTCATCGAAAGAACGTGACTTGAACTTGTCAAGATTGTCACGCTTTAGGATGAAGCACCGACACCCAAAAACTCTCAATGTGAAACCTTTGGATTCCTCCCAAAATGCAACTCATAAGAAGTCAAATTCAAGATTGAGTGCAAGAAAATTCGATTGGAGAAGTAGCACGCTGTGCTAAAGGCCTCAACATAAAACTTCCTGGGAATCCTATGATCATTGAGCATCGTCCTAGCCATATCCACCAAAGTATGATTCTTCCTCTTAACCACACCATTCTGCTAAGGAACGCATGGGGCAGAAAATAGATGCTCAATGCCATGCTCAAGATAGAAAGTATCAAAGAGATAGTTCTTGAACTTGATGCCATTATCACTGCGAATTACTTTTAATGCATCAAGGAGTTCTTTGAACAATCTCAAAGCCAACATCCTAAAGTGTGAAAACACTTCATCCTTGCTCATAAGAAAGAAGATCCAAAAGTAGCGAGAAAAGTCACCAATAATGACAAGAACACACCACTTCTCGCCCACCGAACGAACCCGAGAAGGACCAACAGTGTCCATATGAAGAAGTTTTTCCGGTCATTCAGTCATCACCGGATTGACTAGTGGGTGGGAGGCAACAACTCTCTTACCATGCCGACAAAGAGCACAAACAAGATTCTTCTCAAACTTGGGCTTAGAAAATCCTCAAATCAAGCCTAGGGTACTCAAACGAGTAAGAAAATCAAAGCTCATATGCCCTAGTCTCCTATGCCACATTCAAAGCTCAAATGAAGGTTGAGCAATCAAACAACGAGAAGAACTAAGAGACTTAGAAAATCAGCTCTAAAAACTCCCCCAACTCGAGAAATCTTACAAATCAAAGCACTAGAAAAATTGAGAACTCGAGAAGTATCGTGTTTGAAACGCACTTCCAAGTCCTCATCCAACAACTGAGATACAGAAAGAACGTTGCATCCTAGATGCTCCACCAAAGCTACATCCTTGAGAGTGAAACTCTCATTCACCCTTACCATACATTTGACTTTCACCCTTCTTTTTTTATCATCCCTGAATGTGATGTACTCGTGTCACTTCACGGGGGTGAGGCTAGAGAAACATGATGAATCTCCGGTCATGTAGAACGAACAATCGAAGTCAATGAGCCACTTGTTCTTTAGGCCTCCACCTACCACCTACATATGAGAAGAATAATAGGTGGATGACTCGGTACTGGGGTTAGTAAAAAATATCTTAGGAATCCAGTACTAGGTCATCCACCCTGAAGTGGTAAAAGCATGTGCAGGTAAAATAGGTCTAGTACATTGACAGCGAATACCACGATGAGGAAAATGTAGTCCGCTAAAGCGCTGGGACTCAAAGCCTCCTACACGTGAAACAAAACTATATGAGCCATGGAAAAATCCACGCAGGGTAACACCTTTAGGAAGAGACTGAAAAGCGCTAGGGGCTTATGAGTGGAAGCGAGAAAAAGACTCATATACACCAACAGAGGGGTTGTACATGTCCCGGTGCTCTACTCCAACTCAAGCTGGTCATCTCTCCTACGACGAAAGAAAAATCCAACCAAGTGACCCTCTCTCTAGCAGTAGGTGCAGTGGTAGCGTCTCTCGAGAACTCGTCTGCCAGTCACTCGTGGCTCTCTCACATGCTCTCTCATCTTAGGCTATAGAGCTCTTTTGGGTTGTGGCGCGGGTTTCTTCTTTATGAGTTGAGGAATATGTTTCTTGATGGATTTGTGGTGTGGCATTGATTTTGGACTTCTCAGCTTCTAAGGTAGTAGGTGTGGTGAACATAGTCTTACTCTCCACACTGTAAGCCACCCTCTCAAAACCCAACCCAAGAGCCAAACTCGCCTTGTCAGCACATATCTTGGTCTTGGCCAAAATCAAATTCATTTTCCCTTTGCCCTCTGAGCACTCCACCAGAGAAAGGGTGTACTCATTCTTAGTCAAAAGCTTTTGAACTTGCCCTCTAACCCAACTGAGTTTGTCCTGAAAGATGGTGTAGTTGGAACAATTTGGCTGCACATCCTTAGAACTCACGGCACTCTCCAATCTAGACTCTAGCTCCTTCAGGCGCTTGTCTTTCAGTTTAACATCTTTTGCAAGCAAAGGGTAATTCTTACAAGCACCTAAGAGAGTAGACCTAGACTCCTCCTCAAGGAGCTTTTTCTCGTCACTCTTAAGTTGACTGGAAACTTGAGAATGCATATTACAAAGCTCAGCAAGTTCAGCTATGATAATCAGACAACTCTCACACTGCTCAACATTGGGTCTAGACCTAAGCAATGCAAGTTCAGTAGAGACAGACTCATACTTAGGCCTAAGATTCTTCAACTCACGCACAACTTTCTTAAGTAACCTATCCTGGCTAACGAGAGCATCATTCAAGGTATTGACCTGGATGGAAAGCTGATCGTAGGAAGCCAATACCTCGAAAGGATCCATCTCTGGGTTGTTGTCGTTGTTGTTGTCGTCCACCATGAAGCAGAGGCTGGTGAAGTCCTTGGTATTTTTCTTGTTCTTTGTTTGCGGTTCATCCTCCTCCGAGCTGGAAGAGGTGTCGATGTCGCTAAGAGTCACCATGAATGCTCTAGAAGTTGCCTTGGCAGCCTTCTTGGCCATCTTGTTATGGTTCTTTTAAAAGAATGGCTTCTTGTTCTTCTTCTTGTGCTTGTTGTAGTCGTGGTCAGCGCCCTCCCTCTTATTGAGCTTGGGGTAGTCCGCCTTGAAGTGGTTAGTGTCACCACACTCAAAGCAGGCACGAGAATCACCCCTCCTTCGGTCTCGACGATTGTTATAGAAGCGAGTGAATTTCTTCATAATCAGCGCAAGGTCCTCATCATCCAGCGCGTCCACCTGCTCGTTTGTGACAGAAACTAAGGAAGACAAAGCAAATCCACTTGATGAAGTGTTAGCATAAGAAAAGCCATCTGCAGACTGGCTACCACCACCAGGTCCAGAAACCAATGCCAAGTTCTAAGACAGGGGATTTCCAAGACCGATCCAAGCTGCCTTAGCTATCTCGATGGACTTGAACTTGCTGAAGACATCATCACAAGTCAACATGTTGTAACTTAGAGACTCTTCAATGCTCGAGATCTTCACTTGCCATATGCTACGATTAAGAGCATAGAGAAACTTGATCGCTCTCTCGTGGTCAGAATAGGACAAAAAAACCAGTTGATCGAAGATTGCTAACAATCCCATCAAAGCAAGCAAACATCGCATCTAAAGACTCTCAGGGGCCTTCCAAAAATATATGGTATTCTTGGTTATATGTGCTTTGACGTCTGACCTTAATCTGATTAGTGCCTTCATGAAAGACACTGAGAGTATTCCAGATCTCCCAGGTAGTACGAATGTGCTGGACCCTGTTAAACTCATTCTAACTTAGGCTAGCGAACAAAGTATTTATGGCTTTATTGTTGGCCTCATACTGTTCTATTTGAACCTAAGTCGTGCGAGCAACATAGATCTCGTAGTTGAAATCAACTACTTCCCATATTGTACTTTCTTGGCTTAGAAGATAAGCCTCCATGCGCACCTTCTAATAAAAAATCACGGCCATCAAACAACGGAATCTTTTCAGTTCTCTCTATGTCGCCTACAGATCACAAAGCAGGTTAAAATCAACAAGAGATCAAACCAGCTCTGATACCAATAGGAACGAGAGTGACGATTAGAGGGGAGATGAATAGACGCATCAACAAATTTCTTGCAAAATCGATGGTCTTCTCCTATTTCTTCACCTGACGTACCTCTAAAAGACAATCACAACAGAACACAACACAAACACATAGCGGAAAAACTGCACATACCCAGAAAGTTTGAAGATTCCGGAGATGGGACCGGAGAGTCCAGAGTTTCCGAGAAAAATAAAAAACCAAACTTGAAGATTCAACAGAAGATGGGTCTCATGGTTGGAATCGAACATTAGATTCTACAGCAAACTAATCCATGACTCATCACTACACAAAAGTTAAATCTTAAGAAAAGATCACTCAAGGATCAAAAGATGAACACCAGGTAAAGAAGATATCTAAGATAATGGTCTAAAAGCAAGGGAATTCAAGATCCTATTACATATGCATGTGTATGTGAATTGTATGTCTTTAGCATCAAGTAGAATAACATCCTAAGGTGTTAAAAATTCAGCTCAAAAAGAAAAACGAAAATCGACACTGAAAAGAGAAAACTTGCACACAAGTCGAAAGAACCAAGACAGGGAAACTAGAATAAGGGGAATTTAAGCATATGTAATAAAACAAATTTTATTACTCAAAATAGCCAGCCATATTTTAGACAGATTACAAAGATTTTCCTTTTAAAACTCTCACCTATTACATAGGCTAAACACTTATCCTTCTTTCCTCTAAAACCTAGCAAAATGCTCTCATATAAGTGCCATAAGGGGCTCAAAGGGGTGGTTCCAACTCTCCTATAGCCCTACCCCTCTATTTATAGACATAGAAAATTTGACCCCTAAGTTTTCTAGTTTTTCCCAAAATACTCCTCTCTTATATTACACTTCTACCTACCACCGATGATATTTTGATCTATTTTCTTTTTCATTCATCGAATGGCCGCGACGTCTTCACGACTTAGTTTCACCTCGACACAAGCTTTGCGATGGTGCCACGTACTCCTCCAATCCTCCCACGGTTTTGAGGCCAAACCGCGAAACCCTCTATACACTTCTCAAAGCATGACTCGTCACTTGCTTACACCTTAAGCAAGCGTTCTAATGTCAACGCGTGTACTCCATCTTGTGATTCTGACCACTAGCAAGTCTCACCTACTCCCGATCCCTCAGGCCGCCATGTCACTTACACCGGCATTCCTTTCGCTTGACTTTGTCAATATATCGTGTTCATCATCCGTTTCATGCTTTACTTGATCTCCACGTATACAGCTAAAATCATACTTAACTCCACTCGATCTCCTTGACCTTCTGGCACAAACACCCGCTTAATCTTGATCAGCCGTCATCGATCGCTAAGTTGCATCTGTCACCTGCATATTATGAGATAAACAAATATATTTCTCCAACTCCAACTTCAGTTAATTTATAATCAAAATACTCAAATCAAGCCCAAACAATCTAAAACTCGATAAATCAAATCGACAACTTTATCCATTATTCATCACATATAAACTAAAATATATTTTAATTTAGTTTCTCGCAAATAATCATGGGTTTCTCGCAAATAATCATAGGGCACTTTTTTCGCGCCTAACTGCCTATTGTATTTGCAAAGGGACAAACATTGTGGCGGCCGCGCAAGGAGACAGCGCTGCTCACGTTATACAGGGGATGCCGATCAGCCTACACTGTTGCTTCCCGATCGACTTGATAGCGCAGATGGTGATCATCGAACACACGTACGTCGGCGTGTCCCTCTCCAAACTACGGCGCGCGCGGCCGCATTCATTAGTGGTGATCACAATGCGTGCTTTTTGAAAAATGCACAAATCCCCCATAAGTCACTCCATTTTTGAGATTCCCCCCATAAACCATTTTGTTGCAAAAACCCCCAACAGTAATTTAGATTTGCAAAAAACCCCCCAGCAATTGTTTAATCCGGAAAATAGGTTTTCTTTAATATAAAAAATATGTAAATTCTTTAATAATTTAGATAAAGGTTTTAAAAATGATTCCTTTGGTGAAATATATAAAATGAAATGTTTTTAATTCTATTAATCTTATATATATGTTTTTCAATGATAAAATAAATGTTTTAATTATGTCCCTTAGGATATAATTTTATTTATTATTTGTGTTCACAAATAACGACAAATCAATGGAGGCTGATGCTAAATCTTGCCGAACTCTCTGTATCTACGGAAGAGAGGCCGAGCGCTGGAATGCGATCAAGTGCCATGCTAATGGGTAGGCCAGCCAGACAAATTAGAGAAGATTCCCTTTATACCATTGCAACTTATACGTTTGCCTTATGTGTTATCTAAAATTAAAAACATAGAAAACGTAGAAAAATTAAAAATTCCCTTTATTTTCTAATTATTTACCATTTTTCCATAATTAAAAATATAGAAAACCTATTAAAACATTATTCTAGATTTTCTAAATTTTTCTCATAATTAAAACATTTATTTTATCATTGAAAAACATATATATAAGATTAATAGAATTAAAAATATTTCATTTTATTTATTTCACCAAAGGAATCATTTTTAAAACCTTTATCTAAATTATTAAAGAATTTACATATTTTTTATATTAAAGAAAACCTATTTTCTGGATTAAACAATTGCTGGGGGTTTTTTGCAAATCTAAATTACTGTTGGGGAGTTTTTGCAATAAAATGGTTTATGGGGGGAAATCTAAAAAATGGAGTGACTTATGGGGGGGTTTGTGTATTTTTCCCTTTTTTTTAACACACAAAAGCTTTGTGCGTCAATTTTATAGTAGAAGAGACTTAAAATAAGCTAAATTTGAGTATAGCGTGCATAGGCCAAGCACGATATGTCAGAATTAGGTTGTGATTTACGAAAAAGAAAACAACATGTAACATGACAGAGAACTCATTTGATCGTATCATGGTCAAAATTCTCTTAACCTAAGAGCTCCCGCCGCTTGCTAGAGCCGCACCACTTCGCGAATGCCACCGAAAAGTCCATCGACAGAATTGCAGTTGGCGCAGAAGACACGTGAGTTCCTCACCTTCCAAATGAACCAAGTGATAAGCATATATAAAACAGCTATCCAAACCTTTACTGGAGGTCGCTGGAACTGAGGAACAAAAGCCACCCAGAAATCAACCGTTGTGATGCGGAAAGAGACATCTCCAAGCTACAGAATATGGAACAGGCGCTGCCACACCTGCCGTGCCATGTTGTGGTTGCGCCAGTGATGAAGCTAGGTTAGAAGGTGTGGGTGCATATGCACCCCTCCTATTAAAAATACTACTAAAATTAGCTTTGATAAGCAGTAAATTACTGTAGATCCGATGAACAGTAAAGAGCTACGCACCCCCTCTTTCCGACGCTAGCTTCGCCACTGTGTGCAGCGCATTCGGTACTGGGTAGCTAGCTAGGTAAGCCGGCACCGTTTCTCTCCTCGAATCGTAGGGGAAAAGACGTCTCAGTTGCACATCAACGACACGAGCTTTGTTTCATCAGATCCATGCGGATTATAGCGTCGAGTATGAAGTGCATGCGGCTGCTCTTATTACTTCTCGACGCGAGAACGAGAGAGAGGTGAACAACACGGAGACACTGTTCATGACACACTGACAGGATCACACAACGAAGTTCATCATCTGCGTACGTGCGTGATGTGGTTCAGCTAGCTCGCGGCTTCAAGCGTTGATGGAGACCGCGTCCTTGTTGTCGTCGACCCTGACCTTGAGGAAGTCGATGGTGCGTTCGCCGAGCGCGAACGCGTCCCAGAAGCCGTCGCCGAAGGTCTTGGCCTTGAGCTTCTTGTACAGCGCCGGCCGCGCATCGCCGACCAGCTCCTCGGCGGGCTCCAGGTCTTTGTGCGGCTCCGGCTGGTAGAACAGCACCAGCGACATCCTCTCCCTGTCGCTCGTCACCACGCGGTGCGTCGGCGCTCTGAACACTGCGTTGCTCATGATCTCCATCTCGTCGCCAACGACCACCAGGAGCTCGTGACGTCCGAGCACGGGCACGTCGACCCACCGGCCGTCCTTGAGCACCTGAAGACCCCCGACGTCGCGGTCGAGGAGGAGCACGGTGACGACGGAGTTGTCGGTGTGGGGCTTCAGCCCGTACACGAGGTCCGGCCGCGGGTAGGGCGGGTAGTAGGTGAATCGCGCGTACGTGCCCACCCGCTCGCCGACATGGTCGACGAAGAACTCCTCCTTGAACCCGAGCACCCTCGCCATGGCCCGGAGCACGCGCTTGGCCACCTGCTCGCTCCCCAGGGTGTACTCGTGCAGACGCTCCCGGAGAGACGGCGGGTGGCTGGGCCAGAACTGCAGCCGCCGCTCGTCCTCCGGCTGCACCGTGAGGTAGACCCGGTCGCACCAGTCGAGGACCTGGTCGTCGGTGTCCACGCGGTCAATGCCGTAGCCCTCCGGCTGGAACTCGCCGTCCTCTGTCCGGTTGGCGTGCTTGAGCTTCTCCTCCAGCGGCAGGTGGAAGAACTCCATCCCCGCGTCGCGGATGCCGTCGAGGAGCGCCTCTGGCATGCCGTGCCCGGTCACCTGACAAACAAGTTGCGATGAATGATTCATAGTAAACTCCTGAGTAACAGTCTTTCTCCAAACCAACATGGCTGTGGCACCACGCGTACCGCAAAGAGGCCCCAGCACTCGAGCGCCGCCCGCAGCTTCGCGGCCTCCTCGACGTCGCCGGGCTCAGCCAGGCGTTGCACGTCCACGGTGGGGAAGGCCAGCACGGGCGCTGCGACGCCGCCGGTCGGACGGTCCTCCTCCCTCAGCACGTACCGGCTCGGCGGAGCTGGGAGGCCGCCGCCGGCCAGCTCCTGCACCAGCTGCCCCTGAGCCTGATCACCATGCCGTTACCGATACACTTCAAGCAATTTCTCTTGGGCTTCACTTGTGTGCTCGGCTACTTCGTCTGCAGCCGTACGGGGCATTGCCCAGTGGCTTATTTATAGTTGGAGTTCCTCGGATTGCAAATACACCCCCAAAAAATCATTCTCAGTTGCAAAAACCCCTTCCAAGTTTAAATTTTTGCATTTAACACCTCATATCTCATTCAGTTGCAAACTCACACCCGGGGGGATTTGACATTGGAAACACATATAGGCTGAAAAGTCGAAATCAAAGCTCAAGTTAATCTAAATGATGCATACTGCCTATCACCCTCCGGGTGAGTTTGAGAGCGGTGTTTTTTCTAACGTTACTAGCATCTGTGAGAAAAGAGAAAAGTCATCTAGTGATGTTGTCAGCGATTATCATGCATGAATAAAAATCCAAAACCACAAAAATTGCACATTAAAAATATAAATTTATCATGATTTTTCTCACCATGGAGCTCATCGTGCACCATCCGGAACCCTAATACTCTATCACTAACTCCAGAAATTAGGTTGTTGCTATCCTTGGGCATTCCCTCAGGCGACGAAGCTCGGCCATCGATTCACGATCGGACAGCTCTTGACTTATCTTCTTCCTCCCGCTCTCGCAACCGCTTTTGCTCCTTCTCCCACAGCGATCTCCTGCTCCTTCCGCCTTCGATGGACGCCAGATCCCCCACTCTCCACCACGCTAAACCGTCATCGCCGGGCCGCATCCTTGTCTCCCCCATCGCTAGCACCATCCACCAGTCGTCTTTCGCCACCCGCGGCGAGCAACGTCCCTGTCGCCTCGTCCACCACCACCGCTGGGCTGATTTGCTTCCTCGGGCATCCCTCTAAGCCCAGGAAGCCACCAGCAATCTCCAAAATCGCTGTCACTAATCCCTCTGAAATTGCCATTGCCTGAGAAGTTGAGATCGTTTTAAGGTGCTTGATAATTAGAAAGTGTGCAGAAATTAACCTAAACAAAGAGTGGGGGAGCCACGTGATGACGTGAGGCGTTTTGCCACCCAATTATCAAGCCATATCTGCATTTGCCACCATCAAATATCCCCATGAGTGAACTTGGAACAAGAGAAAATATGCGGGATGGATGCTAAATATAACTCTTTAATTTGTAGTGGGTATTTGAAATTAAACTAAGTTTCATGGGGTATATGCAATTTTTTAAAAAATATATATATAGCAGCTATCTCGCACTGGTGTCTACACGTGACAAGGATCGACTACCAATTTGGTGGCACCTTCCCGCGATCGAGGCATACCGTATGCATATTCATTTTTTTAAGCTCAGATCTCCACCAGCATGCACTTGATACAAATAGATCAAGATTTCGAGATCCACGCAATATAATTCATCGCTTCTTATGTGATTTGACCAGGCCATCCATTCATCAATCAAAACAATCAACTGGCACACCCTTGATTCTTTTGTTGCTGAGATTCTATCTCGTGGGTAAATCGGGCGAAGATGTAGATGTGAAGTTAAGGTTTATTTTAATGTTGGTCACCCTAAAAACATCAAATTTGGTAATCCTATTTGTCAGTACAATAGATAAGAGGTTGCCCCACACGACGAGTCCCACACCGTTAAATGTCAGTTGATAGTAGATATTTTTAAGACCGCATGACTCATTATGTGACCAGGGCAGGACTCGTGTGACCAGTTCTCTGGTTGCAAATAGAAATTCTTTACTGGTCGCAGGACAGGTATTCACCAAACATGTCATGATACATTTAGTGACATCCATTTAAGTGTTTTGTCTTCCCTAGGTACTCCTTTTTGGCGAGCATTTAATGCTACGAGATGATCTGGCTAGTGAGTGTAACGGCGTTTGGTGATTAGACAGGACGTGCATGCATATCCAACGTCATAATAGGCTAGGGGTAGTTAGCTTTGCAGGAGTAGGTCTACCAAAACATTCGGCAAGATCTGTTTGTATATATTCCCTTTCCCCTACTCTATAAGGGGAGGAGAGGAGTCCAAGAAGAGAGGGGAGAACACTCTGTAACCATTTCATACACTCCATAAGAAAATATACAGGATGTAGAGTTATTATCACATAAGAGGTCTGAACTTAGATAAATCATTGTGTTCTTGAGTTCCTTCGACACACACCTACCAAAAATGTAGATCAACACACCTGTCATCCTGTATACCCCAGATACATTATCAGGGATCAACCCCTGACAGTTGGCGCGCCAAGTAAGAGCATGTTTTTCTCGCATTTCTTCTAGCTTCAAAACCATGGTTGGGCTACCCATGTCCGGATCTACGACGATCACAGGGTCCCATTTCAAGGACCCCCGGCCCTGCAAGGTTTTTATCATGGGGTACAACCCAGACGAGTCTGGTGTGCTTCAAGCATGGGAGACCGCGACGGACTGAGGATTTAGAGACCGAACATGAAGTCTGCATGGCGAACCAAGCAACGGGGGGCAACAGAGACACTCGGGTCTCGAGAGCAGGAGGTGAGCCCCAGGCCGTTGGCCAAGAGGGAAACTAGCCCGGCACTAGGCACAGAGATGGTCATATACTGCCCCAGCAACTACAACTTCACCGGGAGGAGCGCCCGTCAGGGGTTGAGCCCTTGGCGGCGACATCTTCAAGGCTTTCATGCCACGTCACGGACTTACACCATGCGCAGAACGCGAGCGGTGGAGGCTCTCCTCATGATATCTCATCGCTCCATGCCCACCGACTCGACTACGAGACCATGACCCCCGCACACAACCTACAGACATCGTGGGTGCTGCTTAGCCACCCACCGCTGGTGGTACCAGAGAATTCACCGATAGCGCCATGGTTGTGCAACCTCGCCCTCTTGGTAGAGACCGCCTAGCTCCAGACTGAGGTAGGAGCCGCCCCTTCCGGTATAGGGGTGGTCACGGTTGCGGTCAATAGAGTTCACAACGGACCCCATGACGGGAGAAAACATGTGCTCCCTCAATCACAGGGAGTAAGCGGGAACCCCCACCCCGTCAGGACAGGTAACCCGTAGACTTGTGTGACTCTCTTCACCATCGTGACCTCCATGACGTAATCCAGGGCCAGAGATCCACCGAGAACAAGAGGACCACGCCTGGCAAGAGCAGGGAAAGGGAAAGCAACCCGACCACTCGCCTTCTCCTCGTGGGGGGACGTCAGATCACTCCACCCCATCTCTAGGGCCGCGAGACCGACACGTCTCTCCCCAGTCGCGCGAAGCTGCCATCAGCGAGTGGCTCCCTGTTACGGAACAGGGTGCAACGCTTTCTCCTCCCGTTTGCGGGAGGTATGCTAGCTGGATAAGTTTCGATCGGTCCTAGCCAAGAAATACGACGCTTGACCAACCCAAATGAATTCCTGCAAATCTACACCACCATGGTGCAGGCTGTGGGAGGTGACAGGAACATCATGGAGAACTATTTCCCGACCACCCTAGCCGGTTCAGCATGATCCTGGCTGATGAACCTACCTGCGGGTCGGTTCATTCCTCGAAACACTTGTGCGACTACTTCATCACCAACTTTCAGAGAACCTACGCCCAACTAGGGGTCGAGTAACCTGTATCAGGTCAGGTAGCGACATGGTGAGCCGCTACAAGACTTCATTTGGAGTTTCACCGAATGCCAAAATATAATTCCAAGGATCACGAGCGAGTTCGTGATCATAGCATTCTGAAGGGCAGTCAAAGACCAAAAAATGATCAAAAAGCTAGCCACCAAGGGAGTCTGGAGCACCCCTGAGCTCTTCAAGCTCGTAGACAAATGTGCATAGGATGCCAAGGACTAGGAGCACCAGATCGACACAAAGCCACAACCAACATCCGACCAACCCACCACTTTCAAATGGGGTGGCTGGAAGGAGAAGAAGAAGAAGAACAAGTGCAAGGTCGGACCACCTGACGTCATGGCGATCAAGCAGGCCATCACTATTTTGGGCAATCCAAAGATGGCCCTGCTTATGACAAGACGAGCCTCGACATGGTCGAGCTGACTCCCTGGTTGTAGCCGGAGAACATCGGGCCCAGTGGTCGCCCTGTGAAGGTCCACGTCATCGCCAATCCCAATATCAATCAAGGTAGTATGGCTAGACGATGCTGACCCATCCAGGACGGTCCAGATAAGGGCCGACTTAGACACCAAATAGGAACTCGCACTCATCACTTTCCTCCAAGCAACGCAAATGTGTTTTCTTAGAGTTTGTCTGATATGCCCAGGGTCCCTAGGGGCATGATCGAGCACAAGTTGTCAGTGTGACCTGATGCGCGACCAGTAAAGCAAAAGGCACGTCGGTTCGCACCCAACCAAAAGGAAGCACTTTGTGAGGACATCGACAAGCTCCTAGAAGCAGACTTCATCCAAGAGGTGCAGTACCCGGAGTGACTGGCTAACCCAATCATGGTCCAGAAACCTAATGGTAAGTGGATGATGTGCGTCGACTTCACTGGCCTCAACAAGGCGTGCCCTAAAGATTTGTTCCCTCTGCCCTAGATCGATCAGCTTATGGACTCGACTGCCAGTAGTGATCTGCTAAGTTTCCTAGATGCTCATTTAGGGTAGCATCAGATTAGCATGAATAGGGTAGATAAAGAGAAGAGTGCTTTTGTAATGCCCTTTGGGGTCTTTTTCTATGTAAAAAAGCCTTTTGGTTTGAAAAGCATTGGTGACACTTAGCAGCGATGTATTCAGCTCATCCTTCGACCACAACTCAGTAGAAATGTTGAGGCGTATGTTGATGATGTGGTCATGAAAAGCAGGACCAAGGATGACCTGGTCGCAGACCTCTAGGAAACGTTCGACAACCTTCGGAAGTATCGCATGAAGCTGAACCTAGATAAATGCACGTTCGGAGTCTCATCAGGGAAGTTGCTTGGTTTCCTCATGTCTAGTTGAGGAATAGATGCAAACCATGACAAGATCAGAGCCATTGACCAGATGGGATCCCTGACCAGGTTAAAGGAAGTCTAGAAACTAATTAGGTGCGTGATACCTTTGAGCAAGTTCATCTCAAGGATGGGAGAGAAGGTCTATTGCTCTTCAAGTTTCTGAAGAAAAGCGACCACTTTTGTGGACGCCAGAAGTGGAGATGGCCTTCCAAGATCTCAAAGGTATCTCTCTTCCCCTCCTATACTAACCGCTCCTCGATCAGACGAGGAGCTCTTGCTCTATGTTGTAGCTACCCCACAGGTCACAAGCACGGTCCTGGTCATCGAGGGTGAAGGTCTTCATTGACCAGTGTACTATGTCGGTGAAGTACTACACTACACAAATGCTCGGTACTCACAGGCACATAAGCTGCTATATGCCATGCTGATGGCCTCTCACAAGCTTAGGCACTACTTTCATGCTCACAAAATCAACGTAATCTCCTTGCTCTCAATTAGGGAAATCCTCCATAGCAGGGATGCAGCAGGAAGAATAGCAAAGTAGGTAGTAGAGCTCAGAGAGTTCGATATTCAGTTCATCCCCCGAATGACTATCAAGTCCTAGGCGCTAGTCGATTTTATAGCTAAGTGATCGTCCTTTGAGCGCAATCAGGAACACCAACTAGAGGCCAAAGAGCACTAGACCATGCACTTCGATGGGTTGCTCATGCTGAAGGGAGCGAGGGCTGGAGTGGTCTTGACATCACCTACCAGTGACACCCTTAGGTATGTAGTACAATTATGTTTTCATGCCACTAACACTATTGTAGAATATGAGAGCCTCTTGTCAGAAATCAGAGCAGCCTCCGCGCTTGGTATAAATGCCTGCTAGTGAAAGGGGACTCGCTACTGGTCGTAAACTAAGTGTAAAATGAGTTTCAGTGCTCTGACTCGACAATAGCGGCATAGCTCGCTAAAGTGAGAAGGTTGGAGTGATGCTTCATCAGTTTTGAGGTTAAGCGTGTCCTACGTAAGGATAACTTCCTCGCCGATTTGCTGGCCTATCTAGCTTCTTCTCGCGAACATGTCTATCTAGCATTTCGGCAAAGGTTCTATTAGCCCACAACCCTCTAGGATGCTTGCAAGAGGGTGAAACATGGCAAGTCGTGTTAGTACCATGGCCGACAGACCAACCTACCAGCCCAAGCACTACAAATCATACGAATCTCTTGGCCTTTTGCTGTCTGGGGGATATCGTGGGACTGTTTCCTAAGGCCTCTAGTGGTTTTGAGTTCCTGTTCATGGTAGTTGACAGATTCACTAAGTGGATCGAAACCGAGCCTGTCAGGAAGATCACCGCCGCATCAACAATCAAGTTTATACGAGGGTCAGTAGTGTGATTTGGCAGTCCAAACCGCAAAATTATGGACAACGAGACTTAGTTCGCAAGTAGTGTTTTCAGATACTACTGTGAAGAGATAAGGACAAAAGTTTGCTACGCGTTGGTGGCGCACCTCCAAAGCAATGGACAAGTTGAAAGGGCAAATGGGATGATACTGTAAGGGATCAAAACCTGGGTCTTTGATTGGCTTAAGGGCTATTCAAGATGTTGGGTTGACAAACTCCCCATAGTACTCTAGTCATTACCATGACCCTCAGCAGGGCTACAGCCGAAAATCCTTTCTTCCTAGTCTTTGGCGCAGAGGGAATGCTCCCCTCCGAGATCACCCTCCAGTCTCCTCGAGTGACCAGCTAATCAAACAACGACCAGGTGGCATGACAGAAGGATGAAATAAACCTAATCGAAGAGTTCTGTGATCGCGGTCTAATTTGAGCAGTCTGGTACCAACAAAGCCTCAAGTGCTATCATGACCGCAAGGTGTGGTGGACTCTAGTCGTAGGCGACCTCATCCTTAGATAAATCCAAAATAAGACAGACCGAAAGAAGCTCTCCTCCAAATGGGAAGAGCCCTACAAAGTGGTTGATGTTACCCGACCTGGTGCGGTGAGAAGAATCGTCCAGATAGTATTCTAGTTAATCATAGGGATGATTATTTTTCCATAATCACACCTATAATGATTAACCAAAATATCACCCCGATAGTCCTAGCATGTGTTTACTTCCAGGATCGGAACACACGTCTTTAAAACAAGCACATCATCACAAGACATAATAAAGAGCGAGTAATTAAATTAAGTTACAAGTCTTTAAGTAATTTTAAACTTTATAACAAAATACATAAACTGACATTTTTAGAGTAGTTATGCAGCGGAATAAATTACATAACGATAAAAGATAGGTAGCGCTATTTTCCCTATGGCGCCACCCCAAAAGACATCTCATGAGTAGATGACATTACTCCTGCCCATCGCCAACATTGGCGGGCGCAAAATAACCAAATACTAGTTCTTCCTCACCTGAAAAGCAAACAAAGCATGTGAATACGAAGGTACTCGTAAGGCTTAATCCATAGTGGGTACTTATAATAACCCAACTCCAAAAATAATGCAATTGGATAAATTAGCAAGGGGTCGGCCACAAGGATAAGTGATTTCATAAGCAATGTGATTTAGACTCAAGTGTAAGCATCTATATCTACCCAAGACACCCTTCTATCTTAAGATCATCAATATAAAATAATTGTAACTTATACCATATCAACTCTTTATCAACAACACCATCTATTTCCCGACATCAAAACTCTATGATTGATGCAAATGGACAGAAGCATGCTCATAACTGAGGGCACAATAATTCAAATTGATCTTACACACTGCAAGGCTTACATCTTTACCCAAATGACACGAAGATCATTCGGCTTGTGTCACCCGCTAAAGTGCACACAAGGGGTACCCGTGTCAACCTTTTCCAATTGAGCCCCGACCTTTTGAACATGCATCTATAGGTGCGGGGGTCCACTAAGGCTAAAGGTGTTGAGGTAGCAATAACTACTGCCCGAGCAAACTAGATACCTCTAAAAGCCTATTATACCTACAACACCTTTACCACGTTACCTCTACAAGTCTATTATGCCCACGACATCATAGGCCCACAAGCCAAAATGCCACAGCTATAAAAGGTATTCAGCTTATCTACCATTATATCGATATATGGTAAGTACGAAAAGTGCTAAAGCCAACTACAACAACGAATGATGCTTAATCGATTCAAGCAAGCCTTTAGCATCCGAGACTCCCTTCTTTAGTCATCCCTATTGCCTGCCTGAATCTCATCTCATCCTCACTGACGTACACATCCCATTATCATCATTGTATTTGTGAAAAAAAAAGTAAGCACTAAGATTGCGAACGATGGTCGAACTACCGCTCGACTTCTACCGATGACCTAAGTGTTGTTAAGCATAACATATTCATTTTACGTTAGATCATTAAGTGTTATTCCTTAGGGTTACAATGGATCAAAGGATAACAATACTAAGGAAGGGTAATACAACAATTAGGATCTACTCCCAAAAACTCGACCTCGACTAACTATTATGCATGACATACATATAGCATACTTTATCAAATTAAAGACAGCATATGATCCAAAGTAATAGGTGCAATATGCTTAGGTTCTTTCCTTGGTCAAGTGCTTCACATACAACATCAGTATCAGGTTCCACCTCAAGAATACCCATATCGTTCTCCGGTTCGTTGATCTCTAAAAGAAAGAACGATGCATCACAATTAACGTAACGAAATGCAATGATTCATGCACCAAATTCCATGAAAATATAACTGGAGATGAGGTACTGAGTAAAGAACATGATGCAACAAAAATCATATGAGTTGAAGTGTGAAAGCTCATGTTGTAAAAGATTTATAAGATACTAAGTAAAGAACATGATGCAACAAGAATCATATGAGTTAAAAGTGCGCAAGGTATGTTCAAAAAGGACCGTAATTAAGATAGCTATCAAGATTAAATGAGCTTCACAATTTAAAAAATACTTTCATACCAAAGTATATTTTCCTACATAGCACTGATCATAAAATTAATTTTCCAAGTGAATTCATAATTTTAGGATGTCGTATTAATTAACTGTGATTTAATTAAGCCAAAACATATTTAAATAATTAATTAATTCTGAAAAAGTATTTTTGGAGTTCCAAAATTATTAACATGTAGCTCATACTCATACGGAGCTAATGCAACTGGTCTCATGATTTTTGGAGATGTATGAATTAACTATAAAATTTACAAGCTATCAGCAAAGTAAAAAGAAAAATCGTTAATGAACAGTAAAATCTGTAGGGTCCGGGTTGAACTCTGAACCTCTGAGTGAGGTTCCGAGAGAGGGTTCTTTGTTAAAAATTGATTGGATTAACCCAGAACCCCCCGGTTGTAACCTGGAACCTCCGGGTTATAACAGAATGTGAGTTCTTCGACGATTCTTCGACTGATTCGGCTTGCATGTTAAAGTCTAACCCACATAAGCATGGATTGGCACTAATGCATAGATTCTAAACCTAATATAAATACTCTACCAACACAAATCACTAGCTCTTACTCATTCAACATCTCATACTAGCTCTATTTCATTAAGAACGAAGTGGTGCTTCGCAACCTTGCAAACATAGCTCCAAGACCTATCCAAAAACCAATTAAAATGTGAATTCTACCATGGAGTCCTATGATACTTACCCAAGGCCCTTGTGGTGGTTGGTGACCTTCGGTTGAGAGAGAAATCGGAGAAGAAAGCTTGGGGAAGAGGGAAACAAGCTGCTGCAAAAACAGTGGGGCAAAAGTGAGGAAAATGATTTGCCAAACCTTCAAATCTTTATGCATGTGAGAAACTCTTGGATGGATAAAGAGCTAGAGAGGTGGATAATGTAATGGTAATATATGCATACCTCAAATCTAAATGCTTGAGGTGGGATTTTTGGGTGCAAAATGAGAGAGAGCTTGAGGAAGAGAGGAGAGCTACTCCTGCTTGCTGTTTGGGCGTGGGAGAGGGAGAGAGTGAGAGTGAGAGATGGAGAAAAGCTATTGCTGCTGTCCAAGAGAAAGGGGAGAGGTGGGCTAGCTAGGTAGACCCCATTTTTAAGTGAAACAAGTCCATTTCAGATGTACCCTTGTTTCTTTACCTCCTATTTATCCTTCTCTCTTTTATTAACCCAAGAATGCTCTAGTGCTCCAATAATTTTAGGACAATAAATGCACAGCGATTACAAATGAGATGAATCCATTTTATATAGATTCACCCAACACGCCTATACGAGACTTTAAACTAACGAAAACTCTAACATCGGGTTATAACATAACTCAATAAATTTTTAAAAAAACCATATGAATTAACAAAACTCAACAATGCCTAACAATTAAACATGATGCTCATGATGCATGATCATGCATAATACATGATTATAAAATGGAATGTGACATGCGATCAAGTTAGCCATGAAGGACGGTCATGAATTGCACAACTCATGGAACATAGCCCAGTTGCGCAAGTTCTATGTATAAGGCTACTCGAAAGCGAGCCATTTTTTCTGTTTTGCAGGATCTCCCGAACAAAGACCGAACTTCCGTCGGCTTGTAATTTTTTCTGATTCAAAGACCAGACACTTTATTTTGTAGGATCTCCTCGACAAGAACGGTCTCCTTTTGGCTTAAGTTTTTCCGATTCGAAGGTTAGACTGCCTAGTCGGCAGCTTTTCTGTCGACCAGACGGTCAGGGGCTAGAACAGTTTAGAGTTCCCTTTTATGCTGATAGTTTATTTGCCCGTTCGCTCATACGGGGTAACACACTAAATTTTCAATTTTTGTAATAGTTTAAAATTTTGCTAGAATTAAATAGGAGTTATAATTTTTTGTTCAAATAGAAACAAATTAATTTCTAAATTTAATATGTCATAGGATATATTTGAGTTTGACGTATTCTTGTTGTCATAGTTGCAATAGGTTTTTATGTGTGGAAAAGGTTTGCAAAATTTCGCTAGATGGCGCTCGTTAAAAAAACCCTTAGTCAAAATCGGTTTAAAATAAAAAGAAAAGCCTTTTCCAATCCTTTTTTTCCTTCCCGGGCCAATTCTTCCCCTAACCCAGCCCAACACCCCCCTTCCCTCTCTCTTCTCCGGGCTGCCCTTCCCCTCTCTCCCCCGCGTGGGTCGAGCCCGTTGCGGCCTTCCCTCCTCCTCCTCCTTCTCTCTCGGGTCGAGCCAGCCTACCCCAGCACTCGAGCCACCTCCCTCCCACTCCTCTCTCTGTCGTATGGGCCCGACTAGAGCCTCCGAGCCGCCCCACCCGAGCCGGCTCTCCTCCTTCTACCTCCCGCCAGCTCGATCCCTTACGCCGCTGTCACGCATTTCCATGCCTCCCCGCGCCCTCTCCCCTCCCAAAATGGTCGGATTTGAGGCATTAAACACCATCAAGACACCCCCACTATTTTCCCTCTTTAATCCCCCTCTGTAATGCCCGATTTGATGAGAAACCCGCCAGCCATTGTGGCCATTAGCGCCGCCCGCTTCAACTCCGCACCCCGGCCACTCCGCTCGCTCTTGTGCCTATTTAAGCCGCCATCCACCTCCTTGGTGAGGTTCTACATCTCTTCCACCCGCTCATGCCTCGTTTCCTCATCCGTCGCACCATCGCCGCTGCTTTCTTCACCGCCTCCAGTGAGTGTCACCGCCACCGCCAATTCTGCACCTCCGCACCATCTCCTACCGAGCTAACCGCTTATCCGGCTCCGTAGGTCCCTTTAGAGGTGATCCCGTGCATCATCGTCGTCATACGGCAGTCGATGCATCTTCCCTGATGCCACTCCGACCGTCACGACCACCGTCACCGTCGTCTGGAAGCCTCGCCTTCACTCCGACGCCATTTTTGCTTGGGGTAAGCTCATCAGTGCCCCCTCTCTATTTTCCACTACTCGTCAGAGCTTCCCGACCACCGAAGCACCATTCCGGCTACCACCGTCACGCATAGCCCCACTAGTGCTGCCGGTCCATAGTGGACCCATGGACCGAGGGCCTTCCTTGGGTTCACAGCTGTGTGGACTCGGTCCACACGGTTTTTCTTTAACAAAAATATTTCAATTCCGATTTATGACATCAGCAAGCGCAATAAACAAGGTTTCCAGTATAAAAATTAATAGGTTTATTCTCCAAAATTAAGTAAAATTTACATTAAAACCCCTAGAACTTCAAAAACTTATAAATTTTTGCTCGTAGCTCCGATTTGGGTGATTTTTACACTCAAATTCTCATAGAGATGTGTAGAATCTTTTTATAGTGCTTTTACCTAGTTTTAGTACTATTGGTGTACTGTTCTTAGTAGTTTCCTTTGTATGCTTTTTTGGTGTGTCGAGTAGGAGGTGATCAGTTCGTGAACCTGCAAGATCAAGTTTTTGAAGACTTCGAGCAACCCTCAGCTGAAGGCAAATGTCCTTGAACATCTTACTCCTATTTTAGGATTTATATGTAGTTATTTATCCTTCATTGCATTCTTGTCTAAATTGGAATCCCATGTTAGGATTTACTAGCTTTTGTTTGATTATCCTTATCGCCGTTGATGAGTCTTGGAGTATGAAGGGTAGATGTGCTAGTTGCTATCATAGTTGGGGTAAATGTTAAACTTGACTAATGTTTATGCAACAAGAACCAGGTCTGGTAATTTTGTAGCAACATGGTATAGAGATCCTAACAGGATGATTGTGTGATGATGGTGCGAGAATGCACATGTGTGGGTAATGCACAATTGGTTTGTGGTTCTTCCTGTATGGGGTCCTAGTTCTTCCTGTGTGGGGTCATAAGGACCGGTTCTTGAAGCCTATAACCAAGTTAAACCGCACAACCACGAGGTTTATACCAACTAATTAGTCATCCCTTTGACTTTGTGGGCACCAGTGGATGGTTGAGTGGCACAAGAGGAAGTTTGCTACAGTGATGGAATCACTGTTAGTGGTGAAACCTTAGTCGGTGCCTACAAGTCGGTGGGAGCTTTGTAAAGGCCTTGTAGTGAGACCCTGACTCCACATCCCGAAAGTGTGAAGCAACACGGGAATCACGGCTCGTGGGGAAAACTATGCAAATTGTGCAGAGTATCAAACTGATTGATCAGCCGTGCTCACGGTCAAGAGCGGGCTTGGACTTCTTCTTGATTAGTTGGGATCAGGGTTTTGGGTATGGATGGTCGAGTGGTCAAGGAATTACCTAGTGAGTTTTGGTAGTCGGATGGAATCCAATAAATTGTTCTTCTTGTTTTAGTTGTATCCTCACACTTAGTAAATAAGATGCCTATTGTTAGAGTTATAGGTTATAGTTGCTTAGTGTCGTTAACCAGTATCTAACATTTTCTTGACTTAAGCCTCATAACATGATTTCCCTACACTTGCAGAGTACATTATGTACTCACACCCGTTGCTCCCCTTTCTTGCATCCTTCTGTTGTTCAGAAGACATCAATGAAGCTGCATCCTTCGATGAAGATGACTTCGACCCGGAGCTCCTTTTCTAGGCTGGTGTGACCCTGGTTGACACCTGTGAAAGATGAAAGCCCCTTTAGCGCTGGAGTTTTCTTTTCCGCTGTGTTTTTCTTCTAGACCCTTGGGATTCAAAGATGCCCCTCAGCGCGTCGAACCAAATGGTCCAAAGGAGGGAGTGAGCTACGTACAGAAATGAGTCAGCGTGGTCACCGAGCTCTACCATGGTCCTCTGAACACCAGCAAAGCCTACATATACTACCAGAGCAAGGTCGAGATCAGGAAAGTGCTCGTTGATGTAGGCAAGGGCAAGGCAGGCACTAGAGATTCTTGCCTCAAAAAGGTGGTCACCAATAGTCTCACAAAGCCTTTACTCGAGGTCACCCTCCTCCTCAGAGGCCACCAAGAGCCAGTCGATATGATCGGTCATGGTATCCCCGGAAGTTAAGTGAACATGAACGCCGGCAGCCCAGAGCAGCGAGTCAAAGGGGTGAACGTCTGACTAAGGCATCATAGAAATACGCCCTCTGTTAGTCATTTTCCCTCGTCATCCACTCCAAATCCCTTTGTACCACGAGCAATTTCTCCCGACAAGCTGGTCAAAGAAACAGGTTGCAAACCACGCAGAAGTCAGCTGGTCAAGTCTCACTTGGCTAGCCCAGGACTATACATGGCTAGGTTGTTATGGGGTCAGCGTACCTCTTAGATCGCTCTGCAATATCTCTCACTCGACCATAAACACAAGCTCGCACTCGGCCACCACCTCCTGACAGCGATGATCATTGGTGTCGTCGATGGTGGTGGTCGGGGGCTCAGAGCGAGCAGGTGGTTCGGTCATTTTAGGGACTCTACAACCATAGCAACGACACAAGTCCATCACAAAAATGAAAAACTTCATTCAAATATACTAGCCTAAGTTACAGTCTAATGTTTACAGTCTGATGTTTACCCTTGGCACTCTGCCTGCAGCCTCGCCTCGGCTTCAGGACTAGCGGTCTCAACCCCCTCCCGAACAACCTTGAGATTGAATTTGGGTAGTAACAACGGTAGCACCGGAGAACGTACTACGTCGTGGCTTTTGCTGCCTTCGCCACATCCTTTGTAGCCCTCGCCACCAGGATGCCCAGGAATTTGGTGAACTTCTCTGCCAATACATCGATGGAGTAGGCCCAGCCCTGCGCGATCTCTTCCTTGGGACCTGTGACTTCTATATCAATGCTCCTCAAGGGGGCCCGCATTGCCATGAAGGCCTCCGAAAGAAAACCGCGAGTCCTTCACTCATCCTCCATCAGCTTGGATTGTCGAGTGATTAGCGAGACCTTCTCCTATTGAAGTGCGATATTCTCCCGCTAAAGCAAGCGCCTCGCCTCTTTTTCTTTGACCACCAGCCTCTCCAAATTAGAGCACATGCGATCTGCCACCTCCTTCTCAGCGATTAGTATGCTGATAGAGGAGGGGAGGCTAGCGACTAGGGAGAACAGGTCGAAGGAAGGAGCGGGCTCCACGGTAGGCTCTGCATGCGCGGGGGTCATGGCAAGTGCTTCCAGCCTCAGGGCCGCTGTTTAGGGGCTGGAGCATCCTGCCGACGCACTGAAGGAGGAGTTACTACCGGGGTCGTGGCAAGGTAGAGGACCTGCAATGACAACAAATTGCAAAGTTAAGAAAGAACTCAAAGTATCTACCTAACCAGAGGATTTACCGCGTGGTCAGAGTGGTGAGCACAACTCTCATCCTCACAAAGCCACCGAGTTGATGGGCTCGTTTGAATGCTTCTGCAAAAGCCAAATCCTTTGCTGATCTCTTCTCCCCTTACGTGGGGGCACTGTGAGCAGTCTGGTCACCCCCAATTGTCTTAGGGTGAGTCTAGTCACTCCCTTGCAGACTGGCACCACTCGCAGGGTCTCTGCCCAGGGTCAATGATTGGTTGCGAGCAGTTTGGTCACCCCCGGTTAGCTCAGGTGAGGTTGGTCACTCCCTTGCAAACCAGCACCACTCGCAGGGTCTCCATCTGGGGTCAACGATCGACTATGGGTAATCTGGTCGCCTCAGTTGGTTTAGGGCAAGGCTAATCGCTCCCCTGCTGACTGGCACTGCTCGTAAGGCCCCTGCCCATGATCAGTGTTCGGCCTGAAGTAGCTTGGTCGATTCCGCGACCTGATGGTCGGAAGTGCGACCAGATGGATTAGGATTAGGCAAGGTCATGCTCTATTGGACACCCAGGTGGAGGTCAGGGCGAATTTCTCTCCCTAAGGCAGTCTGATCGGAGGCCTCCATGACCTCATCGATGATAGGGAACGTCAACCTCAGGGAGACCATACCATGGCGCCAACCGTGAAAATCTAAAAAGGCTCGAGGGTGGGAATTCTAGAAATGTCAAACTTACCCTTCTAAGCCATGCTCTCTCTGATAGGGTGAGATCACACAGCAGAAGTGCGCCAGCCGGAGGACCATCTTTCCTCGCAGCAACCAACATTAGGCTTCGGACCTATGAGTCGACTGTGTCATCATTAAGATCTGGACAAATTAGGAGATGTAAGAAGTCGCACACCTATCTAAAGAGGCGACGACAAGGAAACGGCGGTTCGGCTCAGAATACTGAAACATCGGGTGTGCTCACATCCACAAGGGGCACAACCGGCGTTTAACGAAGTCATGGACGACATTTGACCCCGTCAGCCCAGCCTCTCAAAGCTGGACAACCCGCTTGGCAAAGGTTAGTAGCTCCGAGTAGTCAAGGGCAAACTCCCCCAGTTGTCCATGACCTGCGTTAGTGCGCTCGGCACTTGGAGGCTGCCCAAGGAGTTGTCTGTCGTAAGATAGAACCAGTCCTACCTCTAGCTCGATCGTGATGACTTCAGGCCTACCTCAATGTAGGAGTCTGCAGAGCCATCACAGAGGCAAAACCCGTAGCTCCCGTTGGTCTGGCCCGGTCACCAACTGGCAGGTGTAGAAGAACCGAAAGAGATCGAGGCATGGCTCGACCCCAACGAAGTTCTCACAAAAATGAGCAAATATGCTGAGCTTAAGAATGGAGTTGTGGTTTAGATGGAGGTGACAGATGTTGTAGAAGGAGATGACGGTGGTGAAGAACTCGAAGAAGAGCGGCACAAGGCTGGCTAAGGAGAACGAGATGAACATGAAGATCTCCCCTGGGTGGGGAGCAGGCGCGCTCACCCTGGAGTGGTATCCAAGGGTCAGGCGTCGGGTGAGCAGGCCAGCGTTGTGCATCTGTCGCAACCTTGCCACATCGCACTTAGATCTGGGGAAGGTGGGCTTGCTACCGATGTGCGCCATTGAACAATGATGGAAGATGTTGCGAGGTCAAGAACGGAAACAGAGACCAAGGGCTCTGAGCGTGAAAGCTTGGAGCCTAAGGGAGGCAACGAAAGGGTTCATGGGAACCACATGCGCTCCAATTTAAAGGGATGGTGTGGTATCTCAACTGCTGCAGGGTCCGATCCGCTCGAAATTCAAAAGGCCACGCGTGGGGAACCGAAATTCTCTCCGGTCCAACTATAATTAATGTTTCTCTCTCCCTCATTCTCTCTCTCTCTCTCTCTCTCTCTCTCTCTCTCTCTCTTTCTCCGAACATTTAACTTCCCATCGGGATGCGGTTTTCTGAGTCAACTACAAAAGTGGGCTGCGTCAATGACCACTCCCCAGGGCGAACAAGTATTCACCTAGGATCCAAGTGGCGTGACCAGGTCTGATCATGACCACTCGTCGTGCAGCGACCACGGTCTACTATGACAAACCACTCAAATCGCCCCATTCGCGATGGAGCTTGGAGACTAATGTTGGTGTAATAGATAATGGGGTGCCCCACAAGGCGGGCCCCACACTGCCAAATGTTAGCTTTTAGTAGATATTTTCAAGACCATAAGACTCATCATGTGACTAGGGTGGGGCTTGTGTGACCAACCCCTGGTCGAATGGAAACCGTACGACCAACCCTTTTTGGTCGCAGGGCAGGTATTCACCTAACCTGTCAGGACGTATTTAATGGCATTCACTCAAGTGCTTTTTCTTTCCTCAGGAACTCCCTTTAGGGGACAGAGATTATGGGCATACGTGGTCGAGCAGTGACCCGTCCTGTAGCATTTAATGCTACAGGATGATCTGGCCAGTGAGCTTGACTACGTTCGGTGATGGGACAGGACGAGCAGGACGACCAGAGCTGAGTGGGTATGTCTATCCGATGTCATGATGGGCTAGGGATAGTTTGTTTCGTTAGGGGTAAGTCTGCCATGGCGTTTGGCATGATTTGTTTGTATATATTCCTTTTTTTCCCTACTATATAAGGGGAGGAGGGGAGTCCAAGAAGAGAGGGGAGAACACTATATAACTATTCAGTACACTTCATAAGAAAATACACAGGACATAAGGCTATTATCCCACGGGAGGCTTGAATCTGGATAAATCTTTGTGTTCTTGAGTTCCTTCGACACACACTCCCACCAAAAATATAGATCAACACGCCTGTCATCTAATATACCCTAGATATATTGTCAGAGATCAACTACGACACCATTTTATCTTGAGAGATGTTTTTCTTTGGGTCAAATAGCTCAAAGAGGCAAGTCTCCATATAAGTAGTGCCACTAATTGTCCATCTGGAACGCAGAAGTTATCCTATCGGAATTAAAAGGTTTCTTATAAAGACTTTTGTGAAACACTTGTGAAATCCATGAGCTTCAAGAAAATTATAAGCTACTCCACTATGACAGGGTTTCCCTTTGTTTTGTTCTATAAAAAAACACTCTACATACATAGTTGGATTGGCACATTATTCCTTTGTGAATTATTGGGTGCCCCTTGCCAGAGCACATGAAGCTATCATGTAAATTAGTTTATGTATTGCAACTTGTGGTCCGAAGATTATTTAAAGGTCCATGAGGACACCCATGTGAACCGGAGATGGAACTATATATCTGCTCTGTGATGGCAGCTGTTGCAGCCATCTTCACTGATGGCTGAAGCGGATTTCGTGGTCGGTTGGCACTATGGCAGGGCTTCGTTATTGTTGACATTATCTGTATTGATTGTGATTGATTTTGGAAATATAAGTTTCAAATTGAAACCCAGCGTGCGCTCAGATATTTTTGGGGCAATAAATTAAGTTTCGGAGTTTTTAGTTTGCATAAAGTCCCAACAAATTCATGCCAAGCTAGAAGCAAAGTTATGTGTCTAAATATATAGCAATATATAAGTTGGCCTAATTAAGCTCAAGACAGTGTGGAGGTTTGGTTCCTAAGAAAAAAGGATGAGTAGGAATTGGAACATCACAAAAAAGAGGACGCTACTATTTTATGATTGCAAAAACTTGTTCTCCTACAACTCTGTTAAGTATTCTTAGTTCAGGACAATGTTTCGTCTGATGCATAATGCCAGATACTAATATACAGCACCTCTTGGAACAGACTTTCTCTTGAAATGATGGGGGAAAAAAATACCAACGGAATGCTTAACAGCATCCTTGCATCTTGAAGATGAATCAGTAGACATAACATCACCTGTTATGGGTCCATTAGGTAGCTGTAGCATTTTAGTTCATGTTAAAAATGCATTCAACACCCTATGGAAAAATACAGGAATCCAATGTTCTCGTGGAATGGCAACAGTTTTGCCGTTTGGAACAAAGGAACCATCAATCCCTTTCCCCTGGAATACTGAAGCTAGATGCCAATTTCACAGGAATAAAAAAATCCACTCTGATCTCTGGTTTTATCTTCGGTCGCGTAAGCCCAAAGCAATCGTTGCAGCATGCGGTGGCACGATGCCACTCGATTTGATCACGTCGGCAGGACCGTCCCTCTCTCCTTCCTTATCAGTGATGGATTATAATACAAGCTTCACTTATAATTTAGTATCACTGATAGATCGTAATATCACATGTCACTTATGATTGACACAGAAAGACCTGTTACTGATGACTGGTCTAGGACAACATATTACTGATGAATTGGTCATTAGTGACGACCACAACTTGATCCGTCACTAATTTTATAAATGACGGGTAACTTTATGATCTGTTACTGGTGATTTATCATAAGTGACGGGTTATGATCCGGTCTCAACTCAAGACTGTATAAGTAACAGGTCGTAATATGATCTATCATTAAAGGTTTTTAAGTAATGGGTCCTCTGTAGTGTTTTTTTTTTCACGTAGTATTTTAAGATGTGCAAAGTTTTTTATCAAGTAGTAAAATGTGTTGAGGCTGCTAGTTTGGGCCATAAGCCCATCATGAGGACTGATGGCGATGTTTTTTTTTTCTCCTCATGGATGTGTTGAACTTCAAGTTAATCCACGTTATTTCTTATGCATTTATGTGAATTTGTAAAGTTCTATGTGAAACTTGATGTCTATTTATACTTTTACAGTTTTTTTACTCTTTTTTAGGAAATACTTTTATGCTTAGTGTGTGGCCTAGACTTGAACTCTTTCAAGTAGAACTAGATGTGTATTTTCTTTTAAAGCTGTATGTTGGATTGATCTTGCAATAATCACGTTGTGGTTAGTATTTTATTGTCCTAGAAAGTCAGCTAATAATCAATATATAACCCCAGGGAGTCGAACCACTGATGTGTTTTTTGGCGATCTTTATAGACTTCGTGAGTTCTAGAACATCTTCTACACCTATGACAAATATTTCTTTATGTGTGCCAACTACTAGTACGATCCGTCTCGACATGGATCGTATGAGTACCAACCGGTATAGCGATATAGATCACTCTTGTGGCACTTTCCATATGATTTTATGCATTGTCTTACTAATCTCCCCTCTTGTTTCATTTCTTGAGACTCATTTACCTATCTGTGACTTCATGGGATGACTAGATATGGAGCAAACTAAGGACCAGAAGTGGTGGGTCGAATAAGCATGCAGTGGAGGAGTCAAGCTTATGAACATCGGGAGTACGAACAACAATAAGAGGAGCAGTGGAGGAGGAGCGCATGAGGAAGATAGTGAAAGAGCACGCTGCGGCAGAGGCACGTAAAGTAGAGAGGGAAAGGAAGCGGGAGAGGGCTCATCGCGCTAAGGGTCCTGATGCCCTACTAAAAGGTAAATATCCAAAGTGCACTCAATAGAGAGCATCTATTATAATTTGATCTATTTTTGTTCCCTAAGGCATGTTATGTTTAGCAGTGGCACGCTATTAGTATTAGGTTAGTCTTTAGACATAACATACATTCCAACATTTGTTATCCTCATCCATGCCGTATATAACATTCGTGATGGGTTCTATGATAATTATTCTTCACTACTACTATTGTACGTGATGCTGTTTAGACAACTATTTACATAACAAATATTTTTAGTCGTTCAACATCCGCGTGTCTTATTGCCTCAACCTCCGTGTAGCCGTAGTTGATATTGTTGATAGAGTTTGACTTATTTTATATGTACACTGAGCTCTAGCGGTGTCTCAATAATAATTACATAATGTTTCTCAAATTATTAAAAAAATCAAGTAAAACGGGTCATGTCGGCAAACAGAGTACCGACAGGCCTATCAGCAAACAGAGTACCGACAAGCCTATGGACACTCAGCTACCATGACACCCTTATCGGTGTCTACCCGTGGGCCTATCGGTACGCGGAAGACCAACATACCTTTTGTCCACATTCCACGTGCCGACAGGTCGCTAGGCCCAATACCACATAGAATGTCGGCATTTGGAGTACCAATAGGTCGATACTTCACGTACCGACGGTTTCTTATTCTTGTAATTTTATAAATTTGGTTATTATTTTTGTAAATTTTTAATAAAATAATATTATTAAAAATTCGTCATATGATTTATCATGGGACGTTTGGGGCTTCTTGTGCGCTTTGGTCTTAGCCGTCCATACGTTCAATGCTTTCCTTGTTGAATTCCCTTCCTCTCAGCTTTATTTCTTCACCTGGGTGCGTGTACACCCGTAAGTTGGATTGTATACTCTTGCGCTTCTAAAATTCTCAAAAACTTCATAGACATAGAATATGGTGAAACAAGTCTAAATGCAGAAAGTTTGCGCAAAAACACGATCATATGTGATCTGTACAGAAAAATAGAATTTCATATAACCATTTGCAGACGCTCTTTTCTCTGATTTTGTACAGCTCTATGATCAGTTTTCCCCAATTTTTGCAGATGAACATGTTTTACCATCATCTACGATTTTTATTAGAATTTTTTAAAACTCACAAACGTATAAATCTGACTCGGTGCTTATGCAACTACGTGCAAAATATCCAAGTCGTACGTTGAATTGATAGAAGATGTTGACTAGAGATACTCTTTGATATTGAGAGCTTTTTTTTCTCAGAAAACTCAAAATGAAAATACTATATACTAGGAAGGCCTCGTGATTTGACAGGAGAGTAGACTAGAGATCTTCATATATCTTGAGAGCTTTTTCTTTTCCCAGAAAACTCAAAATGAAACTAAGGTCCCAGGACATGTAGACCAATGAGGGAACTGTTCTGACTAGTCCACTACTAATCAACTGCATGGTATGCTCTCTTTTTCTTCATTATATATGGGACCATCCTACGTAGTAGGATTAGTACATTATTAGTACATTTGCTCCATCATGAATTATTGAGTGTTCTAGCCGGAACATATGTAGTTTTGTTGTTTACTGGCCGTCTGGTCCGTGTGGTGCATAAAAACAAGGCCTTATGCTTTTACTTTATTTTTATTTTATCATGTCAGATTGGGCCCAAGGCACGGGATAGGAAAACTACAACCACAGTATTAAACCGTCCAGATTACATCCAACAAATGAGATATTCTGTACATATGTTCACCGATATAGGCTTGCTCGCCTTTGTAAGTTTTCTACTATAGATGTTTGGAGGTCTTGAGATGGCACCTGTTGAGATCAACGATCCTATGATTCGGATAGGTATTCACCTGTGCCACAAGAAAGGTATGGCCATTAGTCAGGGGATCCAGTATGTGACTGGTATGCGCAGACATTACTGTTTATGTGTGAACAAGTAACCGCTGCCCTGTAGCCCAAGCTCGGATTGGTTAAGGACCGTATTAGAATAAATTAGTTAGTCTTAGATATAAGATTTGTTGTTATGGATCATATCAGAATAAATTAGTGAGTCTTAGATATAAAATTTGTTAGTTTAGATGGTTAAGACCGACTCTTATATAAAGGAGGACATAGCATTCATTGTAACCAATCAATCAAGAAGATTATCTCCTACAGAATATGCTATCTCTCCCTCACATCAGCCCTCTCCCTCTTAGCTATCTCTCTCAATCCTCTCTCTATCTCTCGGTTCTACCAAATAGCTCTCTTAACAGCCGACGTCTCCTGGTTATCCTCTGGCGGTATTTATACTAACATTTGGTATTAAAGATGTCAGGTTTTGACTCCGACAATAGCACTAGCTCTCAGGCCGTGAAAGCCTTGGCCAAGGTGGTGGCCGACCTGCAGAAGAGCGTGCAACAACAGACTAGCGATTTGGCGTAGCAGGTGGCCACCATGTCCTCACAGGTGATCGCTATGCCTTCGCAACTATCGGTGCTTGACAAGCGTTTGTTGGACACTACAAGACAGCTGGCCTAGCTGCAAAGCGGCACACCCTCTAGTATAGCAGCCCCTTCACCGATAGCAACCCAGCAACAGTAGATGGCCAATTTGTCTTCTCACCTCTCGGCGGCGGAGAAGGTTGTCCAATCGTCGCCACTACCACCGCCTACTGGCTTTCTCGAGCCCAATCAAGAGCACCATGGGTTCGTCGAGGCTCTCAACACTGTTCCACAACCAAAATAAGAGACATCGCCCATGCAACAGTCGTTGCCGCAATAAAGTAAGGAGGTGGTGTCTGCGTAACAATCGTCTCCAAGAGCGTAGCAGGAGGTGTTCGTGTTGGCCGTGGTGTCGCACCAGGTGGTCCCATCCACGAAGGGTTGCATGTTGGGTGGCATGGTCATCACCGTAGCTTGAGGACGGGTTATCTTGCAAGAAGGGATGAAGTGTTATGTGCAGGAATTATTGTTCACACATATTGTTCACATGTATGAACAGTAACCACGGCAAGATATATTAGTTAGCCTTAGAGATAAGATTTGTTAGTTTAGATTGTTAAGATCGGCTCCTATATATGGGAGGACACATCATCTATGTAATCAATCAATCAAGAAGATTATCTCATATATGCTCTCTCCCTCACATCAGTACTCTCCCTCTCGATTATCTCTCTCAATCCTCTCTCTATCTCTCAGTTCTACCACATAGCTCCTCAATATATATAGTCTAATCCCTCCTATAGTAGCAAACACCGCTTGACTATTCTCTTGACGGTGTTTATCCTAACATTGACCTTCATTTGTTTTGCTTCGAGAATTGTAAAGGCAAATTGTAGATTCAAATAGATGCTGGACTAGAGCCATGTCAATATATAAGGCCCACCCATCCACAAATGTATTGCAACCTCATATTTATGATTCAATTCTATGTGCAATTTATGAGGTTCAGAGAAACTTTATTCGATAGGTTGCATTGAAGCTCAAGCGAATGACTAGATAACGGTATATATGTTGGCCTAAGCTCAGACAAATGTGGAGGTCAGGCTCCAAGGAGAAGGATGTGCAAGAACTGGGAACGTCCATCTACAGGGGAGTTCCAAGAATACTTTCATGATTGCAAAAACTTGTGTTAAGTATTCTAATAGAGCAAGACAATGCTATCTGGATAGTAGCCATTTCCAATTGACAAAAGCGCAGTGTACAAGATGCCAGATGTACAACAATTCTTCATTATGATACGCAGCCAGAACCACTCCTTCCGCTTAACTCAAGCATTGGAACAACTTTCTCTGGGAATCATGGAAAAAATATAGCATTAGCAAAAAACAATTTCCTTGGAACCGTCCAAAGCTGCTTCTTCTACCTTGTCTAGAACTGCTGCAGCACAGCCAGTCATCGTCACCATAAGTCGCATTCACTTCCATCATCCATGAACCTACTGATATATCATCATGTGCATAGCTCTGCAGCGACGCACTGCTTGATGGAGAGAAGTGTTTTATTCAGATAAAACCTTAGAAGATGAGAAACCTTGTTGGCAGAAATAAAGCACCGGAAGATGGAAGATTTTTGTCCAGGGAAATTTTGGCAGCACATATTTCTGACCAGAAACATCTAATGCACAAATTTTGAGAAGGGAACGCATAACAGCATCCTAGCACCTTGAAGTCAATCAGTAATAGGACTTCAATCAATGCATTCATATTTCATACTCTACAGAGTATTCAGTGACAATTATCTGCATGATTATCATGGCTCACCATGCAATCACAAAGATCAAGTGTCTTAAAGGAAATTAGATTTAAGAGAGCAAAGTTGAAAAACAAAGCTACTGTTTCATCCACCATCAAAGATTCAGCCTAACTGTGACATTCAGTTTGCAGTGATCCAACTCGTACAGAAGATGCTGTGTTCAAAAGCTCGGGGGAAGTCACACATGCCATTGCTCTAGCTAACTTGGATGCTGTTGCTCAAACCCAGTTTAACTTAGCATTGATTAAGGTGAAACAGGGAGACGCGAATCAATTACCTATTTATGTTGATGTAGCGAGCCAAATTGTTCGAGAGAATAAACAAAGAACCAGAAGCATGGCGAAAATACCTGTTTTATGGAAAAAATTGAATCAGTTAGTGAAAATGAAAAGGCAATACAGAGGGTACATAATGAAAAAAAAAACAGAGATTTTTCTCAGCATATGTCAGTCTCATCCAGAAAAAAGCCAAAGAATATCGCTGAATAGCAGCAAGCACATGTGTTCTGAAAGTGCAGGGTACAATAGTTAGTGTCACTCTTTATGTTTAGAAATAAAGTGGAATGAACTTCACGAGGTCGGCAAGGTATAGTCCCCAGAAGACAGTGTAACTGAATTCCTGCTACTAGGTCGATAGAGTTTATGGTGAAATTGTTTATTGCACGCCACTCATGGTTATGACAATGAGCAGGAGACGACAATTGATATCCCATAATAAGGTTGACATCACAGGTTGGAACACACACTAACATTGGGTAAGCGTTGCCTTATATACCTGGTTCCAACATAATCTGTAGCATATGATCACTTTTGGCACTACATCTAGCCAGGATATCTGGAGGTTGGGTAGCTAACAGGAGAATTATTACATACTAATAGCCCAACATGATGCTAATGAGTAGTAGAATGTTGATATAGCAAAAAAATGGTATCTACTCCAGGAAAAAGAATTAACTAGTTCAGGAGAATGAGAACATGTCAATTTACTCACGTTTTTTAATCTCCAAATTTCCACCACTCAGGTTCGTACCATTGTTGGCCCCTGAAAATGAAGTTGGCATCAAAATTGCTTTAATAGTTAAGTAATAAGAGGCAAAGGAATCCAAACTAAAATGCCATTATTTCTCGATACAATACAACAATGAAAAAATGCAATTGAGTCCGTACCAATTAGCAAGCACATGTTTTTTTTTCAAATTCGTATAGTGGTAGAACCTAATGTATTAGCTGCTTGCCTGCTTATCAGAATCATTTGCTAATGAAACTGAACTGTTAAAAGAACAAACCATCAATGCACAAGGATGTTGGATTGGAGATGGCTGCTCAGTGCATTCCACCACATGGCCACAACTTCAGAAGGATGCAGCATGGAAGCATCACTACAGAATTAACCAGAAAAAGCTACTTCCACTTCCATACATGCTAGCTAATCAATAAATTAAAAACCCTAATCATTAAGCAAAAGAAAGCACAGACTCTTCGCTTACGACAACCCCTGGTTTCATACAATCCATGTACAATCCTTGGTTACCTCGACAGCCTTCAAGCATCTCAATTAACCCAGCTGACAGAACAATGGCAAGGAGTCAGTAAAAAGAAGTCTGAAATCAACACTAAATATATTAGTATACAGTATACAGAGAAAATAGGAGGTTAAACGATTGAACATATCCAAGATGCTAGACTAAACTCATAAATCTACCAGGCAACCCCAAACAGCAGAATCTCCTTACAACTTGAGCTGCTTTACTAAGCACAGTTGACGGCAACCTTTTTTCCAATTGCTTAATTGTCATGATAGCATACATAGATCCCAACTTATTTTTCTATAAGCCATTGTTCCCCATACTCCTGATGACAATTATAATCAAGCATTGCAGAGAGAAATCACAATTTCGAAGAAACTCAAGGCAATTTGGATGTTCGACGTAAAAATTAGAACACTTAATTGTCGAATAGTTTTGAACTTTTGATAACAGAAGCATAAGTGATTAAACCACAATATCTAAGAGCAGTAGTAGGCATCACAAGCCACGGCAAACAAGCACATCACGCCTCAGGTGCTGGCTGCGTGAGGCCAGACTTGGCGAGCAGTTTCCCCAGCGCCTCAGGGGAGCACACCTGGTACTGCACATCCCCGGTGCCGGGCTGCAGGAACACCTCGGCCAGCTCCAGCTTCTCCGCAGTCAAGCTGGTGGAGTCCATGGTCTTGCTGAGCACCTTGAGCGCGAGGGCGACGGCCACCTCGCGGGTCATGCCATCGCGGTAGTCCTGCTTGAGCACGGACTGCGCGGCCTGGCTGTTGGCGGCGGCGGCGGCCTTCCAGCCGCCGTAGTTGCCGGATGGGTCGCTCATGTAGAGCTGGAAGCCGTGGTGCTTATCCCATCCGGCGAAGAGGAAGGAGACGCCGAAGGGGCGCAGGCCGCCGAACTGGGTGTACCCCTGTTTGGTGTCGCAGAGGGACTGGACGAGCAGCTCGATGGGGATGGGCTCCTGGTAGGCGAGCGCTTAGCGCTGGGCGTGGAGGCGGGCGGTGTTGATGAGGATGTTGGCATCGGACATTATCCCCGCGACGGCGCAGGCGAGGTGGGAGTCGATCTTGTACATCTTCTCAGCGGAGTGGGAGGTCTGGAGGAGCTTGGAGGTTACCTTCTTCTCGCCGACGAGGACCACGCCTTCGGCGGCCAAAATGCCGAGCGCGGAGACGGCGTTGCCGATCGCCTCCATCGCGTACTCCACCTGGCACAGTCGACCCTCCGGCGAGAATATCGTCGTGCGGCTGTCGTAGCGGCGAGACATCGCGGCGGCGGCGAGATTGACGAGTGGGTCAGGGAATTCGGGGGATGCGGAAGCTGTGGAGAGTGAATTTCACCCAAATCTCTACTTAAAAGCTTTTAAAATTCAAATAATTTATCTATTTTTACTACCTACTCTCACCTTTCACACTTCTGGTCTCCTTATTGCTACGGGTATAAAACTTATTTTATTAATAAAAATAAAAAATTAAAAAAAATTAGTAGATAATCTTCTTCTTTTTTTTTAATCTCATCTGAAATTAAACTATGACATTGTTTCCGATGTATTTGTTTAGTGGCGCTCCATAATGCATTTACATCTCCATACCTGAGTTTGTGATTGTTATCTCATCTAATATTTATATTTTCGTTGCAGCGCATAATTATTTAGCTAGTAGTGGAAATTTAACAGTATTTTGTGAAATCCCTATAATATTCTTTGTAAAAATCATGTGTTCAGAAATAGGTTTTTAATTCAGGGACATTGTGAATTTTGAGTAAATTTCACAAAGTTGAAGTATGATTGATAAATCTGTTGCAAAATTATACGTTCGTTGTCATTTTATATCAGAAAATCGTACGCAGGCAGTATGAAGACCCCACACAGCAGGTTGAACCGAGTCCACGTCTATTTAGTTTCTAACATGTACATTTTTTTGACTCTTCTAACATGTACATTTTGAGATATGAAGCGGAGCCCAAATTTTACGAAACCTGTTCTATTAGTTTTACGACACGAACATAGTGTAGTTTTATAAAAATTACTGTGAATTTTCTCCCTTGGATCTCTCATGATTTCTGGATGTGTTTGCCCGTCTTTCCTCCTTTTGACACAAACGCCTTCCCCAGTAGTTGGACCCAAAGAAGCTGCTCTTTGGTGGCGACGGCGCCCAGCGAGCACACCAAAACCAATCGCACAAAGGGTGATTATGGTCTAACGGTGGCACTGATCAACAATTAACAGAAGCGCGAAAACAAAAGTACAAGGTGAACCAACTGGCAAACCCAGTGACCAATTCTTGAAAAACGCAAGTGAAACAGCCAGTTAAGTTGTTTTATTTAACAATTACTTTAGCAACAGATGATGCCACCATATGTAGCAAGCCTCAAAATAAGTTTGCGCAACAAGGCACACAGTGTATATGCATGAAATTTGGAAAGATGAAAATGAGTACAGCTAGAACTGATCCCAAAATGTTCAATCATTCTTGGAAAATTATAGAACACCATGGCGGACCTCAGGCTCAGTATCTGTGGGATAGCTTCTCCTGCTCCTTGTAGTACATTGCATACCTGCATAACCACATCAAAACAAATCAGGCATCAAGCATGTCAAATATTTGAAATGTGCAACTCATTTATTTAAAAAAGGTAAGTTCAGACGTTTGAAATGTGCAAATCATTTGCCAAAATAGAAAATCAAATTGTTCTAACTG